>NC_061118.1:132631994-132725895 GCF_002878395.1 Capsicum annuum
CCACCATACAATGCCTCAAAAGAGGCCATCCCAATGCTAGAATGATAGCTATTATTGTAAGAAAACTCTACAAAAGGCAGATGCTCAACCCGATTACCACCATAATCAATAACACATGCAAGAAGCATATCTTCCAATGTCAGAATAGTCCTTTCTGCTTGCCCATCCATCTGCGGGTGAAAAGCAATACTCAGACTAACCTTAGTACACAATTCTTTTCGAAATGACCATCAAAAGTGAGATAAAAAACTGTGTACAATTATCAGAGATAATCAAAATAGGTACCCTATACAACTTTACAATCTCATGAAGATACAACCTCATATAATCCTCTGTCAAAAAGTTAGTCCTCACTGTCAAGAAGTGAGCCAACTTTGTCATCCTATCCATAATGACCCAAACTGAATCAAAATAGTTCTGACACCGAGAAACACTGGTAACAAAATCCATATTTATAACTTTCCATTTGCATTCAGGCTATTCAATTTTCTGATACAAGCCTCCAGGCCTCATGTGCTAAACTTTAACTTATTAACATACCAAATAGTTGGCCACAAAATAAGCCACATCCTTCTTCATACTATTCGTCCAATATATCTCTTTGATGTCATGATATATTTTTATAGAACCAGGATGAACAAAATAGCGCAATTCATATGCCTCGGCCAATACCATTTCTCGCAAACCATCAATGTCAGGAGCACATAACCTCCCTTGGTACCGCAAGGTACTATCACCACTGATTTCAAATACCATTACCTTTTTCCCACCTACATCACCCTTAATTTTTATCAAGATGGGGTCTAACATTTTTTCTTCTTGATCTTTACACCAAGAGATGACCGAACCATTTCCTGTACCAACACACCACCATTCTCGACATCCAAAAAGAAAAATTTAAGATTAGCTAACCGATGACTATCCTTTACCAACTCCCGCCTTTCCTTATCTACATGAGCTAAACTTTTTATAGAAAATCTTATAAGAGCATCAGCAACAATATTAGAGTTACTTGGATGGTTGTGAAAACTCATGTTATAGTCCTTGGGAAGGTCAAGCCATCTCCTCTGCCTGAGGTTAAGCTCTTTCTGAGTGAACACATACTGCAGACTCATATGATCTGAGAAGAAGTCCACATGCACTCTATACTAATAGTGATGCCAAATTTCAACACAAACACCACAACTAACAATTCCATATCATGAGTAGGATAATTCCTATCATGCACCATCAACTGCCAAGAAGCATAGGCAATCACCTTACCACACAGCATCAAAACACAACTAAGTCCTACCAGGGATACATCATAGTAAATGATATACCCCTCATTGCCTTCAGGAAAGTTCAAAACTGGAGTTGAAGTTAGCTTATTCTTCCACTTCTCGAAACTACCCTCATAAGCATCTGAGTAAGAGAACTCTACCTTCTTTTGAGTTAACTTAGTCAATATTTATAGTACCCAACCAAACCCAAGAAGTTAATGTCGATTGGAGTCATGGGTCTAGGCCACTTCTAAACCACCACTACCTTTTGTGGATCTATCATGATCCCCTCACTAAAAATAATATGACCCAAAAAAGTGACAGTGTTTAACCAGAATTCAAATTTTGAGAATTTGACATACAACTGCTGCCCTTTTATGGTTTGCAACACCACACGGAGGTGATTGGCATGATCCACCTTACTCTTAGAGTACACCAAAATGTCATTAATGAACACAATAACAAACAAATCCAGAAACTGACAGAATACCTTTTTCATCAAATCCATGAATGTTCCTGGGGCTTTGGTCAAACTAAATGACATAACCAAAAACTCAAAGTGCCCATATCGAGTACAAAATGTCATCTTAGGGATAACCACCTCGCTAATCTTAAGATGATGATACGCAGACCGAAAATCTATCTTTGAAAATAATTTGGCACCTTGCAACTGATCAAACAAGTCATCTATTATATGAAAAGGATACTTGTTCTTAACTGTCACCTTATTCAACTACCGATAGTCAATACATATTTGAAGGAAACCATCCTTTTTATGCATAAATAACACTGGTGCACCCTATGGGGACATACTAGGATAGATAAAACCCTTATAAAAAAGATCCTTAAGTTGCTCCTTGAGTTTCTTCAACTCAGCCAGAGCCATTTTATAAGGAGGAATAGATATTGGACGAGTGACTAAACCCAAATTAATCCCAAACTCAATCTCTCTATCCAGAGGAACACTAGGAAGATAATCCGATAAGACCTCAGGAAACTCATTCACTACTAAAACCGAATGCAAAGGACCTTCCAACTTAAGAGCCTTTAACCTGGACCAAATGATAAAGACACCCTTTAGAGATTAACCTCCCAATTCTAAGATATGATATAAACTTCCCATTAGGAGCTAGGGAACCACCCTCCCATTCAATAATCGATTCACCAGGGAACTTAAATACAACCTTATGGGTTCGACAATCTAAGGACACATAGCACAAGTATAACCAATCCATCCCCAAAATGACCTCAAAATCCACCATAATTCGAATAAATCCACCAAAGTCTCCTTACTACAACAGATACCATACACCCCTTATAGACTCTTTTAGAAACCACAGAGTTACCTACTAGGTAGAAATAGAAAAAGAATCCGAAATAACCTTGGGATCAAAACCAAAATACATAGCCAAAATAGGGTCACATAAGAGAAAGTGGACCTAGATTAAGTAAATAATACACATTATGAGAATAGAGTTGTAACATACCAGTCATGACATCAAGTGATACCTCAGACTCCTGCCGAAACACAAGAGCATATAACCTATTTTGGCCTATGTCGGTACCAAAAGTAGAAACAGATGCAGAAGTAGTACCCCTCGGTGCAGGAACAGATGAAGAGGCAACCAAAACCTCGTTCACTTCTGAAGCAACCTTACCTATAAGATAATTTCTAAGGATATGGCCTTGCTGGCCATATTTAAAGCACCTTTCCCTATTCTCATCATAGAAGCCCTAATGCAACCGACCAAAGAACCTATAAGGAGGACATAATGAAGCCGACTGAGCCTCACTATCCTGATATTGGGCACCTTATGCCTTAAAGTTATCGCCACCCTACTGATACTTTTCACCTGATTACTTTGGGTAAGGAGAATTTGCTATGGAGAAAGAACTAAAAGTCTCCCACTTTTTCTTTGACCACTTACCACCATCCCGACCACTTTATTGTTGACCACCACCCTACTCAGAGAATCTAAAATTCTTACCTTCTTTTTCACCTACCTCATCCTGCCTTTTCTTTTCCTACTCTACCTATTGCATATAAACAATCAACTTAGAGATACCCATGTCCTTGATCAACATTGCCGTCTTGCTTTTAAGGATCAACTAATGAGATAATCTTAAAACGAACTTTCTTATCCTATCTCTCATATCTGACACTATTTTTGAAGCATATCTAGACAACTGGTGAAATTTTAAGGCATAATCCTTGACTAACATACTCCTTTATTTTAGATTAACAAATTCCTTCGTAATTGATTTTCTCAACTCCTGAGGAAAGAAGTGATCTAAAAAAGTATTAGAGAAAGTTTTCGACGGAGATAACTCATCAACCTTACCCCTTTTCGAATCTCATTCCTCGTACCATTAGTATGTCACATTCTTTAGCTGATAGACAGGAAAATTCACCCCTTCCACATTTATAGTCTGCATAACCCTAAAGATTTTTTCCATCTCATCCAAAAAATCATGAGGATCCTCCTCCACCTTAACACCAATAAAAGTTTAAGGACTCAACCTTATAAATAGGCTAACCTTTGTGGCCTCAGAAGATGCAATACCAGATACTCCATGCTCAGCTTCAGAATCTACCAACTAAGAAATCACATGGATCGACTGGCAAACTCAACATTTATCATGTCTACTTGAGGATCCTGGGGAGGACTAGAAGGAACTGATGAAACTCTAAAAAATCAGGGATGGGACCCTTAGACTGAGTATAGATCCCATGAGTAGAGAGTGTCCCATTAACATTATCCCCAATTAGGACAAATGAGTTTTTATGTGCATTAGATCGTTGAGACATGATCTGAAAGGTGAACAAATAGGAATTATAGAAGATTCCAGGACTTAGATTCCAAGCTTAAAAATAGAACACAAAGAAGTGAAATATTTCTAAATGCCTTGCAACCTCTCTCTTATGAGTCTGGTGTGCTACACCCTCAAAAAAGGTTCTACTCGACACAACTTTGTAGACTCCCAATTGACCATGAACCTAAAGCTCTGATTCTAACTTTTCATGACCCAAATCGGGGCCTTGTCGTAACGGGTATCCCAAGTCAAATCAGGACCAGGGACCACCCCTATTACCCAACCCAAACTCCAAACTCATACCCTGAGTTGGATGAATTTCAAATATATAAAAAGATAGAATTTTGTACATATCCAAACTCTGGAATAAGTCCATAACCGTGACCAACCCAAGCAAGTTCTACCATCCAATACTCAACCAATAACCATACCAAAACCAAAATAATAACCAAGTATGAGTCCATAGTATAATAGGATGGAACAATCATAAACACGTCAAATGGTATTATCCATAATACTAATAGCAGTGCCAAGGCTGACACCACTACCAACAACTCCCATACCAACCCGTAGTAGTCCCACAAAGCCTTTAAACAAAGGTAAAACAATATCTGATAAGCCAATGTTTATGAAATAATTAGAGTATGTAAAGACATTCATGATATGAAATGAAGCCTTTTAAAATATGAAAGCTCACCACTTTAATTCAACAATTGATCCCAAATCCGATCACTAAGTAGGAGGAGTAGAATAGTCGATTCCTGCATCACATGAGGATAAAGTGACCAAAGATGGGTTAGCGAGTGAATGCTAGCATACACTCAAGATAAGGATAAAATAATCCCAACCTTTAGAACCAAGTAAACCAACTATATGCATACACAACCATACATACATATATGTAACCATGCTGGAAAAGGGAATCGGGTTTAAGATGCCTCTAAAATCATTAACTTTAGTATGTATAGCTTAATCATCCTAGAACCATCCATGGAATGGGTCCAGTGTAACCCCTTGAATGGGCCTTGATGTGTGTAGCATACGAACCGGAGATACCATAGGAGTAGGGGATTCCTGAGTTCCTTTTTCTCTTTATGAGATATATGTACAAGTGTACTTAGGGGATTATTGTGTACCCCATAAGTATAATATATGGTCGCAATGACCAATCCTCATGTCGGCAAATATGAGTTTCTAGTGTCCATCCATTGGACTCACACCTTTATAGTTAGCTATCATACCCCGCCATTATTGCCCAATTAAAACCATTACCATACAACCAAACCAACATTCTGTTTATTATTAACCAAGGCTTTAAGTAGTGGTATCATCGTACCGAAAATAGCTTGCAAGCAATGTCCATAGCCTTTCTCTTTAAGAAGAAGAGATTCCCATGTACCCATAGATTACATTATTAAGTTGACTTGGAGGAATCCCATGCACCCCGCAAGATGTATTTTTATTAAGTTTTCTTGGGGAAGTCTTTCAACTAGACCAACTATAACTACCAAGACCTTATCATTTAACCATTCCAAATAATTTAAAACATTTAAGGTTCCATTACCAAGCTATACCATGCATAGTTCAATGAAAGTCCAACAATTTAACCAAAAAAATTCTCATAGGCATTTTATCAAACAAGTTGGGGCATAGTGTTTTCAAAGCTAAAACCAAGTACCAATTAACCATTCCCATATAACCAAATATTCAAACCACCATAATAATATAAAAACCATAAGTAAAAGACATGGGAAAACCATACCCAACCATTGTAACCAAAACCCCTAATATGTATTTGAAAACCCAAAACCATACGACATTTATGCCATGAAAACAATTCATAAAACGTGCCTTTAGTTACAACTATCAATGAGGTAGGAGTAACATGCCTTAGATTATGAAGATGACAAAGACAAATTAAACCTGTAAGTCCCAAATTAACTGCCTTAAAAGGAAACCCTAGCCTTTCTTAACCCAAGAGGCTTGAGAGAATTTGAGAATGTTTGATTGATTTCAAATAGGTAAATGAAGACTCAAAAGGGTTTTTTATGTCGTGGGGTCATAATAGGTTAAGAGGGGAAATGTCCAGATTACCCCCAACTTAAACTGCTTAAAATTCTCAAAGGATTGTATGACCACCCCACCTCAATCATACCCTAGAGTACGAGTGGTACCCTTATCTCGTACCCCAGGACTCTCCTTAGACCCCAACACTATCCAATATACAACCACCAAAGTAAAATTTTACCCAACCATATGATTAGTACCATGAATTCATACCCTAGGAAAAATAGAATCACCTAGACTAAACTTAGGGCAACCTATGATTGACATCTTACCATTAGTACCCTAACATATGACCTGTTGATAACACTCAACTTACACATCAATTTAGTGCAAGACGGTCGTCGTCAATAAATTTACCCAACTTTTGAGTCGGGGTTGAATCCACAGGGAATAATGTGAGTGACGATTAAACTAGTTTGAAACTAAAGCTACAAGTTAAATTCAAACAAATGATACGAAAATATAAAATGGGGTTTTTTGATGATCAGTAAATAATTGTTGGTCACTTTAGTTTCAGTGTTTGTAATCAAGAGTTTATGGAAAATTAGAATTATATTCACTATGGGTTTTGGTACTTGATAGATGCTAATTGTGATTCAAGATACTCATAATAGGTAGGAACAACAGATTGTCTTTATCAAATTTATGCCTAAATGTCTCTCGACTTACTTAAGCATTTAATTACCTAATCCTCTCAGAGTTAGGGAATTTATATTCATTGACCAGGCTTCACCTCAGGTTAATTAACCTTGTTGCAACGTCAATTATTAAACGGAAGGTTGGTAGCTTCCAAGTCCCTATCAATAATTAACTTCCTACTATAGTTGATTTCTTATCTCAATCAAATCAAAGCAGGTGCTATCTATCGTTTGCAACCAATAGACAATAATTAAAACCTCAAGGATTTCTATTACCTTTAGAATCTTGAACAATTAGCAACACACCACGATCTAACCCATAGATCCCATAATCTGGGTTAAAGGGATTTACCCACTCATAATGTTATAATCTAAATAACTAGATGTATTCATAATTTGAAAGATGAACTTATCATAAGATGAATAGTAACTAGTGATTCTCAGATTAGATCACAATAGAAATCCTAAAATATTGATGAAAATCTCTTCAAAGTTAATTGTTTTTCAAGCCAAGAAACTAAAGAGAAAAGTAACATATACGTGTGTCGCAAAATAGGTTCCCCCTTTAGAAAACCCCAAACTATGCTTTAAATAGTTTAACCTAATTATGGAAATAAAATCACCCAGTTCAGCAATTTCTTGGATTAGATGATGACATTCGTGACACCTTATAAGGAGTTTGACGACTTATCAAAAATTTTGTAATCTCCTTCTTTAGTTTTAGGACTTTTTGCTTAAGGTTGATGATGAAACCTGACGACTTATCAACTCTTTGATGACTTATCAGGAAATATCATCACAAATTTCAGATGAGGTCTATTCTCTGTCTGAGGCTGACGGTATCTCTGATAACTTATTACATGGCGGACGAGTTATCAAGAATTTCGTCAGACACACTTTCCTTCTATTTTCTTCAGATTTCAACTCTTTTGTTTCCATCTTTTTTGGTTCTCTTACATCTTAGCTTCTACTGCAAAATCAAAGATAAAATAATCAAAAATGATAAAATTTGCTTAAAACATTGCAATTATTCTCAGTTAAAAGCCTCAAATGTGTTAGCATCTGTTCACACATCAACTTCTTCTTCCGGAAACGGTGCCATTTCTGATAACGCTCAACTTACACGTCAATTTAGTGCAAGGAGGTCATCGTCAATAAATTTACCCAAATTTAGAGTCGAGGTCGAATCCACAGGGAATAATATGAGTGGCGATTAAACTAGTTTAAAACTAAAGCTACAAGTTAAATTCAAGCAAATGATACGAAAAGCTAAAATGGGGGTTTTCAACGATCAAACAAATGTTAAAGTTTAATTTGCTTCAGAGCTCAAATCTTAAACTACAATATTTCAAATCGATGATATAGAGAAACTAGAGTTGTGATCACTATGATTAGTAATCCTCCATTGAATAATAGTTGTAGTATTGGATTCTCGTGACTTATGGAAAATACCAAATTATCAGTTTCGACAGTCCATCTAAGTGTTTCTCGACCTACCTAGATGTTGAACTCCTTAATTCTTTCGAACTTAGAAAAGAATTCTATTCATACTGATTTTATCTCGAGTTGATCAACCTTGTTACAGCATTAATCATTAGATGAGAACTTAACCTTCCCAAATCCTCGTTGATAATTCACTTCTTACTAGGGTTGATTTCTTATCTCAAGCAAATCAACAGTAAGCAAGGCCTATTATTTGCAACCAATAGAAAATAATTAATACAAAAAAAATTATCAAGATGTTCCCACAATCACTCAAACCCTAATCAAATATTAAATCCATGGAGGAATAATCATAGATCCCACAACCCTAGTTATGGGTTTTAGTTCCACATGAGAAAGAAAGAGACAACAACAATTATATTCATCATTCAAAGTAATTAAACTTACAAAAGATGAAGTCTGAAGTTGATTCTCTTCCAAGTTCAAGACCAAAATCTCAAAACCCAATCAAAGAGTTGAATATTCAATTCTAAGTTAAGAGCCCCAAAAAGAAAAGTAAACTCCCTTGGAATAAGTTCCAAATGTCGAGTACCCTGAATAAACCCTAAAAGCTATTATTTATACCCATGACTTAAGAAAAATTTGAAATAAAATTTTTAGAATTTTCCTTTTAGGTGACGACATGTGTGATAACTTATCACAAATCTGATAAGTTATTAGGCATGTCGTCAGAACTTCTGCTCCAATATGACGACTTCTGTGATAACTTATCAGATTTGTGATAAGTTATCACACATGTCGTCAGACATGCTTCCAACTTCTTTTATTCTGCCTCAGTGTTATGACATGTGTGATGGCTTATCACAAATTTGATAAGTTATCACACAAGTCGTCAGAATTGATACCCAGTGTGAATTCTTCAAAACTCAATTATTTTCACCAAAAATCATCCTCCTTGACACAACTTTCATATATTTCCATGCATCTTGAATTTGCTACAAAATCACATGAAATATCATCAAAAACAATGACAGTTACTTAAGAACTTACAATTATTTCGAGTTAAAAGCCTTTAATATGCTAACAGAAAGCTAGCACATGAATACCCTCAACTTAAAATAATTGCTTGTCCACAAGAAACTACATAACACTATACTACGATGCTTAAGACACCATTTTTCATAACGCTCAACTTACACATCAATTTAGTGCAAGGCGGTCATCATCAATATATTTATCCAACTTTGGTGTCGGGGTCAAATCCATAGGGAACAATGTGAGTGGCGATTAAACTAGTTTGGAACTAAAGCTATAAGTTAAATTCAAACAAATGATACGAAAAGATAAAATGGGGTTTTTTTAATGATCCACAAATAATAGATAGTCAATTTAGTTACAGTGTTTGTAATCAAGAGTTTATGAAAAACCAGAATTATGTTTGCTATGGGTTTTGGTACTTGACAGATGCTAATTGTGATTCAAGATTCTCAAGATAGGTAGGAATAACAAATTGTCTTTATCGAAGTTATGCCTAAATGTATCTCGACCTACTTAAGTATTTAATTACCTAATCCTTTCGGACTTAGGAAATTTATATTCACTGACCAGACTTAACCTCAGGTTAATTAACCTTGTTACAGCGTCAATTATTAAATGGAAGGTTGGTAGCTTCCAAGTCCCTGTCAATAATTAACTTCCTACTATAGTTGATTTCTTATCTCAAGCAAATCAAAGAAGGTGTTATTTATCATTTGCAACCAATAGATAATAATTAAAACCTCAGAATTATCAAGGTTTCTATTATCTTTAGAATCTTGACCACTTAGTAACTTACCACGATCTAACCCATAGATCCCATAGTTCGGGTTAAAGAGATTTAGTCACTCATAATGTAATAATCGAAACAACTAGATGTATTCATAATTTGAAAGATGAAATTACCACAAGATGAATAGTAACTAGTGATTCTCAGATTAGATTACAATAGAAATTCCCAAATATTGATGAAAATCTCTTCAAAGTTAATTGATTTTCAAGCCAAGAAACTAGAGAGAAAAGTAACAATATACGTGTGTCCCAAAATAATTTCCCCCCCATAGAAAACCCTAAACTATGCTTTAAATAGTTCACCCTAATTATGGAAACAAAATCACTGAGTTCAACAATTTCTCAGATTAGATGACGACATTCGTGACACCTTATCAGGAGTCTGTCGACTTATCAAAAATGTCGTCAGCTCTTTCTTCAGTTTTAGCACTTCCTGCTTAAGGTTGATCATGAAATCTGATGACTTATCAACTCTTTGATGACTTATTAAGAAATGTCTTCACAAATTTCAGTTGAGGTCCATTCTCTGTCTAAGGCTGATGGTATCTCTGATAACTTATCACATGGCTGACGACTTATCAGGAATGTAATCAGAGATACTTCTCTTCTATTTGGGCCAGATTTCAACTCTTTTGTTTCCATCCTTTTTGGTTCTCTTGCATCTTGGCTTCTACTACAAAATTAAAGAGAAAAAAAATCAAAAATGACAAAAGTTGCTTAAGACCTTGCAATTATTCTTTGTTAAAAGCCTCAAATGTGTTAGCATTTGCTTACACTTCAATACCCTCAACTTAAAATAATTGTTTGTCCTCAAGAAACTCAAACACAACCAAGAGGATACAAAGTACATTTGCCAGTCAATCATCCATATTATCTCAAAACATCTTCACCATCTCCAAGGTCAGTCACTTCAAGAGAAACTGTGTATATTATTGAAGAATAATAATGCAACATAAAAGAATCAAGATACGACATTAATTTATCTATAAAAACCATTCATAGACCAGCATTACACTATCCGAACAAGTTTACAACTAGCAACATATCTGGTGTGTCCTAACAATAAAGAAATCCCCTTTTTCTCATATCAGCAATCATATATGTAACCATAGGGACAATCAAAGGACACTCACTCTCAGAATGAAGTTCCAATCAATGTATGCCAAGTACCATAGGCTTGCCATTATTTTCATTGCCAAGATTTTCAGATAGGTCAGCTAGGATCACTATCGGTTTTCTCTTTGGCTTTTAATTTTGGCTAGGGGCTGGTTTGATACTCAATGATATTTAAAGTGACTAAGCCTTCTTGACACTACACTAGCTTCTGGGGTCTCACTTATTAAATTTTTTTATTCTTCTCTTTTCTTGATCACATATATTCAGGATGGGTGCGGTCTTTTCTATAATCTTTTTTTTTTCTTTCACAACATTTCTTTTATTGTTCTTTTCCACCACACCCAGCTTTTTATTCTTTTCTTTTATTCTACCTTTTTTCATACTAATTTTACATCAAGCACCCCTATGATAGCCACCCTTAACTTAGACCATTTGCGTAAGTTAAGATGCATAGTGTCCAAGGAGGACCAGGGTCAAAAGAGGTTCATTATGTTATAAATTGGACGGTGATAGGTTTCATAAAAATAAATAGGCTATGTAGGCTCAAAATAAGGATCAAGGGATATTGTGCATATAGGGAAGGTTATTTAGGCTAAAAATGGGCTAATATCAACAATGACCTATTATTCTTTCCTAACCGCTATCTTACAACCAAGGCAAGATCAACTGGGAAAGTTCTGGATTTAACACACAATGAGAACAAGGTAGTATCTCATACACAGATGGCACAAAGGTATATCACAAGCTACTACCCATTCGCTTCATGCAATTGTTTAGCAGTGGTTATCATGTCACTAGTGCTAATGCCATAACAAGATGCACAGTGGTCACACATAAATGCATATCACATAGTTATAAAATAGACCATTGGAAAGGTATTCAAAAATCAACAAAAATATGTTAATTGCCTAAGGTACTTGTTTTTCCCCAGTTAATCACAACACATCACAAAACAAACACAATACACCTAAACAAACCAGCTCTACTATGAACAAGACTCCGGGGAAAAGAGGCACGACAACAAAAACCCCAAGAGGACATCAACACCCACAAGTAGCTCCACCCTTAACTTAAAATCATGCAATGTCCCTAAGGCATCAAACCAAAACAAGAGAGTTAGAAACATACCTGTGGCACCATGGGTGTAAAGATCTGATGTCAATCACATAATATGAATACAAACAACAAAATACCTTGGGTTGCCTTCTAAGCAGCGCCTGATTTAATGTCGCAGCATGACCCAACTCAATTTTTTCCTCCTCTTTAAGGATATAAATTTCACCCCTAACTTAGAGTCTATCTTCTTTCCTCAATCATAGAGGGGGCGATACTAAAATTAAGAAGTCCAGTAATGGATTAAGCGTGGTAAACCACTCGGCCGGATAGTGAGGTATGTTTTTATGTTGCTTATGAAGTGTAAAATAAAGAATATAGGGTTCTTGTTCCTCATCTTCACACTCTTCCACTATTTTAGATAATTCCACAAACAAGATACCATCTAAACATAATGTAGAAAAATGCTTCGAGTGAGGCCCAACTAATTCTACTTCAAAATTTACACTATCTACTACACGCTCACTTTTATTCACCTTCTCAATGTCAGTCTCAAGATCAAGATGGCAATCGAGTGGTTGCGATTCTTGAGTTTTCTCCTCAAATTGGCTAATGTCCTTCTCATTTTCTTCTTTGTTTAGTCGCTATAAATATGGTGGAAGCGGTAACTCCTTTAGCTCTGCCCACATCTATTCTTGATTCTCTAAAATTCATTTTATTAATTTTTGGCTTGAATTGTGATAGCATACATATGTTCAGTATGATCACTTTGACCACAAGCCAAACACCAAGTTACAGTAAGTAGGACAGTATTCGCATCATATTGTGAAGGTCCAGTCCATGCACTTCCAGGTAAATTTGGACAGCAAGCCTCAAAATATGATCCCTCACAATAATAACAAGAACCATCACAAGAATCATCATCACTCAAAAAACCATCTCTCCAGGCTGACATCTCAAGAAAGGTGTGATAAAAATAAAAGAAAATAAAAAATAAACTAAAACAATATTTACAAGTTTGAATTCAACCAAGTAGGTTAAAATTTCAAACCAACTCAATACGCCAAATTGCTCCCCGACAACAGCACCATTTTTGATAACGCTCAACCTATACATCAATTTAGTGTAAGGCAATTGTCGTTAATATATTTATCAAACTTTGGAGTCGGGGTCGAATCCACAGGGAACACCCCGACTCTACAGGGAACAATGTGAGTGGCGATTAAACTAGTTTCAAACTAAATCTACATGTTAAATTCAAACAAATAATACGAAAAGCTAAAATGGTGGTTTTCAATGATCAAACTAATGTTAAAGTTTAATTTGCTTCATAGCTCAAATCTTAAACTAAAATATTTCAAATCGATGATATAGAGAAAGTAGAGTTATGATCAATATGATTAGTAATCCTCCATTGAATAACAATTGTAGTATTGGATTCTCGGGACTTTTGGAAAACACCAAATTATCAGTTTTGACAGTCCATCTACGTGTTTCTCAACCTACCTAGATGTTGAACTCCCTAATTCTCTCGAACTTAGGAAAGCATTCTATTCATACTGATTTTATCTTGAGTTGATCAATCTTGTTACAACATTAATCATTAGATGAGAACTTAACCTTTCCAAATCCTCATTGATAATTCACTTCTTACTAGGGTTGATTGCTTATCTCAAGCAAATCAACGGTAAACAAGACCTATTGTTTGCAACCAACAAAAAATAATTAATACAAAAGAATTATCAAGATGTTCCCACAATCACTCGAATCCTAACCAAATATTAAATCCATGGAGGAATAATCATAGATCCCACAACCCTAGTTGTGGGTTTTAGTTCCACATGAGAAAGAAAGAGATAGCAACAATTATTTCGTCATTTAAAGTAATTAAACTTACAAAAGATGGAGTTTGAAGTTGATTCTTTTCCAAGTTCAAGAGCAAAATCTCAAAACTCAATCAAAGAGTTGAATATTCAATTCTAAGTTAAGAGCCCCAAAAATAAAAACAAACTCCACTGGAATAAGTTCCAAAATGTCTAGTACCCTGAATGAACCCTAAAACCTGTTATTTATTCCCATAACTTAAGAAAATTTTAAAATAAAAATTTCAGAATTTTTCTTTTAGGTGACGACATGTGTGATAACTTATCACAAATCTGATAAGTTATAAGGTATGTTGTCAGAACTTCTGCTACAATATGATGACTTCTGTGATAACTTATCAGATTGGTGACAAATTATCACACATGTCGTCAGACATGCTTCTAATTTCTTGTGTTCTGCCTCAGTGTGATGACATGTGTGATGGCTTATCATAAATCTGACAAGTTATCACACAAGTCGTCAGAATTGCTTCCAAGTGTGAATTCTTCAAAACTTAATTATTTTCACCAAAAATCATCCTCCTTGACACAACTTTCATATATTTCCATCCATCTTGACTTTCCTACAAAATCACATGAAATATTATAAAAAACAATGATAGTTACTTAAGAACTTATAATTATTCTGAGTTAAAAGCCTTAAATATGCTAAAGAAAAGCTAGCACATCACTTGTATGTTCCTACCATACCTTATTCATAAACTATGTAACCCATACTTCTAACCATACAACTATGACCAACCAAATCGTACCACATCATATGAGAAGTACCCCAAGTCGTCTGATGTCTAGAAGCCAAAAACTAAAAAATTTTCTAAGGGCCAAAACTCAGGGTGTTTTATCAAGGCTTCCTTATTGAACAAGGATATGGATATCTCTAGACTTGTGGTGTATATAAAATAATTTGAAGATGAAAAGAAGAAGCAAATAGAGATAAGAGAGAGGCAAAATAAGGAGATTCAGTATTTAGATTAGTGTAGAGGTTAGCAACAGAGTGGTAGAGGTGGTGGAAAATGGTCCAAGAAGATGTGGGCAATTCTGGTTCCTATTCGATGATTGTCGTTTTTAGAGTAGTGATGGTCCTAGTGCACAAATTTACCAATCCCAGGCTAATGGGGCCCAGTAAGCTGCATTCTATTCTCCATGTTAATTTTGTGGTCAATTGTATGTTGCTAGTTTATCAGCTCTAATACCAAAGAATGCTACTTCTAATCTGATATTGGTCGGAATCGTCTGTATGCTATGGCCACTCTCCAAGAGTTTGAGGTGTCTCTTGATATCATCGATGGTATGTTGCAACTCTTTTCCCATGATGTGTATTGTTTGCTTAATCTGAGGTCTACTCTTTCTGATGGACCCCGTATGAGGCTATTCATTTTGGTTTTTGACTTGAGTATATTTTGGATCACTTCTCTGTGTCTACTCTGGTGGGTTACTCTGTTGTGGCTAGGAGAGTCTATAGGGGTTGTGCGGTATCTATCCATGGTAGGGAGACTTTGGCAGACTTGATAGAGTTGGATATGGTTAATTTTAAAATTATCTTAGGAATGGATTGGCTCCATTCATGTTATGCCTCTTTAGATTGTTGGACCCGTAAGGTCATTTTTAAATTTCCTAATGAGTTGATTATTGAGTGTTAAATGAGTTCCGTAGAGCCTAAGGGAAGGTTTATTTCTTATCTTAGAGCCCGAAAGTTAATTTTCAAGAGGTGTATTTATTATGTGGTTTGGGTTAAAGATTCTAACTCGGAGGGTCCTTCATTATAATAATTTCCCACGGTGAACAAACTTCCTGAGGTCTTCCCTAATGATCTATTTGGTGTCCCTCCCAATAGAGAAATTGATTTTGAGATTGATTTTCTCCCAAACACTTATCCTATGTCTATCCCTCTCTATAGAATAGATCCAGTTGAGTTAAAAGAGCTTTAAGAAGCAGTTGAAAGGTCTCCTTAAAAAGGGTTTTATTCGCCCCAGTGTGTCTCTATGAGGTGTGCCTTTTCTCTTCATGCGTAAGAAGGATGGTTCCCTTCGGATGTGTATAGATTACCGCCAGTTGAATAAGGTGACAGTGAAGAATAAGTACCCTCTTTCTATAATTGATGACCTTTTTGACTAGCTTTAGGGTTCAAAGTATATTTCTACTATTGATCTCTATTCTAGGTACCATCAACTAAAGATTAGGGAGATGGATATCCCTAAAACTGCTTTCTAAACCTGATATGGTCATTTTGAGTTATTGATGATATTTTTTGGTTTGACTAATGCCCAGTGACATTTATGGATCTTATGAGTCGGGTATTCTGTCAGTTCCTGAATTTGTTTGTGATAGTGTTTATTGATGATATTCTAGGGTATTCAAAGAGTGAGGCAGACCATATCGATCAACTCCGCAAAGTGTTACAGATCCTTAAGGATCAATGATACATTTTTGGGTTGTGTTTTCTCTAGTGAGGGGATCATGGTGGATCCACAGAAAGTTTCGGTGGTTAAGAAGTAGCCTAGACCCATGACTCTAATCGATATTCGAAGCTTCTTGAGTTTGGCCAAATATTATAGGAGGTTTGTTGAGATTTATCATCTATTTATTCTTCGATGACTAGACTGACTCAAAAAAAGGTGAAGTTTCTGTGGTTCGATGCTTGTGAGGGTAGCTTTGAGAAGTTAAAGGATAAGCTAACTTTTGATCTTGTCTTAACCCTTCTCGAGGGTACTGATGGTTTTGTTGTCTATTGTGATGTGTCTCGTGTAGGGCTTGTTTTTATGTTGATACAGCATGGTAAGGTTGTGACCTATGCTTCTCAGCAGTTTAAAGTTCATAAGAAGAATTACCCGATGCATGGATTGGAATTATTGGCTGCAGTTTTTGCCTTAAAGATTTAGAGTCACTATTTGTATAGGGGGTATGTTGATATCTTTTTAGATCATAAGAGCCTAAAGTATGTGTTCACGCAGAAGGAGCTGAATATCAGGAAAATAAGATGGCTTATGTTGCTTAAGGACTATGACATGAGTCTTCACTATCATCTAGGTAAATCTAACATAGTTGCTGATGCTCTTAGCAGGTTTTCCATGGGTAACTTGTCTCATGTGGACGAAGAGATGCGAGAATTGATGAAAGATATTCATTGACTGGCTAATCTTAGAGTTTGTCTCTTGAATTCTGAGGATGGTGGTGTGATTGTTCAAGAGGTGGCAAAGTCATCTTGGTGTGAGGTAAAAGAGAAATAGGTTTGGACCCTATTTTAATGCAGATCAAGGATAATGTGGGTCACCAGAAGGTGACGAATTTTGATATTGGTGGTGATAGTATCTTGAGGTACCAAGGTACAATGTGTGTTTCCGATATTGATGGACTACGAGGAAGGATTTTGGCTGAGGCCCATAAGTCGCGGTATATGGTTTATCGTTGCTCAACGAAGATGTACCATGATTTTTTATTGGTGGAATAACATTAAGAGGGATGTGGCCAATTTTGTTGCTAAGTGTGTGGTGTGTCAACAAGTAAAGGTCGAGCATCTAAAGCTTGGTAGGTTATACCAAGAGATCGAGTTGCTCATGTGAAAGTGGGAAGTGATTAATATGAATTTCGCTACCAATCTTCCACGATCTCAGATTCAGTTTGATTCGATTTGGGTCATCATAGATAGGATGACTAAGTCCACTCACTTTCTGCCAATAAGGACTAATTATTCTACTGGGGACTATGCACAGTTTTTTTTCCAAGAGACCGTGAAGTTGCATGGTGCGCCTGTTTCTGTTATTTTTTATTATGATACTTAGTTCTCATTGCATTTTTGGCATTCATTTCAAAGAGGTTTGGGGACTAAGGTGAACCTTAGTACCATTTTCCACCCATCGATGGATGAACAAGCAGAGAGGATGATTCAAACATTAGAAGATATGCTCTGGGCTTGTGTAATTGACTTTGGTGGTAGTTGGGTTGATCATTGTTTTGCGGAAATTTTGAATTTTGAGAGTCGCTACTTAATTTATTTGAAAAGTAATTAAGAAAACCTTTATATGATACTTTAAACGATCCAAAATAGAAAAATCATTTAAATTTGAAGATTCTGAGTAAGCGGTTCCTATTAACGTTTTAGGAAGGTTTAAGGCACCTAAAACATCCGCTAACTTGCGGTTATCCAGGCTGTTTGAAAATATCTTTTGACTAACTTCAAGAAGATTGATTGTTGAAAAGTGATTGATTTTAGGAAAAAGACTTGTGTAAAATAGATTTGGACAACTTAGTAGGACTTTTAACTAAGTCTAAACAAACTAATAACAAAACATGTAAAAGGGGAAGGGTAGAAAATAAAAGATTTAGCCCATTGGCCCCAAATAAATAGACCCTGTCCTAATCTAATTGGGTTTTTGGCCTACTTGCACCTGCCCTAATCTAAATGTTTGGCCTTGACCCGTAACCTGTCCTAAAGCTATTTTTCATGCCCGTTGGACCAAAATATGTTCCACCTGTATTAAATTTATAATTTTGGCTTTGAGGCCCAAATGAATAAGCAATGAAATAAATAAATAAATAAATAAATAAGGGCAACAATACAAATGAATAAATGAAGAAACGAGACTTTCAAGTCTCTTAGCTGTTTCAAGGGAACTTTAACCCATTCTTCTTCTTTCGAATATTTGTAGCCATGCACTATGTAATCGGTTTTGGATTCTCTTTCGGTCTTGACTCGAGAAAGTGGACCATCTTCGCCCATTATGAAATGCATGGAGAAAAAGTCCATTTGGACTCCAAGGTGGGTTCATGCAAGGAAAAAAATGATGGAATTAATTTATGTTCTAAAGAGAGCGAATAAAACATTAAAGTAACCTAAGAAAAACATGCATCAAGCTCATGCGTAAGAATCAAACAAAAATAGCATAATGTAGCCATATGACTGAAAAGGATAATCAATGGGATTTCCAATAATATTTTCTCTATGATTAATTGAGCACTATATTCTAAGACGTATAAACAGCTTTTAACAAAGGGAATTATGTCATCATGATATTTCAATAAGGTTAACACGTTAATTATGCTAAACTTTAACACAGAAACCAAACAACTGAATTCATTGGTGCAAGATAACTTTTTGAATAACTTACTACCAAGAAGCCGTATGAATGCAGAATTATAGATATTTTTACAACAAGCTTGGACAGGTTAAACTCAAAACCCAAGCTTTCAAGAAAACAAGATTTTCTTGCCAACTATGATGCCAATTAATCGGAAATTAACAATTTTTTAACTAATGAAAAGTTAAAAGATGAAACCTACGAACATGTTCCGAACAAATACAATCCAAGACATCAAGCTCATACCAAATTCCAAAAAAGGAAAAAAAGAACTAAAGAAAAACCCAAAAGCAATACATCCAGTACTTCATAATAAACAAAGACCAATAGGTTCACCTCAGAAAAAAAAAAGACAAACTTATATATGTTTAACATTCAAAAAAAAACCAATAGCACACAGAAAAGAAACTAAATAGCTTAATATATTAAAATCGGTTAGACGGAACAATATTAAAAAAACATATTTCTTGGGCAATCAGGTGGTATTTTTGAGCAATTTCTATTTAAATAAATTAGTATTAACCTTTGGTAATGAGAAGAATAAAAACTCCAGCCTATTAAAGTAACCTACTGTAATCCCAGATATGCGAGACTAAGCATCACAAGAAAGCAAATGATCGCATATATTCAGACACAAGCGACATACACAATTAATTTCTAGCCAATAGGGAAAACACGAATTAGAGGATTCCAATTTATATGAAAGAAACTTTTGGTCATTTATTAAAGGCAACCATTTTATTGGATTAAAAAAACTTAGGAAAATCTTATTCAAAAAAAATAAAGCTTGAGCTCAAGTAAATACCGGTTATGAAATAAACAAAGAAATCTAGTCAAATAATTAAAGGCGCTCAAAACATCTGCAGTAACTTCTAGGGACAAAAATAAGCGATGAAGACACTTTCTTTATTCTTCAGTCTTTATTTAAAGGAAGAACAAATCAAATACTTCATCCCTTCTTTGACAAGTTATAATTAGTATCATACGTCAAGAGAATCCTTGGGGAATCATTAGTTAGAAAAGAAATGTTTAAATCACAACATTATGCAATGATCATATTCAAAACATCAAACAGAATTCAACCTACAGACCACTCAAAATAATTATAATGACTAGCCATATTCTCACGATATCGTACGCCAAACGGTGAACTCAAACCACAGAAAATAATACTCCAACTTGGAATGACATATCGATTCCCAAAATAAGAGGAAAATAAATTGGAAACATGAACCACAACCTGTAAAAATATTACTAGTTGATTCTTTGGATATTTTGAACAAGCATTTGAGCTAAAAAAATACTAATAGAAGAGAAAAGACAAGAACTTGCCAGAGGTGCTAACCAAAGAAACCATCTTTAGTGTTCAATTAAAAAACTGGAAGCTAAGACAGTGAACTAGACAAGAAAACTACAGGATCTAGATGACATATATGTACCCATTAATTCATACGGTAAAGTTACTACTACTCAATATCGATAATCGCTAAACCAATTTATTACAACCAATTGACACCATTAATATGCGATAATGAACTCGTTAAAATATTGAACTGAAGATTATTGCGCAACCATTATTTCCAATAAAACAACACATAACAAACTACTTCTACGAGTTTCATAGCTATCTACAGCTATTCCCAGCAAGCAGGCAACAACATAATCATTATAAAGAAGGAGATGAAGCAGATACAAAGAAAACGATAACAGAAGTTAAAAATGAAATGGGTGTTACCTCCTTTGAGCCAGCAAAATGGGATCACGAACTTCATTGGAATCAGTAACTATTAAAAAATGTTGCCGTCAACTCGAAATCTTTAATTTTGCCAACGAATTTCACGAGACAGAAAATTTTTCTAAAAAATACACTGTATTTTTGGTCAAAGGGTTTTTTCAGCTTTCAAGACTTGGTTCCCTACTGTGTCCCTTTTATAAGGAAATTTAGGCTCCTCATTTAATGTTCAATCGATATGGGAAAAGAAGTGAATGGGGGTAATTTTGGTTTTTTGGGGAATTTCTTTTTGGTGACGCGGTTTGACAGTTATATGTTGTATGAAAATCGTACAAACATTCCAAATTTGAAAAGGTTTTTAGATTTTGAATTTGTGGTTGTCACTATACAGACAGGGTCGGTCAGAGTGGTTGTTGGCGGGTTACAGATGGAGCTGGGTCTGGGTCGGGTTGGCGCTGGCTGACCCATTTCATTGATGTTGTTGTTGTTTTGTTGTTTACGACTATTTTTGTATGTCTGTTTTCGTTGGTTGCTGATATTATTGAATGAGAAGGGGTAACACGGGTCGGATCAGGAGATTTTTGAGGCTTGGGTGGTGATATGTTATTGGGCCGTTGAGCCGGATTTAATTAAAAAGGACTGCTGATGTAGAAAGTTGTCAATTTAATTTTGGATCAAATTGGATAGGATTTGTTAAAATTTTGGGGGTTATTTAAAACATAACCCCCAATTAAATTTAGAATTTACCCAAATTTAATTAATATTTGATCAAATTAAAAATTAAATTGGTCAATTGCATTACAATTATGACCAATTTGATTTCGATTATGGTCAAATTGAATAAATTGGCTAAATCAAATCAAAATTTGATATGAATTAATCCTTCATTTAATTTCGGGCTTCTTGATTTAATAAAATCAAACAAGTATTTCTCCAAATAAATTATTTTTAAGAAAAAACTATATTAAAATCAAGATTTTAATTTTTTGAATTTATTTTCAAGATAAGCCTTGATTAAAATTCGATATTTTATAGAATAAATGTTTAAGTAATCAAATTATATCATCTCGTATAATTGAACACGATAATATATAATCACTATTTAAAATAACAAAATTTATCTAAATAAATATTTTGAAAATCTTTTTATTCAGATGAAATAGATATTTTGATTTTATTAAAAATTGAAGAAACTCAGGATTGACTTTAGTCGTGGTGGGCAAAAATTAGGTGTCAACAACTTCCCCCTCCCTTTGGGTAGGGTGGATGCAAGTAACCCTGGGCAAAGGGAGGTTGACGTTCCTTATTTTTGTCCGACCACAAATTTGAATTTGAAAGACGTTGGCTTTTCGCACAAGTTTCATAGAGTTATAGCCGGATCTCAATATCAGATTTCCTACATATTTCATGTTACATGAGAATTCAGGCCACTTATAGTTCATAAATCTTGATCTAAAGTAAGATTTTTAAAAGATTCACCAGCTATCTCAGTTTTTAGAGTTTTTGATAAAACCAAAAAGCTAGGGAATACAGGGATTTGGGGGGAGGTTCGAATGCAGTCGAGTTTTCAAAATAGAGTCCAGCCTACATATCCTCGAGATTTGGGGAATCAGACTACTTGTAGTTTGACTCAATCGATAGAAAATATGGTCTTTTATTTCAAACGATCTTTGGCTCAGGATGAGTGAGAAATTGTTCGAGTTATGAAAAAGAGGCTTGTAACCTCTTAACCATGAACGTGGATCTCTTCAGATCCATAGGTAAGAATTTACCTGGACATAATTTCCAAAACTTTGGGTATGTTGTCACCTCGATTTAAAAGAAAGATAAGGTTAACCTTAATATGAGTTTAGAAATGTTTCAAAGGTGAATCTAAAACCAGAATATCCCAAAATTCCCACACGCCTTCTAATAGAGGGTGTGGTTGGATGGTGGTGGCGATAATCCTTTAGCTCGCACCCAAAGAGTTTGTGTCCCTCTTTAAACTATATCCTGTTTTACTGCTAAGAAAGAGTTCCACGTTATGCTGCGTCCTATCTGGAGTCATCCGTACCTATGGTTTTGATTTGAGATTTTCATCCTCTCAGATATTGTCGACAATGTTTCAAACAAAAGGGTTAATCCTTACCATAATTCAAGAAAGAGGTATAAGGTTTTTTACCTTATCTCTACGAGAGTTATTGCCTAAAAAATGAAGTCATCCTTTCATATACCTGTTTAGAAGGAAATAAATTACAACAACAGACATAATAACCATCTTTCTTGTTGTATATATATCTTATTTGTCGGTTGAATATGTCTTCAAGTGGGGTGACCCTTTTGGACACTGATGACGCTTTATGTAGAACGGTCCCTGCAACCGTGTAATCTTATGCTGAAGCGGCAACCATTTGGCCACCTATAATGATAGTTGTATGATAACCACTCCAGTCATTGCCAATAATTCTTTACATATGATCTCGGGTAAGTCTTGCGCATCTTTTGTATCGATACGACTTATAGATTTCCCTTGAATTGTTAATATTTGGATAATCTCGCGCATTATTTGATGTTGGATATGAGGAAACTTACAAATATCCTTTGAATTGCTAGCTTCTAGGTGATCCTCCATATTATCCGACCTTGGATAAGAGATGACTTACAGATATTCCTCTAATCGCTAGCTTTCAGGTATTCCTGCACATCATCCGACTTTGGAGACAATATGACTTATAGATATTTCTAAAATTTCTAGTCCTTGGGTAATCCTACACATAATCGATCCTGGATATGATGCGGCTTATTGAGAACCCTTGGAGTTATCAATTTTATGATCTTGTATATTCCCCGGTAAGGATTTAGTTGCGACTTATGGATAACCTTAGGACTATTGATTTTTGGGTAACCTTGTGCCCTATCTGGTTAGGATGTTGTTGCGTCTTAGGAATGACCTATGGGCTATCAAATCATAGGTAATCTTGCAGACTATCCTATTTCAAATAATATTGCTTATAGATGACCCTCAAATTGTCAATTTTTAGGAAATCTCAAAGGTTGTTAGCTTTTAGATAGCGACTTAAAGCCGTCCCTTTAATCATGTGCTTTTGATATATTTAAACACTAATAAAATAATGATATATCCTCGATGCCAGCGTATGCTATCCTACGTGTCAACAGATATTAGATGTTGATGATATCCTCAATGCCAGTGTATGATATCTCATGTGTCAACAGATATTAGATATTGACGATATCCTCGATGCCAGTGTATGCTATCTCGCGTGTCATCAGATATTAGATACTGATGATATCCTCGATGTCAGCATATGCTATCTCGTGTGTCAATAGATATTAGATGCTGATGATGTCCTCGACACCAGCGTATTCTATCTCAAATGTCAACAGATCTTAAATGTTGATGATATCCTCGATGCCAGCGTATAATATCTCATACGTCATAATATATTTAATGAAGATGATACCCTCGATGCCAGTGTATGATATCTCGCGTGTCATCAGATATTTAATATGGATGATACCCTTAATACCAGCATATGATATCTCATGTGTCATCAAATATTTAATGCGGATAATACCCTCAACGCCAGTATATGATATCTAGCACATCATTAGATATTTAATACGGATGATACCCTCGATGCCAGCGTATGATATCTTGCGCATCATTAGATATTTAATGCAGATAATATCCTCGATGCCAGCATATGATATCTCACGCGTCATTAGATATTTAATATAGATGATATCCTCGATGCCAGTGTATGATATCTCGTGCGTCATCAGATATTTAATATGGATAATATCCTTAACGCCAGCTTATGATATCTCATATGTCATCAGATATTTAATATAGATGATACCTTTTATGACAGTGTATGATATCTCACGCGTCATCAAATATTTAATATAGATGATATCCTTGATGCCAGCATATGATATCTCGTGCGTCATCAGTTATTTAATACAGATGATACCCTCGATGCAGCGTATGATATCTCGCACGTCATCAAATATTTAATGCAGATGATATCCTCGACGCCAGCATATGATGTCTCGCACTTCATCAGATATTTAATGTGATGGCTCCCTTGGTGATGAAAATGATATGTGATGGCCCTCATGGCAATGGAAATATATATGATGGACCTCTTGGCAATGGAATGAGATAAAATGGCCCTCTTGGCAATGAAGATGATTTTGTCTGAATTCGTTTGTCTACATTTTTTCTTCATATGTGTACCTATACTCAAGGTAGATAGTCAGTAGACACAAAGTCACTTTTGCTAGCGACTATTTTAGAACAATTCTAAATACAATATTTATAAAGAAGATAAGGCGCCTTTGTTTGTCCTTCATAGTCTCAAGAAATGAGATAGATAATTCAAAGGGTCTTCAATAAATGGGTATTAAACCATCTTTGGGGCTACCAAAAAATATCATTCTTGAGCATCATATTATCTGGTGTAACTCCTAACTTGCTTGGGGAATTTTGAAAAAAACTCTAATTTTTGTGTATTGATCCCTGCATCCACATAAAAATGACTAGTTTTGAGTGAAACTACTTTGTGTTGACCACTTTTGATCCTTGATTTTCTCCTCACCATCTTTTGGTACTCCATCATGTTGGGCTTCCACCTTACTCCCCATTCCAATAGATGCGTAGGAAATTACTAAGTAATAGATTTGTATAGGTTTTTGAAAGTAGTCTTAATTTTAGACAATAGTTTCAAAAGTTTCTATAAAAGCTTTAGAAAATCTCTTCCAGTCATGTCATGTACTAGCTCAACGAACGTCATCCTTTTGGTTTTGACTATATCCGAAGGAGGATTTCCAAAACTTATCATCATTGTTGGAGGTTTCTTCAAACAGTTCTGTCATAGAAAAAGATTGAGTCTACCTAGACTTTGTCGTAGCTGGTGACTTCAAAAGTTTGACTTTGATCTCTGATGTTGAGGAATTTGAAATATATTCCAATGTTTGGTGGAAATTTTGAGGCCTCCCTCAAAATTTTCTGCCCTAGTTTAAAGTTGTTTGATGCGATATCAACTCGAGAGGCTCGGAAGTCTTTATTGGCCTTCGTTCTCTTTGTTTGATGATGATCTTCCTCTAGTGAATTTTTGAGATTTCTTCTTGAAAATTCTGCCCCAGTTTCCATTTCTTAGGGTTATATGACCGATCCGTTGGGGCGCCTACGTATCCCGTTGAAGCAGGAATCAGGTCAAATGTAGTTCAAGACTACGCTAAGGATATATAGAAAAATCTAAAAGGTTCACCAAAGCCGACATAGGCCGCCTATGTATCTCATTCTTGAGAATTCAGGTCATCGCGTAGTTCATTCATAAAAAGAAAGGATAAATTTTTCTAAGGGATTGACCGTAGAAACAAAACTAAAACATCACTCAAACATAGTATCTCATTACCACAACAGAATTGTGTGTGCTTTTGCTAAGTGATCACTGATACTTGTCTCTTTGATTTCATCATGATCACCCAATTTGACAACTCCAGATTGATCCAAGTTAGGTTTATCTCAGTTTTTTTTTTCAAATTCCTCTATATCTTCCACTAACTGCTCCTCACCACCTTCTTTCTATTCATTATCATTCCTCTTGCTTTGTACGTCTAACCCTTAACATGATATGACATTGGCAGGCTTTAAATTATTTCTGCTAAAATAAACAAAGTTAGATGATAACACAATAATAAAAGATAATAACATAATCATATTTCAAAATAACTTCTTAAATAAAGGGAGACCTTTTGAGGAAATAAATACGAACTATGGCTCATGACTCATGCAAATGTGGGCCCATGCCTTTTTTGAAAGCAGTAAATCTTGAAAAGAAAATTTGAGACATAAAAGGGTGGATCACGGTGCCTCCTCCATATCATCACCAATTTTTAAAACTACTAGTAATTTCCCTTTCATCTATCATGACGGGCGACGAGTTACGAATGGATTAGAGGTCCAGTTTTGCCACGCCTCTCCTGGTGCAACCTTTCTCATCCCATCAGACTTTGGGAAATCCTCTGGTATATAATTGCATCCCTTAAACCGATTTCTTATTCTATCCCCAAGACCATCATCCTTTGATATCTCACACACAGGAAAAGAATGGTACACGAGTGACAATGGTTTAAAAAGACTCATCTTTGACTTATCTCCCAATCTTATCTTGTTTTCTTAGAAGGTATCCTAAACCATACTTAGATGCTTTTTCTGGGACCCTAATGGGATCAATGATTCATTCCAAACTCCCACTTAAGATACTTAAGGTAGCCATGACTTTCTCTATCTTTTCTACTTTTTCTGTCTTTTGGAATCTTGCGAATCCCCCTTAGTAATAATCTTGCTAGATACCCATTTGCTTGCAATTTTGATCATGCTAACTGTGGCTCCCCCATGATTAGGTAATGGATTACTGGTGACATTCGGTGTCGGCACCTGAAGAGTGATGATCTTCTGATCAATCAAGTCTTGGATCTTATGTTTCAGATTGATGCAATCTTTAGTATTATGCCCGAGCGCTCCTGAATGATATGCACAGACTTGATCGACCTGCAAAAATCAGGAATTGATATTAGTAGGTTTTGGTGGAATAGGCTGTAAATAATCAGCTTTCATCAATCTTTCAAAGAGCTGGGTATGACTTTCAGCCAATGAACTGAATTTTCTTGGAGGTTTCTTTTCGGGGTTTAGATGTAGGGGGTTACATTAGTTTTGATTAGTGGAATGAGGTATGTGGTTATTGTTTAGAGGCACTTAAATGTTTATTTGGTTATTTGGAAGAGTAGCTTGAACGTGAGACTGATAATTTGGCTATAGAACTTGGTACTCGGGTTAAATATTTGAAAGTGGAGCTTGGTATTGGGATTGGATAATTGGAAATAGAGCTTAGCACTGGGATTGAATATTTGGGAGTGGAGCTTGGTATTGGGATTAGATATTTGGAACTTTGTACAGGGATTGGATAATTGGAAGTGGAGCTTAGTTTTGAGGACGAGAGGAAGTTGGGTGGTGGGTGGGGAGGAAATTGAGAAAATTTTGTGGAATTTGAGAGTAGTTTGGTTGAATATGGGAGGAATTTTGCAAACTTGAAAATGAATTCTATGAATTCAGAGGTGGATTTTTTTGATTTGAGTATGGATTTTGAGGATTTGGGAACGGGTTTTGTGGGTTTGAAAATGAATTTTGGGGATTCGGATTTTGTGGGGTTAGGGATGGATTTTGTGGATGGTAAGCATCTGAGTTATTTTCTCAATTGGTGTTTTGAACAAGTTGAGGAGCAGAAGCAGATGATATATTATTTGGATGGCCCCCGAGAGCATACATAGTGAGGGAAGGGATCTGAAGCGGAGTTTCGTGCCCTTTTAGAGCGGGAGCATTGATAGTGATGGCCAAGTTAGCCAAGTCTCGAGTACGATTCATCTTCTCCTAAAGCATTTCCAATTCTCTCATGAGTTCAGCAATCATCTCGTTTTGTTCCGCTATTACATTGTCCCTGATGTTAAATGCATTTTCTTCGTCTCATTCAATCATATGTGGATGATGGTTAGGGAATGGGATCTTATGCATTTTGGACTAGGTGAAGTAAGGACGTTCTGCCATCTTGTTTCAACACGGAGTAATTTTCTGTTATCTGTAAAGTAAAATAACTTAAAGGAAGATACGTAGTTTTCATATGTGATTAGTAATGAAAGATATTTGACAAGAAGTAACCACATAGAGTTGTTGGTGCCATGGACAAACTGATCCACGGGAGCATAGTGGATAAATCTGTCTTTAACTCAAACAAACACACATAAACACATAAAGCAGTTATATCACGTAAACATTATAATTGCGTGAATCCTCACAAGGGTGACCCTTTTTGACCCAATAGTTTGGGATTAATGGATTTTGAAGAAAATATATGCCTTTTTAAAGCCAATCCATTATCCCCCCAACTTTCATAGATATATAAAAGGGTATAAATTCTTACAAAAGATAACAAAAGAGGGATACAAACTTTTAGGGGAAAGGGAAAATAATATGAGAAAAAGAATAATGTCCCGCGCAGGGATAGGAAATACTACTTCCTGGAGCTCTTCTATCGTTCTTCGCTCTATTAGCTTTGTCCACTTCTTGTCATTGGCGAGATCCGTTGATGACCAAGTGATTTCTGTATAGTTGTACCCTAGATGCAACCGTCTAAATTGATCAATTTCTTGTTTAGCTTACTTCCTCAATTGGTGTATGATTTAGTCATCCTTACATGAAAGTAAGTAAAGCAAAGCAAGCTTTCGCCCGATCCCCAAAGGATAATGGATTAGATTAAATAAATATATATTTTTTCAACACATAAATATGATTCGTCTGTAATTGACTCGGGGTCAATAGACACAAGGCAGGTTTTCTAATGGGCCCAATACCCCTTGGGTATTGGGTCGTCCTAGGCTCGTGCATAAAATATGGTTTTAGTTTCGCTCTATCCTAGGTGTCTAGAGTGGGTTTGAACTAGGTTTCTAAACGGACGACAAAGGTTTAAAAATATGAATGGCCATCAAACGACTCATGTGCTAATAAACCGTCGTATTTCTAACCCTTTATTTGGAATTGAACAACAGGGGTTGGGACATCCACGAAATCCCAAAATAATTTAATAAATCAATGCAGGATTATGCTATCAGATGCAATAATTAAATACCGTAAAATCAAAACATATAAACACGTAAACAGTTAATGAAAAGACAAAATCAAACATTTTGTTAGAACCTAGTTAAATATCCCCAGTAGAGTCGCCATTTCTGTTTTGTGGAAATTTTGACTTTTGAGAGTCGCCACTTAATTTATTTGAAAAAGAATTAAGAAAACCTTTATACGATACTTTAAACGATCCAAAATAGAAAAATTATTTAAATTTGAAGACCCTGAGTAAGCGGTTCCTATTAACATTTTAGGAAGGTTTAAGGCACCTAAAACATCCGTTAACTTACGGTTATTCGTACTGTTTGAAAATATCTTTTGACTATTTTCAAAAAGATTGATTGTTGAAAAGTGATTGATTTTAAGAAAAAGATTTGTGTAAAATAGATTTGGACAACTTAGTATGGATTTTAACTAAAGTCTAAACTAACTAATAACAAAGCATGTAAAAGGGGAGGGGGAGAAAATAAAAGACTTAGGTCATTGGGCCCAAATCAATAGACCCTATCCTAATCTAATTGGGCTTTTGGATCACTTGCACCTGTCCTAATCTAAATGTTGGGCCTTGGCCTGTAACCTATCCTAAAGCTATTTTTTCAGGCCCGTTGATCCAAAACCTGCTCCACCTGTATTAAATTTATAACTTTGGCTTCGAAGCCCAAATGAATAAGCGATGAAATAAATTAATTAATAAATAAATAAGGAGAACAATACAAATGAATAAATGAAGAAACGAAACTTTCAAGTCTCTTAGCTGCTTCAAGGAAAATTTAACCCATTCTTTTTCTTTCGACTTTTTGTGGCCATGCACTATGTAATCAGTTTTGAATTCTCTTTCGGGCTTGACTTGAGAAAGTGGGCCATGTTCGCCTATTATGAAATACATGAAGAAAAAGTCAATTTGGACTCCAAGGTGGGTTCATGCAAAGAAAAAGATGAAGGGATCAATATATGTTCTAAAGAGAGAGAATAAAACATTAAAGTAGCCTAAGAAAAACATGCAACAAGCTCATGTGTAAGAATCAAACAAAAATAACATAATGTAGCCATATGATTGAAAAGAATAATCAACGCGATTTCCAACAACATTTTCTCTATGATTAATTGAGCACTATATTCTAAGGCATATAAACAACTTTTAACAAAGGGAATTATGTCATCATGATATTTCGATAAGGTTAACAAGTTAATTATGCTAAACTTTAACACAGAAACCAAACAAATGAATTCATTGATTCACAAATTTTTTTTATCAACATACCATTAAGAAGCTATATGAGTGTAGAATTAGAGATACTTTTACTACAAACTTGGACAGGTTAAACTCAAAACCTAAGCTTTCAAGAAAATAAGATTGTCTTGCCAACTATGATGCCTATTAATCGAAAATTAATAATTTTTAACTAATGAAAAGTTAAGACATAAAACCTATGAACATATTCCTAACAAATACAATCCAAGACGTCAAGATCATACCAAATTCCAAAAGAGGAAAAAAAGAACTAAAGAAAAACCCAACAGAGATCCATGCAGTACTTCATAATAAACAAAGACCAATAGGTTCACCTCAGAAAATAAAACAACAGACTTATATATGTCAAACATTCAAGAAAAACAATAGCACATAGAAAAAAATTAGCTAGTTTAATATATCGAAATCGGTCAGACGCAACAATATTAAAACAAATATATTTCTTGGACAATCAAGTGATCTTTTAGAGCAACTTCTATTCAAATAAATTAGTATTAACCTTTGGTAATGAGAAGAATAAAAACTCCAGCCTGTTAAAGTAACCTACTGGAATCCAAGATATGCGAGACTAAGCATCACAAGAAATCAAATGATCGCATATATTTAGACAAAAGCGATATACATAATTAATTTCCAGCCAATAGGGAAAACATGAATTAGATGATTCTAATTTATAAGAAAGAAACTTTTGGTTATTTATTAAAGACAACCATTTTATTGGATTAAATGAACTTAGGGAAAGCTTATTCCAAAAAAAAAAACAAAGCTTGAACTCAAGTAAATACCGGTTATGAAACAAACAAAGAAATCTAGTCAAATAACTAAAGGCGCTCAAAACATCTGCAGTAACTTCTAGGGACAAAAATAGGCGATTGAGACACTTCCTTTTATTCTTCAGTCTTTATTTAAAGGAAGAACAAAGCAAATACATCATCCCCTCTTTGACAAGTTATAATTAGTATCATACGTCAAGAGAATCCTCAAGGAATGTTCAAATCACAACATTATGCAATGATCATATTCAAAACACCAAACAAAATTCAACTTATAGACCACTCAAAATAAGTATAATGACCAGCCATATTCTCACTATATCATACGCCAAACGGTGAACTCAAACCACAGAAAATAATACTCCAGCTTGGAATGACATATCAATAACCAAAATAAGAGGGAAATAAATTGGAAACATTAACCACAACCTGTGAAGAAAAGCATTTGAGCTAAAAACCTACTAACAGAAGAGAAAAGACAAGAACTTGCCAGCGGTGCTAAACCAAAGAAACCATCTTTAGTGTTCAATCGACAAAACTGGAGCTAAGACAGTGAACTAGACAAGAAAACTGTAGGATCTCGATGACATATATGTACCCATTAATTCATACAGTAAAGTTACTACTACTCAATACCAATAATTGCTGAACCAGTTTATTACAATAAATCGACACCATTAACACGCGATAATGAACTTGTTCAAAAATTGAACTGGAGATTATAATGCAACCATCGTTTGCAAGAAAATAATATATAACAAACTACTCCTATGGCTTTCATAGCCATCTGCAGCTACTCCCAGCAAGCAGGCAACAACATAAACATTATAAAGAAGGAGATGAATCAGAAACAAAGAAAAGGATAGCAGAAGTTAAAAATGAAAAAGGGTGTAAATGACAAAATTTTAATGTATATCTCTCCTTACACTTGGATTTTCTTAATGGCATGAAATTGGTTAATTATTCACATAGTTTTGATATTGGGTTTTGAATTATGGGTTGAGGTATTTGGATACAAATTGTTTTCATGTTTTTTCCATTATTGTTACTGATTAATTATGAATTAAATTATTGGTTTGGACACTCATTGGGGTGCATGGAAATGGTGAGCGAAATAGGAGTACAAGGATTTCTCAAATTTATAAATTATGGTAATAGGGGGTACAAAGATTCCCTAAATAGATGGATTTTGGTATTGAATTTGATAAGAACCCAAACCCATTTTCATAATTTGTTTTGGAAAGTAATTTATCAATTGTCTTGACTTATTTCTTTGAAACTAATGTATTGCATAAATGGAAAAATGGTTAAGGATGGCTTTGAAAACCTTGTGGGGTACATGGATTCCCCAAGTGGATAATAATTATCTTGAAAATCTTGTGGGGTATATTGAAGCCCCCAAGTTGATTTTAATAATAGATTTTGGGGTACAATGATTCTCCAAAGTGTTGGATTAATGAAATTACTTTCAAGCTAAAGTCGGTGTGATTATATCACTTGATGATGACTAAATAATTGAGTCCTCGATATAATGGATGGGTAATATGCTAAATCTTTTAATTAGGTTTAATGGGGTTTGTGTTAGCTAGTTGTAAGGTCTGAGCCCCAAAGGACTGATAATGAAAACTCACGTTTATCGACATGAGGGTTGGTCTAGATGACCATGTGCTTATGTCACTCTCTATATATATTTGTATCATTATTAGCATAGGGTACAAGGATTCCTCGCCCTTCTATGATATCTCTAGTTCGTGCGGCTAACACGCATTGGGGCATGACTAGGGGGAGACACTGGACTCATATAGCCCGTAGGATGTTTTATGACAGTCAAGCTACACAACCCAGGCTACGGTTTTAAAGTTAATGCTAAGACTTATTCTCTACCCCAATATCTGATATATATATATATATTTGTGTGTGTGTATTTGCATATGGCTATGTGCATTGGATTTTGACTGATTTTGAATTATTGATCTTAGCATTATTTTGTTCCCTTATCCCTGAGTTACATGTTATCTCTCAACCCACTAACCGTCTTCGAATACTATATTGGACTTATTTTTTGGCCATTATCGGGGGCATGTCCTGACTTTCATTGGTATTCGATTGTCTAGAGGCTGTATGGATATAATTATGGACTTAGGTATTGGTTATTGATTCTTTTAACATATCATAGATGTATTTGAGTTTACCTTTATATCTTGGTATATGTTCGGAATTCAATCTCTGTTAGTGTGCATGCTTTATTTGTCTAGGTAAGAGGATGATATCCGATCCACGACGAACTTGAGATACTCGTCTGCTGATTTAGATTGTGACAATACAAATAACTAAAAATTCATAGATGGGCAATATTTCGCTCATGAACAAGGACTAATTGTGACAGAGAGTGTCGATTATAATGAGTTAGTCTGAGATGAATAAATGATACTGCATGTAAGATAGCATAACCTCAAATAGTAGTGGGCAATTTCATTTCATAAGTAGTGGTCTTTCTATCAACTGTAGGCACTTAATAAATGATTCAGCAAGGACATTTTTAGTATGAACATGAGCAACAAGATGTTTATTTCTTATCTCTATCGATACATCAAAAACTTGGGATGTAAATTCTCCTGCATTATCGAGGCAAATAGCCTTAATTGGATAATCTAAAAATTGTGCACTTAATCGTATTATTTGTGCCAAAAGTTTTTCAAATGCCAGGTTATGATATGCATGAGACCATCTTGAAGATGCGTCTATTACGACCATAAAAAATCAAAATGACCTACTGAATGGGTGAATAGGTCCACACCATATATATATATTCTAGAAAAAGAGGGAATTCGATGCCAAATTTCAGTGGTGATGACTTAGTTATCAAGTTATCTTGATAACAAGCAACACTTGAAAATTCATCACTTGCAAGGATCTTTAGGTTTTTTTAATGGATGTCCAATTGAATTTTCAATAATTCGTCTCATCATTTTTGACCCAGGATGACCTATTCAGTCATGCTAAAGAACAAACATATTTAGATCATGTAAACTTCTAATTCATGATAGAGTGTGCTTCAACTATACTAATTTCTGCATAATATAAGCTAGAAGACAAAGTTCGCAATTTCTCCAGCATATATTTCTGGCCTGAGACATTCTTGGTAATGGAAAGATATTCAATATTCATTTCATTTATTGTATCAATATGATATTCATTTCCAAGGATATCGTTAAAACTTAACAAGTTTTTCGGTAATTTAGAAGAGAACAATGCATCTTCTATAACAAGTTTCATCCCCTTGGGAAGATATCTAGTAGCTCTTCTAGAGCCTTCAATAAATTTTGACTTACCAGAGATTGTTACAACAGTTTTTTTCTTCTAAGCAAATAAGAAAAGTATTTATTATTTTTAAATATGGCCTGCATTGTTCCACTATCAATTACACAAATATCCTCGCAATTAATCATTGATCCAAATAAAATTGAGGAGTATCCATGTATTCTTCAAGATGAAAATATAAACAAAGTAAACATTATAGTATTACAAGCATACACCATATTACACAAAAAAAATTTATTTACAATACTAGAGAAGTACTACTAATATGAGCATAAGCTAATACAACCACCAGAAAAGAAAAATACTTGAATTATTATAGATCCATCACCAACAAGGTGATTTATATTTCCTTCAGGGATTTCAAAGAAATCTTCAACATCTAAATGCATAGGCTTAATACTATCCTCGGAGATAAAGTTTGATTCTACATTATTATCTATCTACTTGAGGGATGCTTGATAGAGATTAATCAAATGCCTTAGTATACGACAAATACGTGATCAGTGCCCTTTTATTTCTACACCAATATCATTTATTTTCTGTATTTTTTCTTTACACCACTTTAGGCTTTTCATCCTTTTCTTAAACTGCTAGTGAAGAAGGTTATTGTTCAGTGTTAAACAATCATCATGATTAAAATTTCTTCCTTGACAACGACCACTACCTTGACTAGGACAAGGACCTTTTTCACGCCTAGATTGGCGAAATTTACGGCATTCACGTTAGGGAATGGAGCAGTACTAGGAGGTCGATTTTCATAATTTTTCATCAAAAGATCATTATGTTGTTCAACAACAAGAAGATGTGAAATCAATTTAGAATATTTTTTAAATCCCATTTCTCGGTATTGCTGTTGCAGGAGCATACTCGAGTTAGGAAAAGTGGAGATTTTTTTCTCTAGCATATCATGATCTGTAATATTTTCTCCACATAAATTTAACCATTATTTAATTCAAAACATGGCAGAATTATTCGTGATTATATCTTTAAAATATTGTAATCTCAAATGGGTCCATTTATAATGTGCCTGTTAAAGTACGATCATCTTCAGATGGTCATATCTATCTCTTAAATTATTTCACAGTCCTCATCGAGGTGATGACGGAGAAATATCATAGATTTGGCACGATCATGATTAGATACTTGATTTTTATCCTTCATAGTGTCTCCCAAACCCATCACATTAAATAAATTTCGGCATTAAGTGCCCAAGATAGGTAGGTTTTACCTATCTAGGGCAATACATTCACATTTAGATAGATTTGACATTATTTTAAGAAAAATACGTTCTTTCCTTTATTACTTGTAAAAGTATTTGCTCGATATAGTGGAGTCTCATACTAATAACGTGTTAAATAATTAAAACTCAAACTAAGAGTAAAATACAACTAGTAGTAGAGAGAAAGAACTAGCTATTTTTATTACTTACTTTCCGTTTTCGTTAATATATCTATACAAAGCCAAGATAGGCACACATATATTTATACAAGATTTAACTTGAGCACAAAGTCTTTGTGGACCTCTTTTCTTAGACTATCCATAGTCCAATTCTTGGGTATTAAGTTTACCTAATTATTTCAATACCAAGTTAGTGAATAAAACTTCACATATAGACACCTTAGATTCCTCCTAACTAACTTCATGGTCTAAGTTTCACTAATTACATTTTATAGACATTACTTAGTGACCAAATGTATTTAGAATTCATTTATACAATATAATTGATATTAATTTTAAAGGAAAGGAAGAGTAATTAATGCTCATTATTATCTTCAACTTTCCCCAACTTTCCCCTTCTATATAACAAAAGATGCTAGTGATTCTCCTTCCATAATTAGCCCATTTTTTGTACAAACGTATACAAATCAATTATATTTCTTTCAATTGAATTTTAACTCTCTCTCTCTCTACACACACTCACACTCTTCTATTTACACACATTCAAATTTTATAATTATTTATAATGTATATTATATACATATGCATATCAACAACACATTATATAAACATATAATATATACATATGCAATTAAATGAATAAACATATACTATGAAACAAACACATTTGTATAATATATACATATGCGTATTAACTATGTATTGAATTAAATATATACATATGTATATCAACGATATATTGTATAAACGTATAATATTATACATTTACAATTAAATGATTGAACATTTTTATATTAGGATCCTAATACATTGATACTCATTCTAATATGTGATACACAATATATAAAAATCAACGTATGTATATAGAAATAATTATACTTATATGCACATGTATGTACATATATACAGATATGCATATGTATATATATACAAATATAGAACATATGTATACACATATGTATAATGCAAATATGAAACAACACATACATATGCATATACATATGTATGTGTAACAACACAGAACAAACTTGTATACATATATAGTTATACAAAAATCTACATATATACATTAAAAACATACATCCAATACATTCATATGTATATAAAAATATACAAATGAAAAAAATATAGTGGCTAATTAACAAGAAATTGGTCACTTGAAGACCTAACTAACACTGCAAATAGAAGAAATTTGAATAAAATTAGTGGCTAATGTAGAGAGTACCTTAAAAAAAAGGAAAATAAATCTATATATTCCGTAAAAAATAAAAATTACCGTAAAAATCTTCAAACAAAAATCTTTAAATCATATATCCGCGGAAGTTTAGGGATGAAAAATTGCTCCAAGTAATCTTCAATAAGAAAACACAGCGCATGTGTAGGTGAAACACAAAAAATCTGGAGGTTTAGGATAAAAATATTCTTTGATATATGTTTAATGTGCGTGAATTACATATTACTGCTAAATCCTCCAATCAGCTAAGAGAGAGAAAAAAATTAATTATGAGAGAGATAGTTAAAAATTATAATTGTATATAGGAGCCTGAAAACGAAGTTTTATAACTAACAAGTAACCATGAATGATGATAATTTTTTAAAACCTTAATTATATCACATAATTATAAAATTATTTTATCTATAGTGTATAAATTTTCCTATTCTTAACTACTTGCCACAAAGTAACATGGACAAACAATTGCACAACACTTTCTTGTATGCAGTGACTTCTTATGAAAAACAAGGAGACAAATAGCACTTCAGCGATAAAAAAATGACAGCCTATAGCCCATGAATTATAATTCCCTGTATAAGCTATTTGTTTTGTCACTAGTTGCTAATGCCTTCGTTTTTTTTTTTTTTTTTTTTTTTGTATTTTTTGTTTTTGTATTTTTTATTTTCCTCTATGTTGTTGGTTACTGCCTTCTTCTTACTTTTATTTTGTTTCAACAATGTTCTGTTTATAAAATTTTGGCTGCTCTATTTTTTTAATTAAATCAATCTGCTCTCATATTTTTTATTTTTTTTTTAAAATCAAATATGATTTTGTTGTTTTTTACTTTTCCAATAAAGTGGAGATAGTTAAAATAGAAAAAAGGTCAATGCAGTGTAACCATTCAAAAGAGTTTATTTTTTATATAATTCATGTGTTATAAATGTATAATAAAATACAAAAGTGTGTATTTTTATTTTCTGTGTACAAATAACATATTTTATACAACAATAATATATCTATATTTTATATAATAATAATACAATTTCTATACACATTATACACATATGCATAATCGATATAACAATGATACAACTTATATACACATCATAACAAGAATTATACAATTTCAACAAACATGCTATAAAATCTTTAGCTACAATAATTATTCAGATACATATTCTCTACAATAATGATAAAATTTCTATACAGATCATATAAGGATATATATCCTATATAATAATTATACAGTTCTTACACACACACATACATATATATATGAGAATCTTTCAGAAATAGCAACACTTTGTTATAAAATTCACCTTTTATAGTCATATTTTATATAATTTCTATTTATAGCCATTGTATTTAGTTTACGCCCGCTATATTCAATTTTTATCAATAGTCTGTATTCATAAAAGTTATAAATAAAGTACCTATTTAGCCGCTATATTCGATTCACAACCGTTGTATTCACTTTTACTCAGTGGCTTGTATTTTTAAAAAAATATATATACACTACATATTTGGTCTCTCCAAAAACGCTACCATATTTTTCTTTATCATTTTTTTATATTTTTCTTTTTCGTGTTTTCCTCGTTTTTTCTTCTTCTTTTTTCTATTTTTATTTTTTTCATTTTTTATTTTATTTTTTTCTCTCTTCTATCTTTAACTTCTATTTCTCTTTCTTCTTTGATTTTTTTGTTTTCTTTTTTATACTTATTTTCTTTTTCATTTTTTTGTTCTATTTTCGAGAAATATGACTACTCGAGTACAAGTCATGGATGATAACATAAATATAATAATTGTTTATCGTATTTGTAGTCACACCATCTTTTATATTTTTATATTCATTGATACAATTATTTTTGTATTTGTATTTTTCAGTTCGTGCTTGTATTTGTATTTTGCATTTGTATTTATATTTATAGTTATCAGTTATATTTGTATTTGTTAGTTCGCACCATCATTTATATTTTATATAATTCACACTTGTATTTTAAAGAACTGTTTTGTACGTTTATTTTATAATTGACTCTATATTATATTGAATTATATTTGTATTGTGATTTTATTGTGTTTGTATATTTATATTATATTTGTATTTTGTTTTTGTCGATGTCTTTTAATTTTTAATGAATTATTTTATATTTGTAAATTGATTGCATATTGTATTTAGCTGTGATTATGTACAATTTATCATTTGTATTTGTATACAAACAAGTAAATGCATTAATTGTTATTTCTTGATTCTAAAGTATATAAATATGTAATCTATCATTTGATACAAATGTACCATTTTGTATTTGTATGTCAAAATTATCATTCGTATTTGTAAATAAACAAACATCAATTGATACAAATACAATTACAACTAAATGAAAAAAAATAATTTTATAAATAAAATATGTATTTGTATATATTGTATATGTATAAAAAATTGAATTTTATTTATTTGTATCAATAAATACAACTCGTATCAATAAATACAAACAAGTATTCATAGAAATAAAATCAATCGTTCCTTTTCAATAATTAAAAAAATACAAATGATAGTTAGCATTTGTATTTATATTTTATAGTTCGCACTTGTATTTGTATGTTATAGTTCGTATTTGTATTTATATTTTATAGTTTGCACTTGTATTTGTATGTTATAGTTCGTATTTGTATTTGTATGTTATAGTTCGCATTCGTATTTGTATTTTATAATTCACAATTGTATCTGTATGTTATAGTTCACATTTGTATTTGTATTTTATAGTTTGCATTAGTATTTGTATGTTATAGTTCACATTTGTATTTGTATTTTATAGTTCCCACTTGTATTTGTGTTTGATAATTTGCACAAATGAAAAGAAGGAGAAAAAAAAGAAGGAGAAAAAATTAGAGAAAAAGAAGGAGAAAAGATACCCAAAAAAGGAGAGAAATAGAAAATAGAGAAAAAAAATAAAATAAAAAATAGAAGGAGAAAAAATGAAAAGGAAAAAAAGAAAAAGAAAAAAAATGAAAAACTAAAAAAATGAAACAAAAACGAAAAAGAAAAAAGTGAAAAGAAAAAAGATAGAGAAAACAACAAAAAAAAGGAAAAGAAAAAATGAAGAAAAAAACTAAAACAAAGAGAGTAATAGAAAATTGAGAAAAAAAATACATGAGAGAGGCAATGAATTGTAATTAGGGACAATTAATAGGCAAGATGGGCTATGAATTGTAATTAATTAAAAATTAGGCTAAATAGGGTAATTATGAGTCTACTTTTGCTGTGTTACGTAGTTATCCTATATATATATATATATATATATATATAAGTATGTATGAGTTTTCTATAAAAATTATACAATTTCTATACAAATTATTTACATCATTTAGCTGCAATTATCATTCAGATACGTATTTTATACAACAATTATAGTTTCTATACAGACACTATACAGTTTTTTATACACATACACACACACACACTATAGTTTCTATACAAACCCTATGTAGTTTTGTATGATTCTCTCTCTCTCTCTATATATATACACACACACACACACACACACACACACACATCATTTAGCTGCAGTTATCATTCAGATACATATTTTATACAACAATTATAGTTTCTATACACACACTATACAATTTTTTATACACATACACACACACACACACTATAGTTTCTATACAAACTCCATATAGTTTTGTATGATTCTTTTTCTCTATACTTATATATATATATATATATATATATATATATATATATATATATATATCGCTCAGTAGTACTCAGTCAGTTAACAGAATTCAGTAGAAAAGTTTCAAAATTAAGTGTAGATAACGCAAGTCTTAATTATTGAGTAGGGGAGACAACTTTTAGATTAAGGATTAAGGGGATGAATTTCACATCCCCAAATATTTTGTTTTACAATTTGACCCACCTTATATAAATCCTAATAACTAAAAAAGGAGGGGGAGGGGGAGGCTACTCCTAACTCTTTTCCCTCTCTTCATTTTTCTTTAATGTTGTTGTTCGGTTGCTATTGCTACTTCTTATTCTTCTCTTATTTCTTCCTTTTTTTTCATCACCATCTTCTTCTATAACTTGTCATCATTGTTGTTGTTGCCGCTACTGATGCCATTGGACCAAAATTTTGGGCCAAATTATATTCATATATCACTAGGCACTACTTCATAGGTGGTTTTGGTAAGTAAAATAATAATTTTAGTTCAATTTTTAATCTAGGTATATCGGGTATTTTTTCAATAATTTGAAGTAGCGTATTCAAAAATTGTTGTATTCATTTACAACAACTGTTAGATAGTTTCCACAACTATTAAAGAAGTTCCAATAGATAAGTCATTTGTTGCAACATACAAAAAATCTGTTTCCACATGTCTTAAGTAAATCCAACATATTAGAAATCCGTTACAACAGATCACTTAGTTGTTGGATATCTTTTATCAAATTTGGGATAAAATAGAAATGAATTTAACAGGTAAGTTATCTGTTTTAATAGATGACTTTTTTATTATAATAGATGACTTACCTATTATATACATATTTAAGAAAGAAGCTTCATCAAATAGATAAGTCATCTGCTGTAACAGATGGGTCATCAATTGCCACAGATGTTTCATTTGTTACAACAGATGCCTTACCTGTTGGATACATATTACGTTTGCTAACCAAGATGAGATGGAAATCAGAAGCTTAATCCAACAAATAAGTCATTTGCTACAATATATGGGTTATTTGTTACAATATATTACTCATCTGTTATAACAAATGACTTACCTATTGGATTTATCTTTTGTTTTTGAATATGTTTTCAATATATGAGTCATTTGCTGCAACATATGATCTACCTATTGCAATAGATGACTTATCTATTAGAGTCATGTTACAACAGGTGGCAATAATAGGATAGAATCAAAAGATGTATTCAACAAATAAGTTATTTATTGCAATAAAATATTTATCTGTTGCAACGTATGACTCATCTATTGCAAAAAATAAGTTATTTGTTGGGAAAATGATAGTAATATCATTTTATTGTTGTATATAGCCATTCAACTTTACTATACTATCATTATTAATAATTTTTAACAAATTTCTTCAGGTACCATTAATAGAAAAATCAACAACAATAGGTGTTAATTGTCATGGTGAATGAATCAAGAAGAACAATCAATTTATTTAGCGTTGGAAGGGTGGTGAAATGTTAGAGACGATAGTGATGACAATTCAAAAAGATGTTTTGTATGATTATTTCATAAAATTAATCATCAGGACTAAATTTCCAACCAAAAGATCTTGTCATAAGCGATTAGTTTCGTTTGCGTGCTTATTTGAGTGATGAAGTTAAACCCCCATTTAAATGGTGTAAGTGGTTAAAAAACCAATAGAGAATCATAATGTAGAACAAGACCATCAAGATATGTTAAATGATGAATTAAATAGGGTGGACATAAATATTCCACATGATGAGAGTGAAGATGATATCGATGAGGACTAAATACCTACACCTGTTGTTACGAGTAATATAGTGGTTAGTTCTCAATCAACACAACTGATAAATCTTTATTATGATGAAATAAGTTTTTATAAGGGAATGAAATTCAAGAACAAGGAATAATTAGTCACTTAGTTGCATATTGCTTTCCTGAAAAAATATTTTAGACTCAAGAAGGTGATTAATTTGCGTATTGTGTATTATTTTAGATGTGCATATCCAAAGTGCAAGTGGTGGCTGAGGATTGTGAATTTGTAAGTTCTAATAGATTTTGTAGTAGAACTTATAAAAAGTATTACACATGTGGTTTGGAGCATATTATTATCCATAATCCACATGCCATGATAAAGGTCATCATTAGATATTTTAAAAATAGCTTCCTCAATGGTAAAGGCCCGTCTGTAAGAGATATGACCAATCAACTTCGTACAGATTGGGTTGTAAGGTGAGTTATTGAATAATTTCTAAGGACATAAAGATTGTAAAGCCTTTTGTTAGGAAAACACATGAGCACGGGTATGTAGTGCTTGATGCGTATTGTTATATGCTTAAGTCCACGAATCCAGGAAGTAAGACGATATTACAGGTTGGTGAAAATAGAAAGTAAGTACTTTCTCGAATTCATGGTTTCTAGCAAATGAAAAAACTCACAACCGTCGATAGGATATTCTTGAAGAGCAAGTATGAAGGAGTTTTGCTATTGATAGTTTCCTAGAATGTAGAGAATCCTATCTTTTCGATGGCTTTTTCTATCATGGAAAAGGAATGTGACATCTCATACCATTTTTATTTGTATAAATGAAAAGCTATGTAGATGTTACCGAAGAGATGTGTATAATTTTTGATAGCCATTCAAGTATCAAAAAGATGGTTTCAATTATCCACCCTTCAACTTATTATGGTTGTTTCATGTGGCACCTTGGGGAAAATATTTGAAACAACTTTCACAATTTAAAGATCATATCTTATTTTTGTAAAGCAATAAATGCGTATGATATAGTTGAGTCTATAACAATATCAATTAAATAAGAGATATGGTATATCCAAGATAGCCAGATATCTCAAAACATATAGGATTCCACAGATGGAGCAGGGCATTCTTTCCGAGAAATAGGTATAATATTATAAATTGGTGTCTTGTTTGATTTTATTGTAATTCTATGTCTACTAAGTGATGTTATTCAATATATGTATAATATTATGATGTCAACATTGCTATGTTAGTGGATGTGGTATGCCATGGTTTCATGGCACTTTTGATACTTACTTAGGTTATTTTTGTTAGATGTGATATGTTTTTGTGTTTGTTTTGCAGAAAAATAGGTTTAGGAGTAACAGAGGAGAAAAAGAGTTGAAGCATTGCAGAGGAACCACTTACAGGCCTTAGTGGGACTTACGCCTATCATAAGTCCTTCCACAGGCTGTAGTAAAAGATTTTGAAAGTTGGTGTTTCTGTCTGAGACTTACGAAGGCCATCTACAAAGCATAACTGGTACCTAGGACCCTCGTACGTACCCCCGTAGGTTGATGATCAGAAGCTGGAAATTTTCTCTAAGACCTATGAACCCACCTAGGGTCTGTAGGTAGTACCCATAACCCGTAAGTGGGTCTGTAGGCAGGTGCCTATTTAGTTTTTATTGGAAATTTTAGGTTTTTGATGTATTCTATAAATACTCTTTTGATGTTTTGTTATTAGTTTATGCACTCTTTATACTTATAATATTATATTGAGTTCAGAGATACAATTTTAATCTTGGAATGCCTGTTTTTGATTTAGACGATTTAATATTAAGTTTAGATTTTAATTTTTATTCTTAAATTATTTTGAGATTATTCATATGCTTTCTACCATGAATTTGTGGGTGTTCTTGCAAACATGAGCGGCAAAACCTCTTAATTAGAGTTGTGGGAACCCTGATGGACTAACGAAGTAGAGGAAGCGTAAAGTCTTTCTTGATTAATGATCTTGAATGCATTGTAATTTTTTTCAATCTAACTTCTATCTTAACGACTGCAGACATTAAGATCCTTTCTATTTTTGATATTAACTCGAGAGAGAGGTTGCAATTAGAAAAAATAGACCACAATAATAATTGAAGCTATCAACCTCCATCTTGAGACCCAAAAAAAGATAGTTAATCTGTAATCTAGGACAAGGGTTAGTAAAGGGATACTTTGAGACCTACAAAGAGATGAGTGAAATTCACTAAAGGGTGTCGAGAGACAATTGGTGATACCTAACTTGTTAGATTCTGCATGCAAGCCATTGAGATAGTTTGACAAGGCATGATAGGTATGCGAAGTTAGAAAGTAAGGGGGAATCCTAGTAGTCGTCTCATATTGATTTCAACTAACAGTTATCAAGATTCGTTACTACTACTACTACTTTTCTCACAAAATCCCCCATTTATTTTTTGCACTGCTTCAGTAAGTTCTTGACAGAGATTTATTCTATTTTATATGGGTTTGGACTCAACCTTTGTTGGGTTCTTTATTTGGCAAAGATCATATTATACTTTCTTAGAGGTATAATTTTGGGTGACATCAAATTTTGGCACTATTGCCAGGGATTACGGTTAAAGATTGATTGATTGAGGTTGTTAGTTTTTGATTTTTGGTATTTTTAGGGCATCTGTATAGTACTCGGAGTTAAGAAAAACACTTGATCCCACTTGATATTAAGCTGGAGAAAACCCTATGATGGAATTAGAAGATGGAAAAGCATGAGCATGGGGTTCAAGATGACCCAAATCTCTTGAATCCATAACCTCCGTATGGTGTTCAAGGAACAGCCGCACATACTACTATTCAATTATTGGCTAAAGAGAATGCCAGGCAAGCATATGCCCACTTTTTAGATCAAGAGGAAAGAGTAAGACAAGAAAAAGAGCATCAAGCAACACTCTACAAAGACAATGTTAGACGAGATTGAGTTTAACAATCCCCACCATTTCAGTATTTACCAGTTTTTGATGATCTAAAAGAAGACTTGGGGTATGTTGAGCCTGTCGAGATAGGAGCTATCATTCCTCTTGAGTTTTACCAAGGAGTGATGTTTGACAATACTAGTGCTACGATTAAGATGCTTAATCTGAAGGATATGTTTGATGGTTTGCCTACTGATGATGCAAGTATATACATCATTAATTTCATTGGAATTTACACTTTGTATAATTTACTTGGGGTAAGTCAGGAAGCTTTGAGACTCATGTTGTTCCTATTCTCAAATTGACTTTATGTTTAGGGGAACTACCTTGTAGGTCTATCACTACTTGGAATGAGTAGTAGAAATAATTCTTGAACCATTTCTTCCCGCCTTCTAGAATGGTTCAGTTGAAGAATGAGATTTATAATTTCAAGTAATTTTATTTAGAAGCATTATATGAGACATGGTTGAGGTTCAAGAAGAAGGTGATGACTGTGCCTAATCACAGAACTTAAGGAAGGAATTTGCTCGAGATATTTTATAGAGCCCTGAATATGAACACAAAAGCTGTTGCTGATCCATAGAGTCCACGAATTTATTTCTAAAACTAAAAGATTGTTGGATTATGAACTTCCATGTTTAAAATAGATTGAATTCATGTTCATGATATTAGTTGGGTTTCAATCCATGATTTAAGTGCAAGTTCATGAAATTGCATAGCATGTGTGATGTATATGTGATTATCTTGATAAACCCTTGAATTTACAAGGTGATTAATGTATCTATGATGTTAGTTGATTTTCAATCCATGATTATGATAAGATTCATGAAAATATAATAGTATTTAGGGGGAATTATATGAATAGCATGTTAAACCCATGAAATTGCAAGTCGGGCATTGTAGTTACCATGTTTATCTGTTATCCATGAATATGTGTACTAGGTTGTGCTCCCTAAGTGATTAAGAGAATGTTTATGTGAATTTAATGATGAAATCATGACATGCTAGTTTATGTACAAGCTTATGCCCTACAAGTGTTTGATGAAGTGTCTATATGAATGAATTATGCACAAGTAAACATTGTTATGTTATTCAAGATTATGCTATGCATTTCTTTTGATACTATCAAGTCCGGGGGGTATTTAATCACCAACAATCTAGCTGTTTACCTAGAGCCAGTGTCGGTTATAGAATAGTATCAGTCCTATCATGACCATTAGTACTCAGTCAATTATAAAACTCAGTGAAACTCAATATTATTACAATCTATCCAATTAACATGCTCAGTAATAGTTTAGTCAAGCCTAGTATAGTCTAGTAATCAGTTCAGCGTCTTCAGTTGAGAGTAGGATTCAATACCGAGCGAACCCAGAGATAGGGGCATTCCTATTAGTATAAAGTTTGACACTTAGCTTCAATCCCTAAGTAATAGAACTACGTAGCTAATGTAGGTTGAGATGACTTCCTACTAGATAAGGGTTGAAATATTTCTCATGAGTTTTCCTGTTAGTGAGGGTTTACAAAATGTCTTTCTATTTGTTACGGTTAACTCACAGCCAGTCTTAGTACCTGTGGCATGGTATTAACACCCTTACAACTAGGGTTACAGGTTGAACCCCAATCAATTCAGAGAGGGGCATGTCAGTGAGATAATTACATCTCACAATTTTAGTTCCAGTCCCAGTTTAGAATTCAGTTCAGTTTTACAAAATTAGGACTATCAAACACAGTCAATCAGTATCAGTAAATCAGTTGTCAGTAACTTCAAATATTAGTTACCCAGTTATCAAAACTACTTAGCTTCAAAAAAGCTTAGATATAGTATATATTTATATATGTCCACAGTATTGCATACTTAGTGATTTTAGTAGTATCAGTTACTCACATACTCTTATATTCAATTACTCTATATCATTCAGTCAATTACTGCTCATGCATATAAACCCTTGTATTCAGCCTTACCTCATCTAGCATACCAGTACATTCCACGTACTGACCGCATACTCTTTCTTTGTGCTATGATGTCTCATATCATAGGTTGGGATGCTCAGGTTCCTAACTGCGCTTAAACAGATCCAGTTAGGAGTTGCAGATTTAGTAGTAAGTTATCATCTATCGAGGGAATTCTTTTATTTTAGTAATCCAATTTATCAGTAGATCAGTACTCAGAGTTAGTTGGGGGCTTGTCCCATCAATTCCATATTCAGATAGTTTAGTTAGAGGCTTTCAGACTAGACCAATTAAGATAGTGTTTAGTTTTCAGATTTTTTACCAGATGTTACTATTTATCAGTATTTAGATTTTTGAACCTTATGGAAATTCAGCCTAATTTTATATTTATTTTAGTATTATTATTCAGTGCTCATAGCAGATATCAGTCATGGGTTAGTTTGTGGTCCTCCGGGATCATAAGCACCATGTAGTATTCCAGGTACAGACTCGGGGCATTAAAAGCTTGGTATTAGAGCCTAAGGTTTAATAGAGTCCTAGGGAGTCTGAAAACCACATCAAGCAGAGTTTTATGCATGGGTGTGTAGCGTGCCATACTTATGGACAAGAGGCTATGAGATTTTTTAGGAAAAGTTTCCCTTCTTTCAGTATTCATGTCGTGCGAGTGAGCATGAGCTCAATATAAATTCTTAGTCTAATCCTTTTCTTTATTCCAATTATAAAGCATGCCTCTTAAAATGATTAACAGAAGAAGAACTGGAAATCAGCCAACCCCTCTACCCATCCAGGCAGATCCCCTGAATGAGTACGTCTCCCATGCAGAATTTAGAGATCTATTCACCACTTTAGCCAATTCAGTAGTTGCTCAGAATAACCTATAGGCTATTTTCCTATCTAAGCTTGGGGTTCATACTCAGTAGAGCAAGAGGGAAAAGCGTAGGAAGAAAGATATAAAGAATAAGAGAGTCAGAACAAGTGGTTTTAAGCCAAGGTCAGAGGGTGGTAATCATTTTCAATTCCATCAAAAATTCTCAGCCCCAATTCCACCTTCAGTTAGAGTGCCAGTTCCTAAGTCTAAGAATGACAGTCGGTATGGAGAACCAGGCTCTAAGTTATAAGATAGTGGGAAGGGTGTTCGTACTAATCTGCTTTGCAGAGAATGTGGTAAGAACCATAAGAGAGTGTGTAGATCTGATAGTGATGTTTGTTTCTGGTATGGAAAGCCAGGACATAGAGCTAGGGATTATTCTCATTCAGGTTCATAGGGTCAGTACAACCGTCCTTCAGATCAGTCCGGTCGCCCAAATTAGCAGGGTACCACTTCTAGTGCCGCCAGTGGGCAACGCCCAAATAGACTTTATGCACTTTAATCTAGACAAGATCAGGAAAGTTCTCTTGAAGCAGTCACTGGTACATTATAGATCTTTCATTTATATATTCATCCCTTATTAGGTCCAGGAGTTTCTCTATCTTTTGTAACTCATTACATAACAGTCAACTTTAGGCCAAACTAGAAATCTTAACAGAACCTTTCTTAGTGCCTACTCCAGTAGGTAAATCTATTCCATCCAGACGAGTACACAAAAGTTGCTTAGTCACAGTATTTCAGAAATCCCTTCAGTTAAGTTCAGTAATAGAGTCATTCAGTTTCAGTTTCTTGATGAGCTAGTCCTTGAATGAAGGGGTAGTACCTCATTTTCAGCTGATTTAAGTTTGAATGTCTAGATTTAACTAGTAGAAAGAGAAGTTGAGAATTCTAAGTTAGTCAGTGTTGAGGTTGCTATATGGTGGTTGTTGGGGCAATAGAAAGCTAAGAATCATGTATCAGAAGGAAGTACTAGCAGTGGACCTTACAATATCCGGAGTAGTCCTTCAGAATAAGTTTAGTGTTTATAAGCATTGTCATATCTCAGACTCTAGAGCAAAGTGGTTTCAGTTTAATTTAGGGTTTATTAAGAGGTTCATAGACTTAGAATAACGGCTTTAAACTATGAGGGAGATGTCAGAACAAGTAACCAAGTCAGGCTTTCAAATTTTAATAGTAATGTTAGTAATGTCAGTTCTCATACCTTACAAGTTAGCTATATGATCCTAGCTCATATTTAGGCACGTTATCAAAAATCAGGTATGCTTATAGTTCCTAGTATAAGGAGTTCCAGTTCACTCAGTGTTATGAATCATGTTTCATGAAAACAGAAACTCAAAATTCAGGTCATGCAGCTCATGACTCATGTACTTATACTTCACAGTGTACTCAGTTCAGCATTTATCTCTAAACTAAGTCTAGGTTCAGGTTTGATTGACCAACGCATGCAGTTATTAGTTATTCAGTTGTAAATATCTCAGTATTTCAGAATCATGTTATGCTCTTAGTCTTGCATTCCTAGATAATATCGTTTCCATGAATTTATGCCCAGTTACCTCGTGTTCCTCAGTCAGTCCTTACCTCAGATGCATAGTACTCTATAATTTTAGTCCAGTTATTCAGATTAAGTACACTTTAATCTTACATGACCAATATCTAGCTATCAGTAATCCAGTTAATCAAATAAGTTAGTATGTTTGGGCATTTGTGCTCAGTACCCAAGTGAATATTTTTAGTAGCCCCAAGTGAAATACGGTGTTGAAGTAGAACTTATAGTTGAGGGAATAGTTGAGAAATCTGGCTAGGATAGAATGCTAGCAGTTTCAGTGCATGAACCTTGGTAACTCTATCTTAGATGAAATTTCGTATGCCTCTCCCATATTATAGAATTATAGCCATGACATGATTTGTTATCCAGATATCGTATTCAGACCGTGCCAAGATTTTTTTGCTCCCTAAAGTCAGTAAAACTTTATAGAAAGAGTGTCAACAAATGCTTCAGTTGGGTATGAGTTTTTCAGTATGAGTTAGCCCGTAAAGCCAGTAATTTAGTTTAGCAGTCAGGCAGACAAGTTCGTATGTATTTCCCATATTTCCACCCAGTCGTACTATCTAAAAATGCATGAATATGACTATTCCAAGATAGAGCATTCTAGTGGTTATGAGTTCAGCCCAGTTCATGTATCATGTCTCAGGTTTAGATCTCAAATATTTAGTCACGATTCAGTTCGTAGGTGCTTTGTGTATCATCTCAGTATTTCCTTAGAATCCCAGCCGAGTCAGCATTCTTCAAGGGACATAATTCCCCAAGAGGGAGATACACTATTATCCCCGAGCTTTCAAGTACTAAACCATCCAGTTTCTCTTTATGTAACGAATCCAATTTGGAGTAGTAGGTACTTATAAGTTGACCCTCAAGTTCCAATCTTAGCCGTATGACATGTATCCAAGAAATCAATTTAGTTTACGATATTCAGTTCATATATATCATCTTTCAGACTCAGTCATGTTCTCGTGTTCACGTTCATACATGTTCAGTATGAAAACTTAGCTTATCAGTAGCTTCAGTCATGTATTCCATGAATCAAATATGCATAAGCAGTAGAACTCAGCTTGTTAGTAATTTTAGTCATGTAGTCATGCTTCAGTCATGAATATTCCATTTGTAAATCAGTCTACTAGTGTTTCTCAGCCTAACCAGTCTCATTCGAGGATGAATGTTCCAAGGGGGAGATATTGTAATACCCCATATTCCTCTAGCTTAAACTAACTCTCAGTCCATAAGTTATATAATATAAATTTTTTGAAATACTCAGTATTTTCAAGTTTAGAGTTTACCAATGCATAGGAAATTCGGTTAGCTTTCCAACGATATAAAATTCGCCCGAATTCGATGCCCAGGTGAAGATATTGAGCAATTTTTGTAAAGAAGTGTGCCAAAATGCATGTCAACGCATCGCGGAGGCCAGCCAAATGGCACTTTGCAATTTCCAGTGTTGCTCAATGATATTGGCACGTTACGCCAAGCCCTCAATTTAGAATTGTCCTTTTCCAGTGTTCCAATGCGATCCTACCACGTCGCGGTAAAATTCCAGGTCGCATTCAACATTGCAACACGATCCCACCGCATCTCACCACCAGCCACATTCTAAATTTTTAGTTTCCAGTGGCTTGGTGCGATAGTGGTGCGTCGTGCCAGGTGCCCAAATTGGATTTTTCAGTTACAAATTTTTAAGTCATTCCAGGGCAATTTGAGTCTTTTTTCCACGGCCCTAATCAGCCTAAACACAAAATCTAGCCCTAAATGACCTATGATCTCATTATTTCCTCACTTTCTTTTAAGAATAAAACATTCTCTCTTAAAGAGGCAAAAATCCTAGTTCAAGAAATCAAGAACAAGCCTAAGAATTTCCTCTAAGAACCTTCAAGAAAGAATCTTCTAAGGTATGTTAGGTGTTCATCTATGGGTTCGTTTCACCCATAGAGTCCGTGAATCTATTTTTCAAACTAAAAGATTTTTGAATTATGAACTTCCATGTTTGAATTAGATTGAATTCATGTTCATGATATTAGTTGGGTTTCAATCCATGATTTAAGTGCAAGTTCATGAAATTGCATTGCATGTGTAATGAATATATATTGATAAACCCTTGAATTTATAAGGTGATTAATGTATCTATGACTTTAGTTGGTTTTCAATCCATGATTATGATAAGGTTCATGAAAATAGAATAGTATTTAGGGGGAATTATATGAATAGCATGTTAAACTCATGAAATGGCAAGTCAGGCATTATAGTTACCATGTTTATATGTTATCCATGAGTATATGCATTAGGTTGTTCTCCCCAAGTGATTGAGAGAATGTTCATATGAATTAAATGATGAAATCATGACATGCCAGTATATGTACAAGCTTATGCCCTACAAGTGTTTGATGAAATATCTATATGAATGAATTATGCACAAGTGAACGTTGTTATGTTATTCAAGATTATTCTATGCCTTTGTTTTGACACTATCGAGTCCTGAGGGTATTTAATAACCCATAATCTAGCTGTTTACCTAGAGCCAGTGTTGGTTACAAAATAGTATCAGTCATGTCATGATTAATAGTACTCAGTCTATCACAGAACTTAGTGAAACTTAGTATTAGTCAAATCTAGTCAATTAACATACTTAGTAACAGTTCAGTCAAGCCTAGTATAGTCTACTGATCAGTTCCATGTTTTTAGTTGGAAATAAGATTCAACACCGAATGAACCTAGGAATGGGGGCATTCCTATTAGTATAGGGTTTAACCCTTAGTAGAAATCCCTGAGTTACAAAATTACGCAGCTAGCATAGGTTGAGATGACTTCCTGCTAGATAAGGGTTGACATATCTCTCATGAGTTTTCCTGTTAGTGAAGATTGACAAAATGTCTTCCTATTAGTTAGGGTTAACTCACAGCCAGTGTTAGTACCCGTGGCATGGTAGTAGCACCCTTCCAACTGGGGTTACAGGTTGGACCCCAATCAATTCAGAGAGGGGCATGTCAGTGACATAATTACCTCTCACAGTTTTAGTTCCAGTCCCAGTTTAGAATTCAGTTTAGTTTTACAAAATCAGGACTATCAAACACAGTCAATCAGTATCAGTAAATTAGTTATCAGTAACTTCAAATATTAGTTACCCAAGTATCAAAACTCAATACTTAGCTTCAGAAAAGCTTAGATATAGTATATATTTATATATGTCCACAGTATTGCATACTTAGTGATTTTAGTAGTATCAGTTACCCACATACTCTTAAATTTAGTTACTCTATATCATTCAGTCAGTTACTGCTCATGCATCTGAATCCTTGCATTCGGCCTTACCTCATGTATAATTCTAGTACATTCCACGTCCTGACCATATACTCTTTATTTGCACTATGATGTCTCATATCATAGGTTCGGATGCTCAGGTTCCTGACTGTGCTTAGATAGATCCAGTCAGAAGTTGCAGATTTAGTAGTGAGTTCTCATCTATCAAGGGCATGCCTTTATTTTAGTAATCCAATTTATCAGTAGATCAATACTTAGAGTTAGTTGGGGGCTTTTCCTATCAACTCCATATTCAGACAGTTCAGTTAGAGGCTTTCTGACTAGACCAGTTCAGATAATGTTTAGTTTTTTGATAGTTTTACCAGATGTTATTATTTATTAGTATTTAGATTTTTGAACCTTATGGCAATTCAACCTAATTCTGCATTTACTTTATTATTATTATTTAGTGCTCAAAGAAGGTATCAATCATGGGTTAGCTTGTGGTCCTCCGAGATTGTAAGCACCGTATAACATCTGGGGTATAGACTCGGGAAATTACAAAATCATTACATACAAAGTTGGTTAAGGGTTTAGATAATCATGAGAGTTTCTTTGAGGAGATTAAGACAGAGTTTTTAGAACTGAGCTAGAAGGTAGAATCACATGCTACTACGATTAAGTATCTAGAGTACCAGTATGGTCAGATGTCAGCTACTCTGAATCAATGTTAATCGGGTGCTCTTCTGTGTAACACTATTCTAAATTTGAAGAATGATAGTTACTGTTTATCCACTACTCAATAAGATAAGTCTACTATTAATCCGCTTATACTGTAGTTGATGAGATAAGGAATAATACTATTCATTATGATACACCCAAAGCTGAAACTAAAAAGTTGGTGACTGATGGTGAGACATCATATAAATTGATGGGTGTTGAGAAATTAGTTGATACTGATGAATAAAAAGGTAAGGAGTTCGAACAAGTTTTAAATACCATTCGACGAGCTCCCCCTTTCCTCAAAGCTTAAAGAATAAGAAGAAAGAAGGGAAATATTAGAAATTTATGTTGATGTTAGAAGAATTATTTGTGAATATACCTTTTGTATAAACATTGGAGAAGATGCCCGACTATGCAAATTCCATGAAGGACTTAGTGACGAAGAAGTAGACGGTGAGCTTTGAGGCTGTTGATAATAAGCAACACTCCAGTGCTATCTCTTCCCAATCTTTGGTTGAGAAGAAAAACCATCTCAAAGCTTTCACTATTCTTTGCACTATTAGGTCCCCGAATTTTGTACTAGCATTATATTACTTGGGGCTAATATTATTCTGATTTCGCTAGTTGTGTACAAGCAGCTGGGTTAGGGTCACCTAAGCCGACGTCGATAAGATTTTTTATGGTTGATTGGACTTTAAAGAAGTGGTTAGTATTTTTTATGATGTTTTGGTAAAGGTATCATCCTTCATACTTCTAGATAATTTTGTAATTCTTGACTATGAGGTAGATTTTGAGTCTCCACTATCTTGGGAAGGCCATTTCTAGCCATAGGTAGGGATTAGGTTGATATGGAGATGGGACATATAAAGTTTAGGCTCACTGATAAACAAGTTACTTTTAGTGTAGGGTAGTTTATGTGACAGTTGAAAGATATGTATGTGGTGTTTATGAGAGAAACTATTGAGGATGATGTAGTGAGTGTTCCCATTGAGGAAAGACTTGCAAAGAGGCGTTAGTGATAGTGATCATGAATTTTGGCTATAATGATATTGACAAGTAAGATGAGACGTTGAACACTCTTATTGGTAGAGGATCTTATACTTATGCGCCAACGAAGTTGAATTTACATTTGAAAAATTGAACATTTCCATCAACTCAGCCATCAATTGAGGAGCCACTGGTCTTTGAATTAATGGTCCTTCCTTTTCACTTGCATTATGCATTTTTGGGGGCCAAAAATACCTTATTGGTTATTATTGCTGCATATTTGTTGGATACATAGGTTGAGACCTTGATATCAGTATCACAGAGGTTTAAATAGACCATTGGTTGGACTATTGCAGATATTACCAGGATTTCGCTTGGAATTTATACTCATAAGATTTATCTTGAAAAAGAGTGTGTACCAAGAATTGAGCATCAACATCATTTGAATCCACCTATTCTATAGGTGGTGAAGAACGATATCATTAAGTGGTTCGATAAAGTTATGGTTTATCCTATTGTCGACAACAAGTGGGTAAGCCCGATTCAGTGTGAAGGGTGGGATCACTGTGGTCCTAAATAAGAAGAATGAGTTAGTACCCATGAGACTAGTTATGGGATGGAGAGTTTGTATGGATTATTGGAAGCTGAATACTTGGATGAAGAAGGATCACTTTTCTATGCTATTCATGGATCGATGCTAGATCGTCTTGTATGCAGATGATGGTATTATTTTATTAATGGTTATTTGAGGTATAATCAGATTTCTATTGCCTTAGAAGACGAAGAGAAACCATTTTCATATGTCCATATGGTACGTTTGCATTTAAGACAATATCGTTCAAATTTTTGTAATGCTCCCACCACTTTTCAGCATTGTATAATGTCTATCTTTTATATACGATGGAGGATACTACAGAGGTCCTTATGGATGATTTCTCAGGTATGGGATACTCTTTTGATGACTATTTGGCCCATTTGGCTAATCAACTTTAGAGATGTGAGGAATGAAACTTGGTGCTGAATTAAGAGAAGTGTTACTTCATGGTGAAAGAGTGAATAGTTTTAGGGCACAAAAATTCAAAAATGGGTATAGAGGTCGGCAGACCTAAAATTGAGGTGATTGAAAAATTGCCTCCACTTATTTCTATTAAAGGAATTTAGAGTTTCTTGGGTCATGCAGGGTTTTATAGGCTATTCATTAAAGACTTCTCGAATATTGCAAATCCATTGTGAAAGTTATTAGAGAAAAAGGTGGAGTTTGTGTTTGATGATGCTTTTCTCAAGCCCTTTGAGTGCCTAAAAGAGAAGTCAATTTTGGCTCCTTTAATTGTGTCTCCAGATTCATCTCTATTATTTGAGGTGATGTGTGATGCTTGTGGAGTGGCCCTAGGAGCTTTCCCAAGTTAAAGATGCAAGAAAATACTGCATACCTCGTATTATGCTAGCAAAACGCTCAACCCCACTTAGAAGAATTATACGGTGATTGAGCAGGAGTTACTTGCGGTGGTATTTGAATTTGAGAAATTTTGGTCTTATTTAATTAGGACCAAAGTCATTGTGCATACTAATCATGCAACTTTGAGGTACCTTATGGCAAAGAAAGATGTAAAGTCTAGGATGATTTGATAGGTACTATCGTTATAAGTATTTGACTTTGAGTTCAAGGATTGAAAGGGCACAAAAAATCAGGGCACAAAACATCTATCATGCCAAGAAGAAGAGGAGATGCTTAAATTAGGGGATGAGCTTAAGATAAACGATACTTTCCAGATGAGAGTGTCTTGGCAACATCAAAAGACCTAATCCCCTGATTTATTGAGTTTAGCAATTATTTGGTAAGTGAACTTGTCCCATAAGACTTGTTTTAGTAGAAATAGCTATTCATACATGAGGTATTAAAGTTTATATAGGATGTGCCTTTCTTATTTTTGGTGTGTGCGAATGATGTGATTTGGAGGTGTATTCCTAAAGCTTAGATAATGCACATTCCTAAGGTATGCCACTCGTCTCCAATAAGGGGCCACCATGAAGGTACTCACACAACCCATAAATTCTTGTAGCGTGGTTAATATTGTTCAACTATCTGTAAAGATACACATGATTGTTCTCGAGCTTGTGACTAATTCCAATGGCAAGGAAATATCTTGCGAAAGCATGAGATCTCCATGACACCTATTCTTAAGTTAGAGTTATTTGATGTGTGGGGGAATAATTTCACGGGTTCGTTTATGTGTTCTTATGGTATGACACATTTATTGGTAGTAGTCGACTATGAGTCTAAATGGATGGAAGCGGTTTCACTTCCCAATAATGAGGTCGTAGTGTCAGAATATTTTTAAAGAAGAACATATTTTCTCAGTTTGGTACTCCATGTGCATTCATTAGTGATGGTGGATCCCATTTTATGCAATCATCTATTTAAGCTCCTACTTGAGAAATATGGTATGAAACATAAGGTGGTAACACCTTACCATCCAAAAATAAATAGGCAGGTTGTGGTCTCCAATCATGAGATCAAGTCTATTTTGGTGAAGACTGTGAATGCCACTGGATTGATTGGTCAAAGAAGCTAGATGATGCACTTTAAACCTTCCAAATAACTTTTTAAACCCCCATAGGTGTCTCTCCATATCATCTTGTGTACACCGAGGCATGCCACTTGTTGATTAAACTTGAGCACAAGGCACTATGGGTGTTAAAGAAGTTAGATTTTGAGTGGTGTGATGCTATAAACCTGAGGATGAGTAAGATAAATGAGTTGAATGAATTCCATTTTCGTGCTTATAAGACTTCTGCTTTGTAAAAGGATAATGAAGCTGTACCATGATAAGGATATTGAGTAAAAGGTAATTCAGCTTGGCAATATAGTCTTGTTGTATAATTGAGACTTTGCTTGTTTCTTTGAAAGTTGAAGTCTAGGTGGTATGGATCCTTCACCATGGTTAGAGTATTTTTGCTTGGTGCGATTAAGCTGAAGCAAGACTGAGAGGCCCCATTCAAGGTGAATAGGCATTGTGTTAGCACTATGTGAGGAGTATGGATGATTTGAAGGATTGTGATGATATAAGCATTGACTAAGTCTGAGTAGCCAAGACAACTAATTTGCACTGCAGTATTAAATTAGGCACTTCATAGTAGACAACCCATAGGCTTGTTGGTAAAGTTTGAGTATCCAACATAGCCGCGCTGTGCTATGAAATTAAATCAAACGTTGATTGGGAGGTAACCCAAGGTACTAGTGTTCACTTTGTTTTCTATTTTGTAGGTTAAAAGCATAGAGAAACACCTGAAATATGGTAAAAGTTGCAAAAGCCTAATAAGTCTAGTTAAGTGGATCTATGACCCTACTTACGGGGATCGTAGGTCCAACTTATGATAGGTAAGTGATGACGTAGATGCCAAGAAAAAATTATAGGATTTTGGGTCTCTGAATTTGTACTTTCTAACCCTCTTACGGGGGTAGTAACTACAACATACAACCACGTAAGTGGCAGTCATAGGAATCAAACAACAAATGGGCTACAGGAACTACTTACAGACCCACTTACAGGGCCGTAAGTAGTACTTATGGACCACATATGACCCCATAAGTTGATCAAAAAGTTCTATTTTGGCACAAATATAAAATTTAGGTTTGGCCCATGCGACCCGATCTGACCCTGCCCCTTCCATATAACCCTAAATCCAACCCCCTAATGCCCAAATTATTTAAAATTCTAAGCTCCCACTTAATTTCAAACTCTCCAAATTCCTTTATCTACTATTAAATCAAAGATCCTTTCATTAGCACATCACCTTGCACGTAAAATTCATCAAAGTAGGGCTAACTTTACTATGTTCAAATTCTACTTCTAGATTCTTTGAATTCTGGTAAATATTCTTTTCTCCAACTAAATAAAAACATTTTTTTGAACATTTAACTTGAGATAATGCTTGATATATCCATGAAATTGTTTAAGTCTCATGATTCTTGAAAATTGTGGAGCCTAAATTAGATAATATTGAATTTATGGCATGATTTTTTTTTGGGAAACCTGTGCTCACATCATATATGCAAGTAGGATTTAAAGAATAAGAGGAAATCCCAAAAAATATGTGCAATACCTGTGGAAATTAACTTGTTGAATGTTGTAGAGTATGGTTTGGGTCCAAAAATTTAAATTAGATTTGTGTAGGGATGAAATTTTTGAGGGAAAAGAAACTCACTCTTAAAGGGGAACTTATGAAGCCACTTACGGGCCTCGTAAGTAGTACCCATGAGGGCGTTAGTTACCTCGTAAGTATCAAAATTGAAGCCTTGAAACTGTAGGGCTTTGCATGGTACTCATGAGGGTACCTATGACCCCCGTAAGTACTACCTGCAACTCATAGGTTGGAGTCATAGATAGCCCCTATCTTGTTCTATTATTGTGTTTCAATTACTAACAACTACTTTTTCAGGTACTATGGCACCAAAATCTACTCAGAAGAAGGAAGTTCAGTCTAGGTTGTGCGGCGACTCTCTTGAATGTAGTGGTTCCATTGAAAAGTATCTCTTGAGCACGAATAACATACAATTGGTCCCACAATAGACTCGAGGCTAATCATAGAGGTAGGTTGCAGCTGCAATAGTTTTTTTGAGTTAGGCACTAGCCCACAGCATCATATGCCCCACATGCAGTGCAGGTAGAGCCGCAGTCTACACCAGTATGCTTCATCTGGATTGGGCCTCAAATGAAGAATTCAATCTTGTCACCACCATACTCTCTACTAGTCTAGGGAGGGAGAGGATGAGTTAGACACTAATTCAGAGAAGGTGGTTGAGTCGGTGTTAGGTCCCAATTTTAGAAAGAAGGAGGATGCAGTCGACTCTAAATGTGAGAAGGGGTCAGAGACTGCATTTGATTTTGAGAGTGAGTCTATATCAGGCTTAACTACACCCTAGTCTGATGAGGGTGTTGATATAGCCGAGGTCCCATAGGAGATATCATCATCATCATCTCAGGCTACTCTATTCACTGCCCAGGCAACTCAGCCTGCTCTTCTGCACCAGCTGCACCGAAGTCTGACTCCACAGATGTCTTTGCAGTACCTATATTTGAGATTTCCTTGAGATGGTGTGTGAAGGGGATGCATTAGCTTTTTGACAGAGATAGTTTTATAACTAAGCAGGGTTGACCACGACGTAGTATAGTGGGAGAGTTCAGGATAGAGTTAACCAGGTTAGTAGGTGCTTTAGTCCAACAATCTTATTTTGAGAGATACCAACTTAGGTGGATGACCCAACCTTCGGTTCATATAGCCCGATTTGTGTTTAGAAGTTTTATGCATCTTATAAATGAACAACGTACCAATTCACCCCGATCGAAGGTAGAACAGTTATATAGCTCTGGATGGCCCATACTTTGGTTTGGGGGATTAGAGTTGACATTTATATGGAGATAGTCCATCATGTGTTATTTAAGCTGGATTATAAGGGGCGAACCATAGCAGCTGAGTTTGACAACTCATGAGGATAGCACGGAATAGGCGCACTATAAGGGATGCAAAGCATAAAATATTGAGAATGGATTTGGCTAGATGGATAGCCACACATGTAGTAGAGTTGGACATTGATGCCTTGTAGGTTGAGGAAAAATAACAGATCAAGAAGGCATCCCTGTACTTTACAGCAAAGTTTTGGTGGGCCTTGGTATGACATAGATTGAGTCTAAATTCTGCGGACCACATTCTCACCTAGGATATAATAGCGTTGACTGCCAGCTTGATTGCTAGATATAATACAAATTTTTCCAGATGGATCTAGACTGAGATCCATGTGAGAGCATTTAGTGAGACCACCACCTTTACTTTCCTTTATTTGATACAATAGATGTGTGATGCAGTTAGAGTGCTGACTATTCCAAAGGTAGATCAGTGAATTAAGGTGATTCGTATGACAACTTTTAGTTTGATTAAGGATGCGACAAATCCGATCTTTGCACATAGAGATCAACTATTTTCTACTTCTAGTACGACCCACTTTGAGGGGCCTTTTATTTTAGCTGAGCTTGTTAAGTAATCAAATGCGAGTATTGATGTTGAGATGGGTGATCTGAGAGTTGATCCTGTAACTACTACAAGGAGGGGCCATAAGTACATCCGCACTAGCCTCAATTTCTACTTCAGAACCAACTAGGGCATTCACTTTGCCCCCTCACTTGACAACTACCGAGTTTCTATAGCAGATAATTGAGAGGTAGTAGTAGATGACTGAATGCCTCTCCCAGATAGAAACTCATTAGCCATGTTATTCAGACAGATTTGGCCATGTGTCTAGACCACTTTATAGTTTTCTGAGTCTAGATTTGAGAGAAGGATGATGGTAGTCATGGAGTAGCATACTAAAGAGCTGCATGCCTGCATATATAGCTTTGAGACTCAGATGAGTGATTGATTGTGTGAGGTATAAACAATAGACTTTTCTGGCCCATGCGAGGAGATGGCTACACTACACTTAGAGGAATAATCATTAGCTGAGAGCCATATTTTGATTATCTCTCCAATCATTCCAGCATTTGTATAACTATTACCCCAAGGTCCTACTATGGTATTTGATCTTTTTATGGAGGATGAAGTGTCCCCAATTATTGGGTCTAAGAGAGGTCGTGAGGATGCGTTATAGGATCTAACTATGGACCATCAGCAGGCCCCGAAAGGGCCTCCCATGAGTTAGTTGTTTCATATTTGATTGATGAGAGAAGGCAAACCGAGATTGTAGCAGACGTCTTATATAGTTGCGCACCACCTCTTCTAGTTGAGCCACGTCATTCCACAAATGAGGGAGAGTCAAATTTGGATGCCTAAAGCACCCTAAAAATATCTTCATCCCTTGCTTTTACATTATAGTTATGTATTGGAGATAGTGTATAATCTTTCATTAGGGTGGGGTGCACCATAATCATGGATTTTTCTTATTGTGTTTCTTTTCCCATCAGAACGTTATCTTAGTAGAATGAAATATTTAGGTCGTCTTGTATTTTGTATTTTACTTTTTGCATTGTTTGTGTTCAAATAGAGTTTAAACGAGAATTTTAGTATTCTTAGCATGAGCTATGTGTTATTCTAGTTTGTCAGATTGAATTCAATGGTGTTGTGAGGTCTAATTCATGGTGTTATATGCTATAGAAAGCTTGGTGAGATGATTAACATGATGTTAGGATGATATACAATCTATTTATGAATAGGAAAAGCCACCACGAAGCAAGGAATGAAAGGATAAACGCATGGGATAAACAATAGGCAAAGCTAGAAATTTTGAGCTTAGAGGCGTGCCACGCCCTCTTGCCACCACTTTAAGGGCATGTCACCCCTTTTTACGAAGTGAGAATGTCCATTGTAGTAGCCCTATGCATTTTTATATGCCACGCTACCTAAGCTACGTGATAGGGGCGTGGCACGTTGGCAAGTCAAAATCGGCCTATTTTTGCCAAGTATAAATAGGACATGCTGACCTTGATGTAAACATCTTGGATGACTTGTGGGTGAGAGAATACAATGGAGGACGCTTCAATTAGGATTTTCATTGTTTTAATTTACTTTATTTTAGTTTACTTTTGGATTATTACATGAATTTATTCTTATTGATTCTTTGTAAGTCGATGAGTGGCTAAACACCCTCATCCGGGGTTAAAGCCAAGAACATGATTAATTAGCTATTAATTGAGTTAGTTTATGTAATTATCATTATTTATTATTCATGGATCCTTGTTTTAACTATTCTACTAATTTTCAACCCTTAGGATAAATGCATAATTCTATCACAAACCTGGAAGGAGGAATGATAGAATAGAATTTGAGATACATAGGATGAGATCATTATCATTCAATGATTTGAAGTTATGATTTGTATTTAGGATAGTAATATACCTAATTTACCCTATTTGGTTTATATGTGGAAAGAATACAAATGCGTTTAGTTATTTATTGCATCCCCGCTTAATGATGCAGTTGCAAGGCTAAGTTAGATAGTTGATTAGAGTTATGGAAGAGAACAATCATATTATTAACTCTGAGAACCAAAAATCAAGATAGTTAACTAAAACAACGACATTATATAGCTAAGTGGGATTATTCGTAGTGACTTAACCCTAAGTTTCTCCCAATTATTGTTCAAGAATCTTTACTTTACCATAGCATTTATGTTTATGTTTAGCTTTAATCTATCAAAAAATTTTGTTACTTTAGAACTTGTTAATCTTCATAGTGAGGATAGAATAGGATAGTTGTTTAACACAAGTCCTAGTGGTATCGATACTTGGCTTACAAGTGGATTTATGTACCCCAAGAATAAAATCCAGAGAACCTAAGTCTGAAGAAAGGTCTTGGTTTGAAGCATAAGGAGAGAGAAAGACCACTAAATTAGTTGGATTAGCTCTGAAAACAAATTCATGTGAATTCTCTGCCAATAAAAGTATTTGGTATCAAATGGTGGAGATTATCAAGGTTTTACAGCCAGTAGTTGGACTCTGGTTATGTGGACCTTTGATGATAAAATAGGATAGATATTTAACACTAGTTCCAGTGGGATCGATACTGGGCTTTCTTAATGCCATTTTACTACTTGGTGGACCATGTACACTTGCGTGTGCTCTTGGGTGCAACACGTTTTTGGTGCCATTTTTGGGGACTTGTATATTGGAAATTGTCTTAGTTTTAGTGTTGTTTTATAATTTCTTAAGTGCTATTTACTTGATCTTAGCTTTTGAATTTGTAGGCATAGGTTGTGAAGCAAGTAAGCTAGCAAGGGACAGGGATTTAGTTAATTCATTTCCCAAACCTGAGCAATGCTTACACCAGTTGAGAAGAGAAGCAATGCTTGTCTATAGGGTATCAGAAATTCAGCAAGAGGAAGATATTCCTGCACCTATGGCTAAAGATCCATCAGCATGTAGGACAGTGAGCGAACTGGCAATCCCACTCACAAAAAATATTACCTCTGCTATTCGTAGATTGATATTTGGAGGTAGATTTGAGCTAAAGCATAACATGGTGAAACTTTTGCAATGAAGTGGGCCGTTTACCAGTTTATCACATGAGGATCCATAGGTTCACTTGCAGAATTTTGTAGAGATCAGTGGCATGTTCATCCTCACTGGAGTCACTACTGATTATGTAAGGCTCACTCTCTTCCCCTTCTCATTTTTAAGGAAATCAAAGAAGTGGTTGAACGCTGAACTGACACCTTCTATCACTACATAGAATGACTTGGATCAAAAAATCCTCATCCATTTCTTCTCATTTGACAAGACTGTAAGGTTTCATAGTGAGATATTGATCTTTAATTAGAAGTTGGAGAAAATTCTATATCATGCATAAAAGAGGTTTAAATCTCTTTTGAGGGACTGTCCACATCACTAATAGTCCAATGAGCTATTAGCTTACACTTTTGTAGAAGCTCTTGATCATAATGTAAAGATTTTGTTAGATTCAGTGGTAGGTGGTCAAGCACTAAAGAAAACATATGATGAACATTGTAACTTTTTGAATTGAATTGCATAAGGAAATCCTGGCTGGCATGGTGACATATCTAGAGGTACAGTGAAAAAACATACAAGGATAATAGAAGTTGATATTGTCACAGCCTTAGCCGCCTGATTATCTGCTCTTTAAAATCAAATGATGACACAGTTTAGCAAATTGGGTGTGAATCAATCCCAAGCAAATATGAATGCATTTAAGTAGACCCTATCTTATTGTGAAATTTATGGCAATAGTAGTCACTCTATAGACTTGTATGGAGAAAACCCAGAGTCTTGTGAACTTTGTGGGCAATGCACAAAAGACAAATTATGGTAATGCCCACAACTATAAATGGTAGAGTCAGCCCAATTATGCATGAGGAACAATCAGAATCAGTAGTTTTAGCATTAGCAAAACATGCAGGCCAGTAACATAGAGGAGACCTTAAAGAAGATCCTGGCCATCCAAGAACAGATGGTGGCGGAAATTAAAAATCAACAGATTACTCAAAAGAACTTAGAGGCATAACTGGGACAGCTAGCTTAGGCACTGAATACCAGTACCCAAGGTGGATTACCAAGTGATATAAAAATCCAAAATAAGTCATGGCAGTTACCTTTAGGAATGGTAGAGATCTGATTGACAGGACTCTTAAGAAAAATAAGGGGGTACAGGCAGAGCTAGTGCCACAGAAGGTAGAGAATAAACAAGCTAAAGTTGATGATACAGATCTTTTAGGAAATTCTGATTACACGAAGACTAAGGCCACAAAAATATTCCAAAAAAGCCACCATAACCATTCCCTCAAAGGGTCCAAATGTTCAAGGAGGATGATTCCTTCAAGAAGTTGTTTGACACATTTAGAAAACTTTAGATTAATCTTTATTTATTAGATGTTTTGTAGAGTATGCCTTTGTACACTAAGTACTTTAATAATGTGGTGAATAATAAAACAAAGCTGCAAGACATTCAGACGATGACACTTACTGAGGAGTGTAGTTTTGTGATGATGAGAAAGATGCTCACAATACTAAAAAGACCTAGGATGTTTCACCCCCCATAAAAATTAGTGAGAGTGATGTGGTCTATGCTCTGAGTGATTTTGGGGTAAGTATAAAATTGATGTCCCTATTAGTGTTCAATGCTCTAGATTTATAAAAGTCGAGGCCATGCGCTATAGTGATCCAAATAGCAAAGAAATCTAGAGTTCATCCAAAGGAATCATTGAGGACGTGCTCATTAAGTTTGGTAAGTTTATTATCCCTACTGATTTTATTATTCTTGCTTATGTTGTAGATGATAGGATGTCGATCATATTGGGATGTACATTATTATGTGAGAGAGAGCGGTCTCAAGATGAGATTGTATGATGAAGAAGTGGTCTTCAACGTATACAAGTCACTAAACACACCTTCCTTGTACAAATATTTATGCATGATAATATCCATGGAAGTTGATGAGTGTGGGGTAGTAGAGATCACACCTTAAAAGGCGTATTCAGATAGTCTCATGAGGTGGACCAGCCACCAAATATGTTCAAAAGATTGAAGTTGAAAGAAGATCCTAAAATGGCTATTATTAATAAAGATGCATACCTTGAGAGTACTTACTCTAAAGGTCTAAAAAGAGTGAGAAGACGACCTTCGAGTAGTAGGATGAGAATAAAGAAAAATAATTGATGTAGTGATGTGGATCATGCCACGACATTAAATCAGAAACTTCTAAGGAGTCAAACCAAGTTAGGGTAGGTATTTTATTTTCTTATTTAGTTTTTATTTCACTTTTATTTTGTTTTTGCTGAGTCACAGGTTGAAGAGAAGTCTGAGTACCAAAAATCTGAGCTAAGGAGCATGGTAAAAATCAGGTATAATGTCCACCCGACCTTGCTAATGGTTAAAGATGCTTCTAACTAGGCCTAGAGGCCTCACAGAGTATTCTTTTACTTACTATTAAATTATACTATGGGGACAAAGTATGTTTTAAGTATGGGGTGGGGAAAATTCCCATAGTTTTGGGTGAAGTTTGCTATTGGATTTTAATTCTTAGTTATTATATAGTTTTTTCATAAAATTGAAAAAATTAAAAGAATATTTTCTCTTTGTTTATTTAGTTTTGTTAGTGTCAGTATAGTTGGTGCACACTTCACCCACCCCTTGATTTTTCTTTTTGATTCTTTTCCAAATAGGTACCCTTTGAACCCAGTATCACTTTTTCCTTTTTAAGAGTAAATTTTATAATATTTTGTGTTAGAAATAAGTCGGATATTCTTGCCAGCTGCTATGTATGATTACATGATGCATGTGAATTTTGACTGTAAAGCATGTTGACTGTGTGGAATGACTACTTGCGAGACACCTAGGATCATATTTATGATTCTTGTGCATTGTTGGCTTAATTATGAATTGGTGATATTTCTTGGTTTAGAGTCTATGATGATCCTACTAGAGTTGATTATGTTCCATGTGTGAGTGAGGTTATTTGTGTATTATTTGTTGCATCGATGTCCAGAACTTGCTTGGTGTGTGTGTGCAAAAAAAAAATGTTGGTTTAGGAGATGATATAGGCATTTATTTGATAGCCATGTTTTATACCATCTTCTACCTGCCCTTGTGCATAATCTTAGCTAACCATGTTGAGCCTTAGCCTATTTGTTTGGTAGCCTTATATGTAACCTATATCTTTGGCTGACCATGATTTGATCCAAAGATCCTAAGCGCTTTAGTTGAAAAATTAATATGGTTAAAGAGTGCAAAATTAAGAAGGAGAAAAGTGAAAGTGATTCCCCAGAGTATTATCTAGTAGTGTTGAAAAATTTATGTGTTGGGGGTTGGAGTAATGTAATGAAAAGCTAAAATTGAATCATGTGTTGATTAAGGTACCCCTTCCTTAATATATGTGAAATAGCTTAATGAGATGGGGAAAAACAATAGAGATGTGTGATGGTATAGGTAGTGAAGTTTGGTTATTTAGAGAAGAGTTCAATGTTGTGTGTGATGTATTAAATCCCTTGGGAGGATAGTCACTATTACTGGCCAGAATAGTTCCTACCTGTCTCTTAGCCTATATTACAACTCTTAAAGTCCTATTCGATATTAAGCCTTAACATTCTGATATTAGTAGAGTATTACTCTAAGGTCAAACCTATGGTTCTTCTTGCGTGACTTGTGAATTCTTTGTGAGAGAGTGTAATTTGATTCATAGACCCATTCTTATGATAAATTGCATCAGTTTGAGTGACTATGGGTAACTCTTTTATGTGAGGGCACATGCTTGATGATAGTTAAGTGACTTACATAATTTATTTGATGGAGTAATATGAATAAGTTTTCCAACTTGGTTGAGTCAATTCTTGAGGCTAAGATGTTTTGAAGTAGTGTTCATGAGCTTTCAATTGTATAATACATGCTTAGTGTGAAACTTGCAATCTGTGTAGTCATTATAGTACTAGATTGAGTGTCTTGCGTGTTGTATCATTAATGTGAAGTATTCCTTAGATGATGCTTCTGGTAAGGGGTTTCTTGAGTCCGAACAAGACTTTAAGTGTGGGGTAATGATCTTAGGTGGTTTTATGCACCTAAATGTAGTTTTCTACTTTTAATTAGCCTAGTTTTGAGTATGTCTCTATGCGTAATGAGTAAATCTTTATAGAAATAAGAATATAAGTATTAATTTATGAGTTTATAATGTTTATTGTGTGTTCAAAACAAGTGTAGAATCAAAACGTTCAAATTGAGTCTAAATGAGAACACTAGTATTCTTAGATTGAGCTATATATTATTCTAGTTTGTCGTGTTGAATTCTATGATGTTGTGAGCTCTAATTCGTGGTGTTTCATGTTATAGGAATCTTGGTAAGATTATTAATTTATGTTGGTATGATATAAAATCTATTTTTGAAGAGTAAAAGCTACCATGAAGCAATGAATTAAAGGCTAAACGCATGGGATAAACAATGACCAAAGCTGGAATTTCTGAGTTTAGTGGCGTGCCACACCCTCTAGCCACTGCTTTAAGGGCGTTCCATGCCATTGATTGCAATTGAGAATGTCCATTCCAGTATCCCTATTCATTTTTGGCATTCCACACCACCTAAGCTGTGAGATAGGGGGTGGTACGTTGGCAAGTCAAAATCAGCCAATTTTTGCCAAGTATAAATAAGACACTCCAACCTTGTTGTAAAAATCTTGGACAACTTATGGGTGAGTGAATACACCGGAGGAGACTTCAATTAGGATTTTTTTATTCTTTTACTTTATTTTAACTTTTGATTATTACATTAATTCATTCATTATGATTCCTTGTAAGTTCATAAGTGGCTAAACACCTTCATCCAGGGTTAAGCCATGAACATGATTAATTTTGCTATTAATTGAGTTGGTTTGTGTTATTATCATTACTGGTTGTTCATGTATCCTTTTTTTAACTATTCTATTAATTCGCGACTCATATATAAATTCATAATTCTTCCATGAACTCAAAAGGAGGAATGATAGAATAGAATGAGGGATACATGGGATGGGATCATTATCATTCAATGAATTGAAGCTATAATTTGCTTTTGGGATAGGAATATACCTAAGCCTTAGTCGGTTTATATGCAAGAAGAATACAAATGCATTTAGCTTATGTATTGCATCCCTGATCAATGATGTAGTTGTGAGCTAAGTTAGATAGTTGATTATAGGTACCGAAGGCCACAATCTTGTTATCAACCCCGAGAATCAACAACTAAGATAACTAACTAAATCAACAACGTTATATATCTAAGTGGAATTGTTTGTAGTGTCTTAACCTTGAGTTTCTCCCCATCATTGTTCAAGAACCTTTACTTTATTGCAGTGGTTAAATTTACGTTTCAATTAATCTTTCAAATAGTTTTGGTTACTTTAGTACTTGTTTAATCTTCATAGTGAGGCTAGAATAGGATAGTTGTTTAATAGAAGTCCCTATGGGATCGATACTTGGCTTTCTTAAGGATATTTTACTACTTGGTGGACCACGTACACTTGTGTGTGCACTTGGGTGCAACACCTTTAATGGAATCGTCTAGGTACGATGAGACCAACAAACCTAGACTCTAATACCTATTATGTCATGACCCAAATCCATTGTGAATGACAGCCACACTACTCACATGGTGGGAGAACCATCTATTCCGAACACCATCTCAAAATCAACACCTAAAGAGATAATGAAACTAACCCATCAATAAAGATATCCAATACTAAAATAATATGTAAGTACAACAAAAATGTAAAATATTGTACTCAACCAAACCATTCCTAAGATCCAAAAGTTATCCGTACCAAAACTACTAAAGATTTTTAAGAAGGAGATGCAAGCCCAAAAACTAAATGAAAAATAGAGTCCAGAAATAAAGACTTTATTGCCTAAGACGGATTCATGGTAGCCTGAAACATGTTGCTTACCCTTGAATTTGAAGTCAACCGCTAAAATAACAAGTAAGGTCTCATGGAAGCTGCTAGAATATATGTTGTACTCACAAAAGTAAGAGCAGGTGCAGTATGAACACACAAGAAAATAATAGTATACTTGTAGGGTCAGTTATCCAAACCAAGATGAGAATATGAACACATAACTAAATTATAGTACAACAAGTTAATCCATGTTCAAAACCATCATACAATTAGCACATTAATTACCATAAGCACATTAAGTTCAGTCAAGCCAGGTCAAACAAGTCAAGAATTTAAACCATTATTAACTGTATAAATATATTCCATGATTTACTCATGGATCCATCAAACTCACCAGGCCCTCGTACATACACACTATGGGTAATACATCAATCTTGTAGCCATGACCTACATGAGGCAATTTTCATCCATATATTAATTCTCAGACACAAGTGTCTGCCAACCTTGTTTCATTAATAACCCACATGAACATTCCAAATACCAAAATATCCCACAATTATGAGGTAGGTCAAAAATTATACAATAACGTCAAATTATTTGTATTGACCACACTAATAATATGCATTAATAAGCCATGCTTCAAAGTAGTTAACATACACATATGATACAAATTGAATTAAACTACAATACCTTCACCTACCTTGAACTAAGCTAGTACAACTCCTCTAAGCCAGAGCTTTGCCCTTCGTGCAATTCCCGTTTGACCTTTGTATAGAACATGTATATAAACATATAATTACTAAAATACCTACAACATTGGGAATTATAACTCACACCCAACCCCTAAGATCATGTTCATGATCGTTCCTTTCTAGTAGTAGGTCTTTTATTCCGTAGTTCACCTAAAACTATTAATTTCATGAATTAATTAGTGAATTAATGAAATGAAGGGGTAAATTAATTGTCAATAATTGAAACCCATTAACCCTTTACATAACTTCCTCCCTTGCATTAGAAAATAATCAAGAACATTCCTAAAACCCTTCCTGAATTCCATAAATTAGAAATTTTAAGGCCTAATTCATCAATTACTAGAAAACAGAAAAAAAATCCTTACCTTAACGACACCGAACGATGAAAAACTGGTAGAAATTTCCTCTTTTTTTTTTCCTCAAAATAATTTTTAAGAAAATAAATTATTTTGAAGAAACAATTTATCAAAACTGAGATTTTCGCTTCTATAGCAGTGTATGCCGCTATACCGAATGTTGGCCAGATCTGACCGTCGCTACGGCGACACTCCTCTATAGAGGAGTGCATGTCATTATAGTATCTTCAATGAGATATAATATCTAGATTCACCCAACAATTCTAATTTTGGCAACATACCTTAAATTAGGGACATTTTAAACAATGTCCTTTATGCTAATTAGATCAATTTCGGGAGTTCTACTCACCCAAATTTGATTCCATAAATTTCTATGGGTTTCTTATTATCTTAACTAACTAAAAACCAAATCAAACATCAGCCAAGTTGACCAAATCATTTTTTAATTTTCCTAGACCATTCCTCACTCCGATCTCGCTCGAAACTAGCGTAGCATGAAATTTTATAACTTCAAAATCAGAAAGAATTTTAACATAAAATTTTTAATGTGCGGTTTTTACATAATGACAGAAATGATTGTTACAATTTAATTATTAGAGATTTTGATCTTGAACTAGATAAATTTATGTTAATTAAGGGTTTGAGCACAAGATGTTGACATTGATGAATTTATTTTGATTTGAGGGCTTGAAAGCTTGATATTGAATTTGTTTATTCAAAGTATTAGGTGTTAAAAAATATGAGTTCTTTTATCAAATCGTTCAACTATGAATGAACTTCTTGAATTTTTTTTTTCGGTGGTTGGCATGGCATCTCATTCTGCCTGAAACGTTTTGTCATTAGGGTAAAAGTTTACATGCACTTGGTGTATATATTAAATTAACTTTTTTTATCATAATTAAGTGATTAAATTAATTAAAATACTTATTAATTAATCATGATTAAGTAACATAAACTTTAATTTGAAACACATGTCATGTATGTTTTGGCTAGGTGTTTACACTGGGTGTGTGTAAGTTTTAAAAAACTTACATGCACCCGATATATACACCAAACTAAGTCATCAGTGCCTACAATTGATCCATGAAACCTTCATAACATGGCACAAATTCACTTTTAAATATCCATAGTTTTTATTTTAAAGAAATAAAAATTAAACAATAAGGTATTATATATACTTGAATTCATACCAAAACTTACCCGGCAAGAAATGAAGGGAATTAATATCCCGACTCATATTTGTTGGTCATATTATTAAAAATAGTTTCTCATATTTGTTGGTCACCTTACTAAATCAATAAAAAATTAATTAAATTTTTCTCATATTATCCTTGCAATTATTTTTTTTTTTAAAAATGTTCATGTAAGATTTCTAAGAAGTTTTTTAAGGGTTGAATTAGTAAAATTACCTTCTGATTTATAATTTCATAATATTCGCGTAAAAAGAAGAATGACCAAATAATATGAGATGAAGAGAATAATATTTTTGATCCCTTATTATTTTTAAATTATAATGTAACATAGATATTTATTTTTAGTATAGCAACGACTAAAATTGGACGGACAAAGTTTAACATATTCCCCTACATAAAGAGATCAGAAACACACTTCTCAATTGATTGAAGATTAAATGCAGGAGAAAGATCAAAATTAGAATTAAGTGAACAAAAATATTATTAATATCTTTTATTTGTTGTCGGATAGTGTTGTAAAGAATTCAATTCTATATGCCTAATTTGTAATATTTAATCTTATTCTTTAAAATAAACCTATGAATAATAAAGAGAAAATACATAAAGACCCCTGATCTTGTCTGAGTTTTTCAAAAAAGCACTTAAACTTTAAATACAACCTATTACCCCACGATTCTTCTTTAATCCGTTGTAAATACACCATTTTGACTTAAATTTTGGATCTGTGTGTAGTCACGCATACCAGAAGCGTGATCGATTAAAATGTGAATTAGTTCACCAATTAAAATCCTCCACGTGTCAATTATTTGTCAAAAAAAAGTAAATTTCCTTCTTCTTCTCCACTTTAAAATCCGAACCTCCTCTCTAATTAACATAGCCGTTGGCTATTTTGAAGAAAAATTTTGTGTCTCTTTCTTAATATTTCTCAACAAAATCAACTTTAAAAGGTAAGATGTTTGCATTTATGTTGTAATTTCTAAAGAAAATCAGTCGTAAAAGCTTTAGTTTCGTCTCAATTTTATAAATTTTTTTGAAATCGTGTTAAATTTTGTGACTAGGTGTTTGTCGAAAATAGTTTTAGAATGTCAAATACAATCTTGTATCAAATTTTTAATGACGAGAACGATCCCATGTTGTGTGTAAAAATTTGATGCAAACATGTAGACTTACTGTCAATGCAAACGTCATGGTCGGAGGACAACCCAGCTAGAAGATTTTGGTCTTGTCCACACTATTGTGTATGTCCTATATATATTTTCTTATTTTTCCTCTTATTTCTGTTCAATTAATTTATTTATGGCTCTTTTTAGGAGAAATCATGCAACTTCTTTAGATGGAGGGACCCAGAAAAGACTGATTTACGATCGAAGGCAGTTATTCTGAGATTAACAAAGAGAATCAAGGATTTGAAAGAAGCACTGGCATTTTATGAAAGTAATGGCAAATGGATGGTGAAAAAGGAGAATAAGATCAAATGTTGTAATTGGAAGCTCATCGTCATGATTGTCATAGTGTTTTTTCTATTTTGGACAATCATTACCAAGGGAACGGATTATAAATGTAGTTGTGTGCAATTGAAATTGTCATAGTCATTCACTTTTTCAATAAAATAATGTTCATATTTTCGCTTGTCAAAACAGTAGTTTCTTAACAAGATGTAATTTTGTTTGGTTGTGTAACACCTAAATATTTGTCATTTCTCTTATCGGAATAGTAGTTTCATAACAAGATGTAATTTTGTTTGGTTGTGTAACACCTATGTAATCTATTTTGTATCAATATATTGTGATATTGACGACATTTGTGAGCATTCAAAATATAATGTATAGTGAATAGACTAAAAAGGCAACCATAATAAAAGAAAATGAGGACTTCATTTCAACACATTCATTATTTCAATTTGAACTACAAAGCTTGTTTTATTTGGTACCTAACAAAACATACCTTAATAACTAAAGGTACCTAATAAAAGAAATTGCCAAAAACATTGTTTGATTGCTACAAAATAAGATCAAAATGCTACCACCATCAATAAAACATACAAACATTAATTGTTTGTAACAATATCAATAATCTCCACCAAAATATACACATCATATCAGCAAGATGTCCTACTTCCATGGCACATGATTCTTCCTAGTTGAAATGTTTTTGCCTTGAGTTTTGGCAGGAGCTACAAACCTGTTGAATAACCTTTTCATCCCTCATTCTTTCAAGTTAGCTATTGTTAATGGCTGACTTTCCTTTCCATTTAAATCATTGTCTTGGTGTGTAGCCAATATTATCAGTCACAATATCAGACCTCTTTGTGACCTTTTCACCAGTGCTAGTGACTTTTTTACTTGGCATCCAGGCTACACAAAAAAATTATAGAAATTATAAGACAATCTTAAAAAATTCCAGGCTGCATAAACAAAAATTCTACAAACTACTTACATTAAGAGTGGTAAAGCCATCTTCAGCTTGGTATATTCTAATTCCCATCATCCTTGTCCTTTTAAAAGGTCTTGTATATCGTCCACCCTTGTCCTCATGGTCTTGCCTTTGAGTAGGCATACCCCTCCTATGCCCCTTCCACTGGCAGAATTGGTTTGGCTCTCTTGAGGACAGTCAAATCAGCATACATTCCAATCAAACAATAATTATTAGATTACATAAAATGACCTGTATTTGTGTAGAAGTCCCCTCTAATTGATTTGGAATAATTGAGACATTTGGAATACTTGAACCACTTGAAACACTGCCTTTTCCTCTACCTTTTTCTCTACCTCTTCCTCTAGTAGCACTTGCAATGTTTGTGGTGACCTGATTATTGAGATATTAGTACATATACTTAAAAATTTTGATACTAATAAATAAATAAATATACCTCTTTCTGGTAAGATGTTCTAGCTGTATGACTTGGACCACTGCCCCTTGCTCTCCCTTTTTCTCTACCAGTAGGAGCTCCAGCCTGTGTTTTAAGAGATTAGTCCTTGTACTTAATAGAATGTATATTAGATAATGATTATAAAAATACCTATGTCTGAGAAGATGTTCTGGCTGATTGACTTGTATCAGGTTGATCTCTTGTAAGACATCTTCTTTTATTATGTCCCTATGTACCATATTTGCTACAAGTAATTATAGTACCATATTTGCTAAGTTTTCCAGTTTTTCTAGTTTTATCATCCCTCGTTCTTCTAATTTTATATGGTCTTTTAGACAGCTTTTTGATCTTTAGTGGCTTCACAGTAGGATTATTTGATGTTGGCCATATTTTTATATTATTCATTGGCTGAATAAAATGAGCATATGTGTTGCGGTAGCTTGTGTCCACAAAATTATTGGGCTCATATTTTTTGTGGTGAAGGGCAACAACACCATGAGGATAAGGAATGCCCCTAATCTGCCAAGCTATGCAACTGCAGCTCCTACTAACAATGTCAACAATATGATTACAACCCCTGTCAACAATCTTAAAACCTTTTTCCCTATTCCAAGACAAATTGCACTGCATCGACTTATCAATATTTTCTTGTAAAATCTTCAAAGTCATGGGAGAAATATCAGTGATCCAAGTATTTGAAAACTGTCTCAACTCACCAATTATTTTCATCATTTTCACCCTAATCTCCTTAAGCATTGTGATGGTTGTTTTGAACCTTGCAGGAAGTACCCATGCATTAAAACTCTTTGCCATATTGTTGTCCATAACATTATATTTGCAATGCTCTTCAAAATATCTTTTACACCATGTCTCCAAACTTTACCACAAAAGATCATCCAAAAAATCCCTCCCCAACATCTTCATTGTTTCTATATTATCCTTCAATTCTACTTCAAATGTGGATTTTGTAATCTTTCAAAATACTTTTCTTCTTTCTATATCTTTCCAGAGTTTAGACCAATTAGCAGGAACATATCTTGCACATTTTTTGTATTCAACCAGTGGCAACATCTCTTTTATAGCTATTTTCAGTCCCTAACAAAACAAAATAAGTATATTAATCTACCTATAATTGTTAAATAAAAAGTAAACAATTGTTAAGAATAGAATCATACATTTTGCATATCAGATATGATGCTCAATTGATGACCTTCTCCAAGCTCAAGGTCATTCTTCAGTAGTTCAACAAACCACCTCCATGTAAATTGATTCTCAACCTCAACAACTGTCCAGGCAATAGGCAGCATTTAGTCATTTCTATCTCTGTAAACAACCACCAATATTTGACCTTTGCACACACCTTTGAGGAAACAACCATCCAAACCAATCAACCTTTTAGCACCTCCAAAGAATACTTTCTTTAAAGCATGAAAGCATACATAAAAACCCTGAAAGATTAACTGTCCAGTCTCATCAACATGTCCAACTTTGACAACACTAGTTCTACTTTGATTAGTCCTTAAAATATCATCTCTATAATAAAAAATCCTACCATACTCCATAATGTGATCACCCATAATATCTTGTAGAACTTTAGACCTAGATCTTCTCATAGTTGTTGCACCAACATGGATATCCAACTCCTTTCTAATAATCTCCTGTAATTGGACAACTCTAATGTTTGGTTGATGACTAATTTTGTCTTTATACTTACTAGCCAGAAACTTTGATTTGCAAAGATAGCTAAAATTTGATCTCAAACAAATATTAATAGGGTTGTATCTTTTAACAATAAAATTTCCACTACTCTTATCCTTGCTAGCACACAACAACCAAGGACAAGTGTCTTTGCAGCACCTTACTCTTAACTCTACAAGGCTCATTCACATACTTTTTAATTTGAATCTTTTCTTGAATTGCCAGCCTAAACTCCTTTACACTTGGAAAAGCCAACGATAATTCCCAAATAATTTTTTTCACAAGTTTCATAAAAAACAACTCTATTTTTGTGTTATTTCTTCTCACAAGTTGTTGCACATCTTCATCTCCATCTTCACCATCTCCCCAACCTACTTCATCATCTAATTCAAAGCTAGGAGCCTCATCACTTAGGTAGTAAGGTTCATCACCTCATAGTTTACCAACTAGGCTATCCCTAAGGTCAACATATTACTCATCATACCCTATATCTGGACCTTTTTCACCAATATTAACCTGTTCATATGTTATGCCTGTACTTCTTCTTTGTGACCAATTGAAATGTCTTTTACTAGCCCTTATATCTATGTATTCTTGATAGACATCACTATCAATATCACTGTCCCGACTAGTATTCCCTTCTAAATATGAATCATCCTCTAAATCATCATCACTTTGATCCTCATCTATTGTATGGTCAAAAGACTTGGAAGGTATATTAGGTGGAGGAGGCTCATCAGAAGGGTTGGAAGGAAAATTGGAAGTAGAAGGATGAAAATTAGGGCTAGAAGCATCACCCTTATTAATGGGTTCAAATGTTCCTCACCTACCCCATTGTCACTTGTATTGGGGACATACTCTAATTAAAGTGAGGAATGATCATGTTGACTCACCCTATGTGAAACATAGACCTTAAGTTCATCCTCATTTTTTAACATGTTGACAATGTCAAAAATAACCTTATCACATTTAATTTCTACCAAATAACCATCCCATTTAATAAATAAATCACATTATGTTGATTGTCCTAGATATTTAATGTAGTCTCTTAACTCAAAGTAGGACATCATATCAATATCTTTATCAAAAAACTCAACCACAGACTGATGCAAGTGTCATGCCCTTAAGACCCTTCATAAGGAGCCAAACCAAGGAACTTCAACAACTTCAAGATTTATTCATGCACTTGAGAGTTTTTGAAAGTGTTGTACATTCGTCTAAGTGAGGGAATACATTGATTTATAAAGAAGGGAATTGAAGAGTCTATATTCTACAAGGGGCTAGAATAGACTTTCCACTTTATATTCCAACACTCAAGGGGTGCCCCTTTTCTTTAGCTCATTAAGGGTAGTTTTGTCAATTGTCATGTAATATTATAAATAGACAACTTCTTCACTCTTTTCAATAGCTTTATAATGACATTGGATATTAATAATAGTTTATAGCTTTAGCCTTCTAGTTGTATCCCTAAATCTGAAACTTTGAACCTTGAATGCAATTGAATTGCTTTTCAATTGTATTGGGTAATTTGGCAAGAAAGGTGAACTTGAGGAAGTGTGACTCCTTTGTTTCACCTAAGAGTGAGGTTTGATCTTAAATTGGTGATTTTTTTTGAGGGTTTGATACACCTTCTAGTGCTATTCATTGGTGGAAGTGAAGGTCTTTCTACTATATTTACTTTATTCATCTCTTCTTCATCTCTTTTCTTCTATGTGTGTGATTCTCTCTTTAGTGTAGTTGCTAATTTTTGTTCTTTGGTCCCCTCTTTCTTTTGGATGACTTAGGAATATAATAGGGAATATTCTTGTACAAACAATAAGCATACTCTCTTTCCTCCCTCTTTTTGGATCAAACAAACTCTTTGAATATTCTTCTTCAGTAAGATATGAAGATTATGGATGAACAAGATGAATATTCAAGTGTTGGCCAAGTTTGAACAACATGAAAATGAACCCTAACAATAATTATTCTTTTAGATCTAGGGTCTTTAGGCCAAAATAAAATCAACCATCTAAAAATCAGCCATAATAAATGTCCAAATCACAAGGCCAATTTCGGATCTAGCTCAAAAAGCTTCAAAACACCATAGCCATGGTGGATCTTAGCTCAAACTCAACCAAACTTCACTCTACAAGTAGATATAGACTCCATAGGTACTATAGAGTAAGGATATAGCACAAGAAACTTCAAAGACAAGGTAAAAATATGTAGATCTAAGACTCTAAGTTTGGATCTATAACAACACAAGACTAGACACCATTCTTTTATGATTTTTCTTAATAAAGACACTAAAACCAAGATTTAGAGATGTGAGAACACCCCTAAACAAGGCTTTGATACCAAATGATAGCCTAAAATCTGAAAAATGGACACACAAGAACAAAAGCCAGCGACTACACTAAAGAGAGAATCACACACATAGAAGAAAAGAGATGAAGAAGAGATACATAAAGTAAAGATAGTAGAGACACCCTCATTTACACCAATGAATAGAACTAGAAGGTGTATAAAACCCTAAAAAACATATCACCAATGTAATATCAAACCTCACTCTTAGGTGAAACAAAGGACTCACACTTCCTCAAGTTCACTTTTCTTGCCAAATTACCCAATAAAAGTGAAAACCTATTCAATTGCATTCAAGGTTCAAAGTTTTGAATTTAGGGTTATAACTAGAAGACAAAATCTACAAACTATGAGTAATATCCAATGTCATTCAGAAGCTATTAAAAAGAGTGAAGAAATTGTCTATTTATACTATTACATGCCAATTGACAAAACTACCCTTAATGATCTAAAGAGAAGGAGCGCCCCTTAAGTGTTGGAATATAAAGTGGAAAGTCCATTATTTCCCCCTTGTAGAATATATACTCTTCAAGTCCCTTCTTCTCAAATCAATGAATTCCCTTCCTTGGCCAAATCTGTAACACCTTCAACAACTTCATGCTTTATTCATGCACTTGAGAGTTTGTGAAGGTGTTGTAGATTCGGTCAAGGGAACGAATACATTGATTTGTGAAGAATGGACTTGAAGATTCTATGTTATACAAGGGGCTATAATGGACTTTCCACTTTATATTCCAACACTCAAGGGGATCCCTTTCTCTTTAGCTCATTAAGGGTAGTTTTGTCAATTGACATAAAATAATAAAAATAGACAATTTCTTAACTCTTTTTAATAGCTTTTGAATGACATTGGATATTAATCATATTTTGTAGCTTTTGTCTTCTAGTTGTATCCCTAATTCTGAAACTTTGAACATTGAATGCAATTGAATTGGTTTTCACTTGTATTGGGTAATTTAGAAAGAAAGGTGAACTTGAGGAAGTGTGAGTCCTTTGTTTCACCTAAGAGTGAGATTTGATCTTATATTGGTGATGTGTGTTTGAGGGTTTGATACACCTTCTAGTGCTATTCATTGGCGGAAGTTAGGGTCTCTGTACTATCTTTACTTTATGCATCTCTTCTTCGTCTTTTTTCTTCTATGTGTGTGATTCTCTCTTTAGTGTAGTTTCTGATTTTTGTTCTTGTGTGTCCATATTTCAGCATTTGGGATATCATTTGGTATTAAAACCTTGTTTAGGGGTGTTCTCACATCTCTAAATGTTGGTTTTAGTATCTTTATTAAGAAAAATCACAAAAAAATGGTGTCTAGTCTTGTGTTGTTGTAGATCCGAACTTAGAGTCTTAGATCTACATATTTTTACTTTGTATTTGAAATTTATTGTACTATATCCTTGCTCTCTAGTACTTAGGTAGTCTAGATCTACTTTTAGAGTGAAGTTTGGTTGAGTTTGGGCTAAAAACCACCATGGCTATGGTGTTTTGAAGCTTTTTGAGCTAGATCCGAAATCGACCTTGTGATTTCGACCTGTATTGTGGCTGGTTTTTTGTTGGTTGAGTTGGTTTTGGCCTAAGGATCCTAGATCTAAAAGAAAAATTAATATTAAGGTTCCTTTGCTTGTTGGTCAAACTTGGTCAACACTTGAATATTCATCTTGTTCATCCATCATCTTCATATCTTAGTGAAGAAGAATATTCAAAGTATTTGTTTGATCCAAAAAGAGGAAGGAGAGAGAGTGTGCTTGTTATTTGTACAAGAATATTCCCTAGTATATTCCTAAGTCATCCAAAAGAAAGGGGGGACCAAAGAACAAATCAAGTACACTTTCAAGTACACGGGGGGGGGGGGGGACCATTTCATTTCAATTTCAACTGGAGGCTTGAAATGGCTCTAAACTGCCTTCTTACCCCCTCAAATCCGAAACTCTTCTTCTCCAAAGGTTGATACTTGGCCGAAACAAGATTTGAGTAATTGAAAATTTGAAAATGTGACAACCAACCATGTTGTGCCATGTCATCACTAGTGATCAACCAAATTAATATCTAAAATTAGATTTCTTAGTTTCACCTTTTTTATTCTAGTTTCTTTTAATATAATTCAAACACTAAATAGAAAGCTAGTAAGTTCCTATAGATTGGTAATCAGTCTAGAGTTTATTTAATTAGTGTCTTTAGTTTTTTTGTGTGATTTTATTATTTTAAAGTTGTAGTGTTTTGTTGGTTCAAGTTCATACATCACTTTATTTGAGTCATTTCAAACAAAGATTGATTCTGAACCAAAGCTTCCACCACTCAAGTAACTTGCCAAGAATTGCTAATTATCTGACACTTGTGAAACTAAGTGTGAGGTAAGGTTGAGTGAGAGTGTGGTGAGGATTTTGAACTAATTTGTTTGTTCGTTTTATAGGTGTTATCATTTTGTTTGTTTGAATTTTATTAGGTACATTTGAGATGGAATCCGTGGGTACCATATGTCAACCCTTGGGTAATGATGTTTTGGGTGTGTTGATGGCTCGGTTTGGGGCCCTTGCTGAGATATAAAGGCTAAAATAAATGCTATGGGGAGAGATGATATGGATTCTATGAGGAGAGAGATGAAGGGTGATATAGATGCTATGAGGAGTGAAATGGTGACCATTAGTGGGAGGCTCAATTGTGTAACTCCCGACCTTCTACTCCTAATCCCTACCATGCATCCTCTAGTGTCCAAGCCAATAACTCTTCCATGACTATAACACTTGAAAACCTCCACCAAATGGTTAACCCTCTTCAACCTCCACAAAACCAAGCCTAAACACCTCCTAACCGAAATTTGCCAAGACCTCTACTTCCCCAGATGAACCAAGTCCAACAAGAAGGGCTTGGAACCCAAAATACTCCACCAAATCCGAATGTGCAAATGACCAATCCCTTTGACTAAAGAAAAAACCCTCCACTAAACTAAATATTTCCACAAAACACCAACTACCAAATACCTAATTCAATGAACCAAAGACCAATTCCCCTACATCATCCAATTCCACAAGTCCAAGTCCTAAATAATCAAAGACCTTATAACCCTCCATTTGAACCTCAAAACCAAAACTATCCTATCCAAGTTGAGGATTATGGTAAAGGGGAGGAAGAAGAATATGAAGTTTCTCATGGTGATGATTGGTTTGATGAAGAAGAGAATGGAAGATATGAGCAATGAGGACCTTATGGTGGTAGATTTTGAGGGAATGAGGTAAGATAAGGCCATGTTGGTCATCAAAGAAACTAAGATATTGGTATAAATTCTATCAAGGTACGCATTCCAACCTTTAAGGGAGAAATTAACCCCGAGTTGTATCTTTCTTTGGAATCATCTTATGAGAAATTATTTCAAGTCATTGACTTATCCGAAAAGAAAAAGAGTTGCTACGCAATTGCTCATTTTGAAGGTTATGCTAATACTTTGAGGGATTACACCAAGAGGTTCGGGAATGTTTTAATTGGTGGATAACCACCTCTTTGGGAAGACTTGGAAAGAGTAATGAGAGAGAGGTATGTCCCAAAATAATATAGGCATGAGCTCCTAGCCAAACTCTGCAACTTGAGGCAAGGAAGCAAGAGTGCCATGGCGTAGTACGATGAATTCCAATAATTCATCTTGAAACTTGATCATAGAGGTGAAGAAGTCATGCATGATATCATTTGTTTCAAGGTAGGGTTGAACATAGACATCTCTTCTCGAATAACTCTTATTATGTTCGAAATTGTGGCTGAAGTCTTTTAAGCGGCCATGGAAATTGAGAAAGAGAACAAATAAAGGTACAAACCAAGGCCCCAAGCCCCCACTTCGGGTTGGGTTAATTCCAAGGGTACAATTCAAGGGGTTTTAGGTTTGGGTAAAGGAAAGGATCCATCTAGTTTTGTCAAGAAATCGGAGGTCAAGCAAGTGCAAAGATATCCCACAAGAATTAAAGGTAATAAACTTTCACTCCTAATCCGAAAGGTCGTTAATGTTTCAAATATCAAGGATGGGGTCATCAGGAAAGTGAGTGTGCAACTCGTGGAAATGTGATCCTAAGGGAAGGTAGGTTGTATTACCATGGTGAAGAAGTTGAGCTTGAACCTGAGGTTGATGAGGTTGGCTTTCAAGATGGAGAGCCTTGTGATGGTGAACCCGAGGCCACAATAGATGATTGTGAGGAAGACGACTCTTGGCCACAAGACGGAGAGTCTCAAATTCCTAATTATATAGTAAGGAGGTCTATGGTGAGCAAATAACTTGAGAATTCGAGCCAAAGAGAGAATTTGTTCATATTAAGTGCTTGATTAAGGGAGGGGTGTGCACTTTAGTGATTGATAGTGGAAGTTGTACAAACATTGCTTGTTCTATAATGGTGGATTTATTGAAGCTTCCAACTACCCGTCATACTAGTCCCTACAAGTTATAATGGCTTAATAAATATGGAGAACTAAAGGTGACAAGAACATGCATGATCAAATTCTGGGTGGGAAACTACCAAGACGAAGTTTGTTGTGATGTCATTCTAATGAAAGGATATTATTTATTACTTGGAAGGCCATGTCAATATGAAAAGTCCACCAAGCATGATGGGAGGTTGAACATATATTCACTTGTTCATGGTGGGAAGAAGTTCACATTACACCCACTTTTACTATCCAAAGTGAATGAATTGTATCAAAGGTTAAGAGAGTTAAAAGAGAAGGGAAGACCTAGACAAGAACCCGTAAAGAAGAAAAAAAGGGAGGCTTCGGGTTCAACAACTTCTAAGGGGGAACTTGCATATTCTAAGGGGTCAAATGGTAAAGGAGCCATGGTTTTGTTAACTAAGAGGAAATATTTGTTCATGGAGCAAGACATGGACACTCATATGCTCCTCCTAGCTCATGCTTTTTACAATAACACTTTTTCTTGTTCTTCTTCTTCTTTTTCTTCTTCTCTTATCCCTTATATTTCATTTGTTTTGCAGGAGTTTGATGATGTTTTCCTATAAGAATTTTTGCAAGGGTTGCCCCCAATCCAGGGAATTGAGCATCAAATAGATTTGGTGCCGGGTTCACAACTTCCAAACAAGACGGCTTATAGAAGAAATCCCACCGATACTAAGGAACTTGAGAGACAAGTTGAGGAGCTTCTCAACAAAGGATATATCAAAGAAAGTATGAGCCGGTGTGCTATCTCGGTGCTTTTGGTACCAAAGAAATATGGAACTTGGTGTATGCGCATTGATTGTAGAGCCATCAACAAAATTAGTATAAGGTATCGTTATCCTATCCCTAGGCTAGATGATATGTTAGATGATCTCTATTGTTCTTGTGTATTTTCTAAAGTTGATCTTAGGAGTTGCTACCACCAGACTCGTATACAACCCTGTGATGAGTGGATGACCATATTCAAGACCAAATTTGGTTTATATGAGTGGATGGTCATGCCTTTTCGCCTTACAAATGCTCCTAGCACCTTTATGAGGCTAATGAATTATATGATGAAGCCTTATATTGGGATGTTTGGGGTTGTATACTTTAATGATGTGTCGGTATATAGTAAGTCTATGGATGAACCTATGAATCTTTAAGATGTGCGTTTGATGTTCTCTGAAGGGAGAAGTTGTATGCCAACATAGAGAAGTGTTCTTTTGTTGTTCATAAAGTGGTATTTGTGGATCTTGTTGTGATCTCAAGGGGTGTGGAAGTGGAAGAATCCAAGATAGACTCTATACGAAGTTGGCCGACCCCTAAGACTATTGGAAAAATCCAAAGTTTTCATGGGTTGGCAAACTTTTATAGAAGGTTTGTCAAAGGTTTTAGATCCATATAAGTACCCTTGACCGAGGTTATTAGAAAGGACCAACCCTTTAAGTTGGGTGATGAGAAAGCAAAGGCTTTTGAGGCCTTGAAAGCTACACTCATCTCGGCACCTTTGTTGCAATTGCCCAATTTTGATTAGATGTTCGAAGTAGAGTGTAATGCTAGTAAGGTTGGCATTGGGGCTTTTTTGATGCAAGAAGGTAAGTCCATCGCTTATTTTAGTGAAAATCTCAAAGGGGAAACTCTTAATTATTCAACTAATGCTTTGGAGTTGTATGCCCTTGTTAGAGCCTTGGGTAATTGGCAACATTATTTATGGCCTAAGGAGTTTGTGATATGAACGGATCATGAATTGTTGAAAAACCTTAAGAGCAATACAAGATGAATAAGCGTTATGCTAAGTAGATTGAATTCATCGACACTTTCCATTATGTAATCTATTACAAAAGGGGGAAGGAAAATGTGGTAGCCAATGCGTTGTCTAGAAAGCATATGCTTGATGCTACTTTGTCTTCGAAGTAGATGGGATTTGAGATCTTCCATATGTTATATCCTGAGGATCCTACCTTTTCTCCTATTTATAAGGAATATGAATAGTGGGGAAAGGACCGATGGTTCAAGGGAAATGCTAATTCCTCCTACTCTCGGTTTGATGGTTATTTATTCAAAGGGAGGCGGTTATGTGTTCCCTCTATCTCTTGGAGAAAATTGTTTGTTAGAGAGGCAAATTATGGTGGCCTCATGGGTAATTTTGGTATTGATAAGACTCTTGGAATCTTGGAGGAACAATTTTATTAGCCATGAATGCGTAAAGATATTGCTAGAGTTTGTGGACAATGTACGGATTGTAGGAGTGCAAAATCCTACCTCCTTCCTCATGGGTTGTACACCCTACTCCCAACTCCTCTTAGACCTTGGTTAGACATCTCCATGGACTTCATTTTGGGGCTGCCAAAGACTAAAATAGGTCGGGATAGTATTTTTATTGTAGTTGATACGTTCTCCAAGATGGCTCACTTTATACCTTGTGCTAAAACCAAAGATGCTCCTGTTGTTGCTTATCTCTTTGTTGAACATATGGTAAAACTTCATGGGATCCCAAAGACTATAATTAGTGATAGAGAATCAAAGTTCCAAAGTCTTCTTTGGAAGTCCATGTGGGGTAGGCTTGGTACGAAGTTTCTTTTCTCAACCTCTTTCCACCCACAAACCGATGGACAAACGAAAATAGTAAATAGACCTTGGGTTATATGCTCGGACTATGGTTAAGGGTAAATTGAATTCATGGGAGGACTACCTTCCTTTGGTGGAATTTGCATACAATAGGGTAGTACTTTCAACTACAGTAATGACTCCCTTTGAGTGTGTCTATGGAATGAAGCCCCTTACCCCTTTGGATTTAACTTCTTTACCTGGTGAATTTGTTATTAACTTTGATGTATCTAAAAGAGCCGAGGCAATGAAAAGACTCCATGAGAAAGTATGGGTCTTACTTGAAAAGAAGAACCAAGGATTGCTCAAAGGGCAAACAAAGAAAGAAGAAAGTTGGTGCTTGAATCCGGAGATTGGGTGTGGGTACACCTAATAAAGGATCAATTTCCAAATCAAAGGAAGTCTAAACTCATGCCCTGGGGTGATGGACCATTCCAAGTGATCAAAATGATCAATGATAATACTTACAAAGTTGATCTACCTTCAGATTACCAAGTCCACAATACATTCAATGTTTGTCACCTTTCCACCATAGCCTTTCTTGATTTGTATGAAACCACAAATTTGAGGACACATTCTCTTTAATATGGAGAGGATGATGCAAGTGTCATGCCCTCAAGAACCTTCACAAGGAGCCAAGCCAAGGAACTTCAACAACTTCAAGCTTTATTCATGCACTTGAGAGTTTGTGAAGGTGTTGTAGATTTGTCCAAGGGAGGAAATTCATTGATTTGTAAAGAAGAGACTTGAAGAGTCTATATTCTGCAAGGGGATAGAATGGACTTTCCACTTTATATTCCAACACTTAAGGTGCACCCTTTCTCTTTAGCTCATTAAGGGTAGTTTTGTCAATTGGCATGTAATAGTATAAATAGACAATTTCTTCACCCTTTTCAATAGCTTTTGAATGAAATTGGATATTAATCATAGTTTGTATCTTTAGTCTTCTAGTTTTATCCCTAAATCCAAAACTTTGAACCTTGAATGCAATTGAATTGGTTTTCACTTGTATTGGGTAATTTAGCGAGAAAGGTAAACTTGAGGAAGTGTGAGTCCTTTGTTTCACCTAGGAGTGAGGTTTGATCTTACATTGGTGATGTGTGTTTGAGGGTTTGATACACCTTATAGTGCTATTCATTGGTGGAAGTGAGGGTATCTCTACTATCTTTACTTTATGCATCTCTTCTTCATCTCTTTTCTTCTATGAGTGTGATTCTCTCTTTAGTGTAGTTGCTGGTTTTCTTCTTGTGTGTCCATTTTTCAGATTTTAGGCTATCATAGACCCACCAATATATTTAGGCGGGGGACCAAATTCTATTTCACCCCCATGATACCATCTTAAAGTTACAAGCACAAAGGCCATTGAAATATACTAGAAAAAGCAACAATTCAATCACAAAAAGACATTGAAATTAGTAAAGAGAAAAAAGCACCCCACCCCACACCAACCCACCCCGACTTGACACACACCCAAAAGATTTCTGAGTTGTACATCTTACTACAAAACTATAACAGTAACAACGACATATGCAAAAAATTAACAAATATCCAACAAACACGTAGTACATGCATAAGTGAATATGTTCATATTTACATCAATTTCACTAAATTATGACCTAAAAATATATTTTCCCCTAAAAAAACACAACATTAAAAAACCCATAAAATCGACAAAAATTTTACAAAGACGTTTGTAGCACCCCGAGTCTGTACCCTGGATGCTACACGGTGTTAGCGACCCCGAAGGACCACCAGCTAACCCATGACTGGTACCTGCTGTAAGCACTGTATAGTAATAGTACTGTAATAGTAACCTATCTAAAATAAATGCGGAAGTGAGGCTGTAAATGCCATAAGGTTCATAACTATAAACCAATACTGAATACTAATAACTTAATACTGAAACACATGTCTAAAAAACTCTAGTCAGAAGGCCTCTAACTATCTGAATTATGGAGTTGATGGGATAAGACACCAACTAACTCCAGCTACTAAAAACTACATTGAAATACTAAAATACTACTCTGTGCTCAAACTATGAGGACCCACCACTACCTATGTTACTGATAAGCTGGGCTGCTAAGTACGATCAGGAGCCCGTGCGTCTGAACCTATGATATAAGACATCATAGCTCAAAAGAAAGGTATACGTCAGTACTTTGAATGTACTGGTATGCTAAGTGAGGAAGGTTGATATGCATGGGTTCATGTACATGAATAATAACTAATTGAGTAACAAGAACATAACTAAATGAAAGAACATGCATGAATACATAAATTGTTACTGAGATCATGTTAACACTGGTTACTGAGTTCTGAATACTGATTAATAGATATCTGAGTTTACTGATACTATAATACTAATAACTGGGTGACTATTTTTGATATCCCTAATTGATAACTAGGTGACTATTTCTGATAGTCCTGATTTTGTAGAACTAAACTGAGTTCTATACTAAGCTGGGTGACTATATTTGACAGTCCTGATTTTGTAGAACTGAACTGAGTTCTATAATGAGACTGAAACTAAAATTGAAATTGTGGGAGGTAATTATCTAGCGGACATTCCCCTCTCTGAATGGATTGGTGTCCAACCTGTAACCCCAATTGGAAGGGTGTCAATACTATACCACGGGTAAAGACAAGCTATGAGTTAACCCTCACTGACAGGAAGCTCTTTTGTCAACCCTCGCTGGCAGGAAAACTCATATGAGATGCATCAACCCTCATCCGGCAGGAAGATATCTCGACCTATGCTGGTACGTAGTTCTGTAACACAGGGATTGATATTAAGGGTCAAACCCTATGCTGGCAAGACTGCCCCCATCCCTGGGTTTGCTCAGTGCTGAATCCTACTCCCAACTGAATAGACACTAAACTAATTTCTAATCCATACTAGGCTTGACTGAACTATTACTGATTGTACTGTCTAACTGAACTGAACTGTGTTCATTGGGTTTCCCTAATTGATGAAGTACTACTGAACTAAGATCACTGAGTTCTAAACTGAATACTAAACTGAGTCTAAGACTAATTACTAAGTACTACTGTTCATAACACTACTAAGACTATTCTGTAACTACTGTACCTCTAGGTAAACAACTAAATTTTTGGGTATTGAATACCCCTAGGACTCGATAGCATGAAAAATAAAGCATAGAGTAAACTTGAAAAGCATAACACTATGCACTTGTTCATAACTCATCCATAGAGACATTTTATCAAACACTTGTAAGGCATTAGTTTACACATATACAAGCATGTCATGATTTTTCCCCATTTAGTTCACATGAGCACTTTAACAAACACTTTGGGAGCACCAATATGCACATGATACTAACATGTAGGCATCATCACATCAATTCCCAAATTCATAAATTCAATGGCGTCAACATAAATTCCACACGATACTACACATATGATAATCAATTCCACATGAAACTTGTAATAAACCATGGATTAGAAGCCCAATTAACATTATAATCATGAATACACTTAAATCCAATCATGGAAATCAATAAATCAATTATGTTAAAGTTTAAGAAAAAGTTTCTTGGACTCCAAGGGTGAAAGGAACCCTTGGATGAACACTTCACATACTTGAGTACTTGAATTAATGAAGGTAGATGGTGAGTTCTTGAATCTTGAACCTTGAACCTTGAATTAGATGCCCTAGGTTTTGTTCTTGAGTAATTTTGAGAATAGTGAATGGATTTTGCCTCTAAAGTGGCTAAATCTAATGGTTTGAGGGTTGATAGACGTGGGAAAATAATCCAAATACCCCTAAAGATTTGACTTTTTAATGACTAAAAATTAACCTAGCGATGCACAGACCGATGTGCCGCATTGATGGGATCAACATGTAGATGATGCGCCATATCGAGTCCTCATCGATTTATTGGAAATTACATTGGAAGCTGGAGAAAAATATACATCAACGCGATAGGAGACGTGGCGCGTTGAGATCGTATCAATACACTGGTTTGGACTCCCAAACATGCTTCAACTGATGTTTAAATAACCTAAAACTCATCCAAGAACACCTACTGACATTCCTGATCATGAAGCAACTTAAAGATTGACATTTATTGGTTGTAAGGATCATGAAATAAGATTACCAACTATGAAGGCTAAAATAAATCTAAGTATGAATACTTAGCTAAAATTTTTCAAATTTGGGACCCCTTAACAAGATTTAAAGGACTGAATTAAGCTTAGGATTTTGCGAGGTCTTACAATATCTCCTCCTTAGGAATATTCGTCCTTGAATGAGACTGACTAAGATGGCAGAACTAATAGATAGAAAGTACATATTGGAGATGCACAACTGAAGCATGATTTCATGGTTGAGACTACTAATATACTGAATTATCATACTGAACATGCATAACTAATGCATGATTTTGTTACTGATTTTATTGATAAGTTGAGTTTGTATACTGAACATACATATTTGATGCATGAGTACATAACTGAACTTGTTAATGAATGCATGACTGAGTATGCAACGTTACTTGATACCAAGTTAGTAACTACATCTGAATATGAAACTGAGTAAATTTAAGGAAATCTATTACCTAGAGATGAGTCTAAGTTTGCAGAGAAGAGGTGAGGATACGTGGTACACATATCTTCTTCTGCTTCCTAAGTAGCTCCCTCAATAGACTGATTCTGCCAAAGAACTTTGACTAAAGGGACTTCTTTGTTCCTTTGTTTGCGAATCTGAAAATCAAGGATTTCGGTTGGAATTTTCTCATAAGAGAGGCTGTTCTGAACATCTATACCCTCTATAGGGCCTACAAATGCTGGGTCACCTATACATTTCCTTAGAAAGGAGACATGAAACACTAGGTGCACTGAAGCTAAGTTTGAAGGCAACTCAAGATCATAAGCTACCTTTCCAAAATAGTTGAGAATTCGGTAAGGACCAACATATCGATGATAGAGGTTTCCCTTCTTGCCAAAACTCTTCACTCCTTTCATAAAAGAGGTTTTCTAATAAACATAGTTTCCAATCTCAAACCCGAGATCCTTTTTGTGTATGTCAGCATATGATTTCTGTCAGCTTTGAGCTGTCTTAAGCCTTTCCCTGGTCAACTGAACTTTTTCTAAGGTATCAAATACCAAGTCAGGCCTACCACTGTGGTCTCACCCACTTCAATTTAACCAATGAGAGATCTACATCTCCTTTCATAGAGTGCCTCAAACGAAACTATTCAAATGATGGAATGGTAACTGAATTATATACAAACTTAATCAATATCAAATGGTCATCCCAACGGCCTTTAAAGTCAATAGAACATGCTCTTAGCATATCCTATAGAGTCTCGATGGTCCTTTCTGGTTGACGATCTGTCTGAGGGTGGAAGGTTGTACTGAGGTGAAATTGGGTACCAAGACCCTTTCGGAAGACTTTCTAGAAATAAGAGGTAAATTGGGTACCTCTATTTGAGATGATGGATAAAGGAACTTTGTGCAATCTGACCAATTCTCTGACATAGATCTTGGCATAATCCTTGGCTAAATAAGAGGTATGGACTGGTAAGAAAAGAGCTGACTTGGCCATTCTATGTACGATAACCCAAACTGAATCATGCTGACAATGAGTATGAGGCAAACCCATCTCAAAGTCCATGTTCACTTTTTCCCATTTCCATGTGGGAATACTGAACTCCTGCATGGATCTACTACTCTTCTGATGTTCAATCTTAACTTGCTTATATGTTGAGCATTTATCTACAAACCCTACAATATCTCTTTTTATCCCACTCCACCAGTAGACTTCCCGTAAGTCATGGTATATCTTAGTGATCCCTGGATGAATAGAGTAGCATACCATGCACTTCTTCAAGAATCCACTGCCTAAAGTCATCTACACTTAGCACACATAGCCGACTCTGGCAATGCAATACACTATCTCTCCCTTAGGAGAAAACCTCTATTTTTTGATCTCTGACTGACTCTTTCAACTTAACTAGACTAGGATCTCTGTCCTTCTTTTCCTTTACCTTGAAAACCAGAGATGATTTTGAACTACTCTGTACCCATGCACTACCTTCTGCTGAATCAACTAAGAGGACACCTAGTTGGGCAAGCTAATGAACTTCCTAAACTAACTTCTTCTTACCGTCTTCCACATGAGCAACACTACCTATAGACATCTTACTGAGAGCATCAACCACTACATTGGCCTTGCCCTAATGATACAGGACACTCATGTCATAGTCTTTTAACAACTCCAATCACTTTCTCTCATGGAGGTTTATCTCTTTTTGAGATAACACATACTAAAGGCTCTTACGGTATGTGAAAATATCAACATGTTCCCCATACAAATAGTGCCTCCAAATTTTTAAGGCAAATACTGCAGTTGATAACTCAAGATCATGAGTAGGATAGTTCTTTTTAAGGGGATTAAGCTATCTAGAGGCATAGTCTATGACCTTACCCCTATGCATCAAAAAATACCCCAAACCAACTCTGGAGGCATCATAATATGCTTCAAACCCATCTGAACCATCTGGTAGAGTCAAAACTGGAGCTATGGTGAGTCGAGTCTTCAACTATTGAAAACTCTTCTCACAAGAATCTGACCACTGGAACTTGACTTTCTTATGAGTCTATCTGGACATAGGGGATGTAAAAGATAAAAATCCTTTAACAAACCATTGGTAATAGCTGTCCAAGCCTAAGAAACTCTGGATATCTGATGGAGAGATGGGTCCGGGCTAGTTTCTCACTGCTTTGGTCTTTTAAGGATCCACTCTAATGCTATCACCAGAAACTATATGACCAAGGAAAGCTACAAACCTTTGCGAAAATTCACACTTACTAACTTTGGCAAACAATTGATGGTTTATGAGAGTCTGTAATACTATTCTGAGATAGCCTACATTATCATGTTCATTAAAGGAGTAGACAAGAATATCATCAATGAAGACTATGACGAACATGTCCATGTACTAATTGAACACATGGTTCATCAAGTCCATAAAATCTGTTAGGGCATTGGTGAGACCAAACAACATGACTAGTAATTCAAAGTGACTATACCAAGTTCTGAAAGTTATTTTTGTAATGTCACATCATCTATATGAGATGATGGATAAAGGAACTCCATACAATCTGACCAATTCTCTGACATAGAGCTTGGCATAATCCTTGGCTAAATAAGAGGTATGGACTGGTAAGAAATGAGCTGACTTGGCCATCCTGTCTACAATAGCCCAAACTGAATTATGCTAATGACGAGTACGGGGTAAACCCACCACATATTCCATGTTCACTTTGTCCTATTTCTATATGGGAATATTTAACTCCTGCATGGACCCACTAGTCTGCTGATGTTTAATCTTAACCTGCTGATATGTTTAGCATTTAGCTACAAACCCTACAATATCTCTCTTCATCCCACTCCACCAGTAGACTTCCCACAAGTCACGGTATATCTTAGTGGCCCCTGGATGAATAGAGTAGCCCGCACCGTGCACTTCTTCAAGAATCCGCTGCCTAAAGTCATCTACACCTGGCAC
>NC_061118.1:132725995-132749303 GCF_002878395.1 Capsicum annuum
TTTGTGTTGAACTGAATGAAAATGGCTCAAAGGGTTAGCTTGGGGCTACTCGTAGCCTCAAGCACTGTATGACGCTCCGGGACCTGTTTTTCGGGGCGTTACAAACTTGGTATCAAATCCTAAGATTTTAAAGTGTCCTAGGGAGTCTGACAAGCCGCGTTAAGTAGAGTATTGATCATCGGTATGTAGCGCGCCACATTTATGAGCAAGAGGCTACAAGACATTTTAGGAAAAAGTGTGATTCTTTCTTTTAGAAGTCTATCGTACTTAAATTATCTCTCTCTGCTATTGATTCGTCCTTTCTTCTTTCAGAAATATGCCTCCACGTCGAGCGAGAAGAAATAATGATGGTCAGCAACCTCAACCCGCTGACCCATTAAATGAAAACATCTCTCATGCTAAATTTTGGGCAGCCTTTCAGGCGCTAGCCCAAGCTGTTATTGCAAATGTTCAGGCCAACCCGGCCTCGGCTCTATAGCAGCAGGGAGGTGATTTAGCTTCTGCTAGGATCCGTAACTTCATGCGGATGAATCCGCCGAAATTCTATGGGTCCAAGTCTGATGAGAATCCACGGTTGTTTTTAGAGAAGGTGCGGAAAATTACTCAGGTGATGAATGCATCTGAGAAACATAGTATGGAGTTGGCTGTGTATAGGTTGAAAGACCTTGCTTATGAATGGGTTGTTACTTGGAGGAAAGGTAGAGGTGAGGGAGTTGTCCCTACAACTTGGCAAGAGTTCCAGGATGCATTCCTGGATAAGTTTTTCCCTTTGGAGATAAGGGAGGCGAAGGTAGAAGAGTTTATAAACCTACGACAGGGCTCTGTGATTGTTAGAGGGTACTGTCTAAAGTTCAATTAGTTGGCCAAGTATGCTCCTAACTTAGTGGCTGATAATCGGGCTAGTATGAGTAAGTTTGTGACTGGAGTGTCTAGTTATGTGGTTAAGAATAGTGAAGATGAATCTTTCTAGGCTGATGACCCATGCCCAATAGATTGAGGCAGACAAGATTAAGGAGAGAGATAGAATAAGAGGGAATCAGAGAGATAGGTCTGAGCAGCACAGACAGAGTCAGACTAGATCACAGGGAGGGAGTCACCCTCAGTATCAGGATCGTTCGTCTATGCCAGCACCATCATTTGCTAGTACTCCCATGCCTAGAGGTAGGCAGGAGCAAGGTAGCAGGTCATATACATCCAGGTCCCAGTACAGTGCTGGAAGTAAGCCAAATCGTCCCCTCTATCCTAAGTATGGTAGGGCTCATTCAGGTAAGTGTTGGGGTGAGAAGAGGGGTTATTTTTGGTGTGCTGACATGGGTCATAGAGTTAGAGATTATCCACAGGATGGACAAGGGCGTCGTGACTATCGCCCTCAGACCCAGACTCAGACTGTTAGTGCTCCAGTTCCAGCAACTCGCCCAGCCCCAGCTCAGGGCACCTCTTCTAGCAATGCTGGCGGGCAGCACCAGAATAGAGTTATGCTTTACCACCCCTCCAGGAACAGGAGGACTCTCCCGATGTTCTTACTGGTATGCTTCATATATTTTAGTTTGATGTGTATGCTTTGTTGGATCCTGGATCCAATTTCTCATATGTTACACCTTTGATTGCTATGAATTTTGAAATGAGTTCTAAAATTATTCCTGAGCCTATCCTAGTTGTGATTCGATTGTTGCCTAAAAAGTGTATAAAAAGTATCCTGTTACCGTTCTTCATAGAGTCTTATTGGTTGATCTGATTGAGTTAGACATGGTAGATTTTAATGTAGTTCTGGGTATGGACTGGCTGTATTCTTCTTATACCTCTATTAATTGTCGAACCTGAGTGGTCAAGTTTCAGTTTCTAGGTGCATCCGTGTTTGAGTGGTCTGGGAATTCTATGTCACCCAAGAGTTATTTTATCTCTTGCCTCAAAGCTAGAAAGCTTATTTCCAAGGGGTGTATTTACCATTTGGTTAGATTCAAAGACACTAAGTCTAAGACTCCAACTCTCCAGTCTGTTAACGTCATCAATGAGTTTTCTGATGTCTTTTCGGATGATCTCCTAGGGATACCTCCTAATAGAGAGATAGAGTTTGGGATTGATCTTCTTTTTGATACTCAGCCCATTTCTATTCCTCCTTACCGTATGGCCCCTGCAGAACTTAAGGAGTTAAAAGAGCAACTCAAAGATCTACTGGATAAGGGTTTCATAAGGCCCAGTATTTCTCCTTGGGGTGCTCCTGTGTTGTTTGTGAGAAACAAAGATGGCTCTTTATGTATGTACATTGATTACCGCCAACTGAATAAAGTCAACGTCAAAAATAAGTACCCCCTTCCGAGAATAGATGATTTGTTTGACCAATTACAAGGTACAACTTATTTCTCAAAGATAGACCTTCTTTCCGGCTATCATCAATTCAATGTTAGGAAGTGTGACATCCCAAAAACTGCTTTCCAAACTCGTTATGGCCATTTTGAGTTTCCTGTTATGTCTTTCGGGTTAACTAATGCCCCAGCAGCTTTTATGGACCTCATGAATCGAGTGTTCAGACCAAATTTGGATATGTTTGTCATAGTGTTTATCGATGATATACTGGTGTACTCCCGTAGTGAGGATGAACATTTTGATCATCTCTGAACTATCTTCCAAACCCTTAGAGATCACAAGTTGTTAGCCAAGTTCAGTAAGTGTGAGTTTTGGCTAAGGTCAGTTGCTTTTCTGGTTTATATCATTTCTTCCAAGGGTATTAGAGTTGATCCCCAAAAGACCGAAGCTGTTAGAAATAGGCCTAGACCTATTTCTTCGACTGATATCCAAAGTTTCTTGGGTTTAGCTGGCTATTACCGCCGTTTTGTTTAGGGTTTCTCCTCTATAGCGTCTCCTATGACTCGGTTGACCCAAAAGAAAGTGAAGTTCTTATTGTCCGAATCTTGTAAGAAGAGTTTTCAGGAGTTGAAGACTCAACTCACTTCAGCCCCTGTTTTGACTTTACGTGATGGTGTTGATGGTTTTGTGGTGTACCGTGATGCTTCGAGAGTTGGGTTGGGTTGTGTATTAATGCAGAAGGGTAAGATAATAGCTTATGCTTCTAGACAGTTGAAACCCCATGAGAAAAATTACCCCACCCATGACCTTGAGTTAGCCACTGTTGTGTTTGCTTTGAAAATCTGGAGACACTATTTGTATGGTGTCCATGTTGATATTTTCACTGATCATAAGAGTCTGTAGTATGTGTTTACCCAGAGAGAATTGAATCTTAGGTAGAGACGATGGTTAGAATTGTTAAAGGACTATGATATGAGTGTGTTGTACTATCCGGGCAAGGCCAATATTGTGGAGGATGCCCTAAGTAGAGTGTCCATGGGTAGTGGTTCGCATGTGGTAGAACGTAAGAAAGAGTTGGCTCGTGATGTACATCGCTTGGCTAGATTGGGGGTTAGGTTGTTTGACTCTGCTGAAGGTAGTATAGGGGTTTAGAGTAGTTCTGAATCCTCCTTGGTTTCGAAAGTGAAGGAAAAGCAATACCTAGATGCTAGTTTGGTCAGACTGAAGGAGTCAGTCAAGGTGTTGAGATTGCAGGGTAGATTGTATGTCCCAAATGTTGATGATCTGAGACAGAGGATTATGGCTGAAGTGCACAGGGCGCGATATTCTATTCATCCTGGTGCCACCAAGATGTACTGAGACTTGCGGGAAATCTATTGGTGGAGTGGCATGAAGAAAGTATAGCAGCGTTTGTAGCTAAGTGTGCAACATGCCAACAGGTTAAGGTTGAACACCAAAGACCTGGTGGTATGATGCAAGAGTTTAGTATTCCCACCTGGAACTGGGAAGAGATAAATATGGACTTCGTGATTTATTTACCTCCTTCCCGATGCCATCATGATTCCATTTGGGTTGTGGTTGATAGGTTGACTAAGTCTGCTCATTTCTTGCCTGTTCATACTTCATATACTACTGAGGATTATGCTAGATTGTATATCCGAGAGCTAGTCAGACTGGATAGAGTTTCCTTGTGTATCATTTCGGATAGGGTTACTCGGTTCACTTCGGAATTTTGGAAAGCTTTTCAAAAGGGTCTTGGTACCCAAGTGCTTTTGAGTTTTTCTTTTCATCCGCAGACCGATGGTCGGCTAAGTGGACCATCCAGACCTTAGAGAATATATTGAGAGCTTCTGCACTTGACTTTAAGGGAAGTTGGGATGATCACTTACCGTTGATAGAATTTACTTACAATAACAGTTTCCACTCTGGTATTGGCATGGATCCGTTTGAAGCCTTATATAGGAGGAAGTGTAGATCACCCATAGGTTGGTTTGAGGTGCGTGAAGCAACTGTGAGTGGTCCTAATTCGGTATTTGAGGCTATGGAAAAAGTTAAGTTGATTACGAAAAGGTTGAAAACTGCGCAGAGTCGTCAGAAGTCATATGCAGATGTTAGAAGGAGAGACCTTGAGTTTGAAGTTGGTGACCTAGTGTATTTGAAAATTTCACCCAGTGAAGAGATTTGGAAAGAAGGGGAAGCTCAGTCCCCGTTATGTTGGTCCTTACAAAATTCTTAGCCGTGTTGGTAAGGTAGCTTATGAGGTCGAGTTGCCTTCCGAGTTGTCCTCTGTTCATCCAATATTCCATGTCTCCATGCTTAGAAAGTATATTAGTGATGTTATGGTAGTGGATTCCTCTGTGAGTGCTGACATTCAAGAAAATCTTTCTTTTGATGAGATTCCTGTTGAGATTCTTGATTTCAGTGTCCGAAGACTAAGGAACAAAGAAGTTCCCTTGGTCAAGGTGTTGTGGCGAAACCAATCTGTTGAGGGTGCAACTTGGGAAGCTGAGGCGGATATGCGATCCAAGTACCCGAACCTATTTTCCACGAACTCCGATCAAGCCAAAGGTACCGTTCTTTCCTAAATCATGCACTTTTGATAAAAGTTGCAGTAGTTCAGGTGTCATTTATTATGTGTTCAGCTGTAGTGTCTTGAATTTATGCATTCTATGTTGTATTAGGAGTGAGAAACGATGTGGTGATGAGTCTAACGAATGGTTTCAGCTGTATGCTATATTCCCTATCTAATCTTGGCATGTCTAGCGTCATTCGAGGATGAATATTTCCAAGAGGGGGATGATGTAATACCCCAAAAAAATTTTCGTTGTAATTTTATGCGTAAACGTGTTGGGTTCTATCTTCTAGAATGAATTATAAATTTTTCGTGCAGAATGTCTTAGATTATGACTCACCATTGCATAGAGTATCGAATAATCTTTCCAAAGATATGTGGATCATCCAAAACAGACACCCGAGCGACGAGTTATGAACATTCCGATCGAACCGTGAGTAGTAGTGAACAGTAAAATATGCAGGAAAAAGTACTGAGGCCTAGCGTATTTTTTCTCCAACTTTAAATGATCATAACTCCTTGTACATAATTATCTGGGTGATCTACTATATATTAACAGAAAGCTCTACGAGTCCTCTTTCCAATGAAATCGGTTTCATCCAATTTGTCTATCGGAGCAAAAAGTTATGGTCGATCTACTTCAAACTATCAAAACAGTCCACCAAAGGATAGATTCGAGAATTATTTGATTTGTAGGGGCGTTTTGTTCATTCCCCCTCACCCAAAATTCTTCCAAACCCTATATTAAAGCCTATTAGAATCATTATATGTTATATTTCATCAAATTCCCTCAAAAAGAAAACCCTAAGCTCCTACATCCAACTTCAAGAACCTCCAAAGTTCACCATTAATTCTGCAAATTTATTCAAGATTCCAAGTTCCTAGTTCAAGAACACCAAGAACCATCATTCAAAGGCACGATTAACATCTCAAAAATGAGTATCGATCTAAAGTTCATCATTCAAGGTATGTGGGGTTTTTCAACAAGAACTCTCTTTCGTTCTTGTGCCCAAAAGTAATTTTCTTTACAAAGGCATGATTTTTATTTGATTTTTATGAATTTGAAGCATGAACCCATATCTTATGCTTATTATTATGAAATCTTTATGTTTATGATTTTGAAAGATGAATTTACATGTGTGGAGATATAAAGCATGAATCTTGAACAATATTTATCATGATTTTGATATTTGGGTCGTGAATCCCCATTGGAAATTATATTTTTTTTAGAAAGTGTGTGTTATAAGCACGTTGATGTTAAATATTTGAGATATTTTGAATGATTTGACCTTTTGGTCTTAATGGAGTTGTTTTGAACTCGAGTGCGAAAGAAATCCACAACGTGGTTGATTTTGATAAATGGGAAGCATGATGGCTCCCGATGTATATTTATATATTACTAAAATTGTTTTGTTGTGGATTGTCTTTGAAATGATCTGAGCTAAGTCCGGGAGAAATCTTTAGCACTGAGTGGGAGGTATAAAGCGACCTTACTTCCCTAGAACTACGTGCCCCCCTAAGAGTGAGCCTGAGGCTGATTTATATAGTAATCACTAGTTTGTGTAGATTTGATATCGATAGTCCTACTCGGATGGCAAGGATAGGACGGCTCTCCCCAACGTGGGTTGTACGTTGGACTCCGTGTAGCTCACATGGTTTATGTCAGTTATAGGATCTCTCAGTGTGTGTGTGTGTTTCCTTGTGTTTATGGTGAATGGTGAAGTGATTTGAAAGTGGAATTGTAAAAGTTATTCTTTCGAAAGATTTAAATGATATTTACATTATGAGAATTGATATTCTTGATGAACTGAAAGTGATTGACAAATTATATGATGACTCACAAGTGTTATTGTACTTATTTCATCCTCTCATGATTATGATGATTTTCTTCGGGCTATGTGAGTCTTTCATAAATCCTGCATGTTTCTTATAAGTATTTATGATGATGATGTTTATACAACTGCATACACCCCCATATACTCGGTTCCTTTCCATGGTATTGACCCACATCTTCGGATATGGGCTATATTTTCTCGGAATGTAGGTTCAGGTGCTCAGTTCCAGGTTTGACAATGATTCTTCAGGCACGTTATTCTACATCCTCTGTTGTGGTGAGTCCTCATGTTCCGAGGACGTGATGTCTGATGTTGGTTTCACGGAATCGTTTACATTTGATAACTGAGTATGAGTCAGTTAGGGTATGTCTTAATGGCTCGTTGGTTTTATTGATTTTCTTAGAGGCTTGTCAGACTAGTGTAGATGTTGGGAGTTGACTAATAAGTCGCATTTTGTTATCTTTCTGAAATTCTTTTATTCTTGGATGATGATTACTCTGTTGATATTTGAGGGTTATTTATGGAAACCCCATTGATATGTGTTTAACTGAATGAAAATGGCTCAAAGGGTTAGCTTGGGGCTACTCGTAGCCTCAAGCACCGTGTGACGCTCCGGGACCCATTTTCCGGAGCATTACAGTTATACTTACTAATTCATTATACATATAAATATATATATATATATATATATTATTTTTATAATTTTGATTTTTCAATTTAACCAATTTTTTGTTTTTTAAAAAACAAACCATTTAATCGAATTTCAAAAATTAGAAACCAAAATCGATCTGAAAAAACAAAAAATCAAAATCAAAATTAAATTTCATTTTGATTTTTCAGTTTTTTCTGTTTGAACCAAAATATACCCACTCCTAGCTACCTATAATAAAATAGACTAATAATAAAATAACTAGCACAAAGACTCTAACATCTGTCAGGAAGGAAGTGCAGAAGTTAGTGTTGAAATCGTCATCCATCTAGTAACTACAAACTAACCTATATCTAGTCCATACCCCAAGAAGGAATGTAGAAAAGTAGGGTTAGTACAAATAAACGTACTGATAGGCATCATCAATCGATCAGTGTTAGTCCACATAATCATAAAATAGAATCAAGAAAAAGAAATCATGTCATCTTAAATGGAATATAATTCAACTAAGGTTGTAATATCATTATAACACTTTGCATATATAGTTTATAATTTCCCAACTCTATTAACGAGATTATATCTCCACTAGCCTAGTCTAGCCTCATTAATTCACATTATCCACTACTATTCAACACTAAATCATCACTATCACCTCTTTATTCACATTACCCTTTCCATTACTCACATCTATAGGATCAACCCAATAATCATAGATAACTCATACTAAACACTCGGGCTAATAGCGAAACACTCTCTTCTAACATTAAAGAATAATAACTAGTCAATCGAGTAACTTAATTACAACAAGTATAAATAAAGCAAATCGACCAACATATAGCAAGTACAAAGTTTTACTTTTTCAAGTACATGTCACACAATCTATCTCAAGGATAGAATCAAGTAGAAAATACAAGTCAACTCACGTCTTAGTGAAACACACCAGAGAATTCAAGTCTCGTTAGCGAACCTTATAGATACTTTTGAAGAATTATAATTCAATTATTGAGATTTCGGGATCATTTCCTTAGAATTATTCATTGCATTCATCACTTTATATCATTTTACTCTTAGTTTCTTTATTATTATTATCACCATGCAGGCTCGTGAAATTCGATTCAATTACTTCTCACAATAATACCTAAATTTAATATCGGCCAGATTGCTTGAGAAATTAAAAAAGTAGCAATACCGGAATTTAACATCGGCCACATTGCTACTAAGATTTTTTCCACTTTTCAGTTCTTAATAAATATTCATTTTTCAATTTTCAACTTGTATGAAGATATATCACAATCATTCATTACTCAAGGCATTTTTTTCAATCACATTATCACTATGGATCAAGATCTTTCATTTATCAATATTTTGGGCCTCTCACGGGCATTATTTTAATAATTTATCATGTTTATCAACAAGTCATTCATGACATTAATTTATGGAGTTATCATTATCAAACAAACCTCTCATAGACACAATTCAATAAATCATCATTATCATAAATTTAGCCTCTCATGAGCATCCAATAGAAAAAGTATGTTTATCAATACCAAATCAAGAATGTCACAAAATAATCACAATTCAACACTTAAGCATACAAGTCATTGTTGGAGCCTTCATTACTCATTAATTATCAAAATATCACTACCTCCTCAAATACTGAAATTTGGCTTTTAACATCACCGCCTATAACTAGCACATTCAAGCATATTATTATCCTCTACCTCTTTTCACATACTACAATCATCACAATGATTCAAGTCATTTATTCCTTAGATATTACCATGCTCATAAATATTCAATCCCAGTATAATTCTCCTCATCACATTATTTCACAATACGTACAACTTAATATCTATGTAACTCAACTAGATTCATCACTAAAACAACTCAATTACATCATGCTTGCACACTTTATCAATAAATAATTTTCTTCTGAGTACATAACACATAGTATCATGGAAGTAACACATAATAAATTAAGATGATAGTTTTTGGGATTCAGGAAAGTTTATATATTTTGATCCACCCCGACTCTGTGTCTGCAGGTCTAGACATGTTTTCTCTCATCAATTCTATGTTATGAAAATATGAAGTAACACAGTCTTCTACTCATTAAACCTAACTTACCTGGACGCCAATTTTTTGGAAGAAGCAAACTGCAACAAGGATGCTCTTTCCGTTCCTTCATGTCTTGGAATAATCAATCATCTTAAAATCAAGCATCAATAAGAGTAATTAAATAATTACTTTTCAAAGAAATATATTGGGAGTTCAAACTCACTAATTCTACCCTTAATTCAAGGTCTATATCATTCTTCAAGGTTCCTAACAAACAAAATATCCAATTTAGTTTACCAAATTCATACTAGGAATTATTAATTTATAACCTAGAATTAGTTTTAGGTGACATTAAGAACACCCTTAAGTTTTCCCCAAAAATTCACCATTAAAGATTCTAACCAAAAATTCCACCATTGAAGGTCTTTCTAATTATTCTAGGATGTTAAAGAATTAAAAGAGGAAGAAAATGATGGAAAACTTACTTCAACGAAGGACTTTTATAATAAACTTTGAAAAATCACCTCTCTAGGGTTAGGGAATGAAGTTTACGATTTTTAGACCTAAAACATGAATGAAACAGATTTAAGTACCACCAGAATTCTCACTACAATGAAATTCTCGTTTCACCACAAATAGTGCTCAGTAAAATGGTCATAATTTTTATTCTAAACTCAGATTGATGAACGGTTGGTTGTGCTAGAAACTGGACTCAGAGTTCTTTGATTTGGTGGGTATTGGACCCCCTAACTACTTATATTCTAGGAGATGTGTTTGTTTGAAATTGTCCCTAGTAGAAACACATATCAAAATTCTATTAGGATGAAAGTTTTCAACTTAACTTTGTGCTAGGGATATTATACGACCTTAATTCATACCTAAAGAACTTCCAAACTAAAGAATTGATAATAGTACTCATGAATAATTAAATTCATTGAGCTTGAGTGTAGCTAGATACATTGGAAAGCTAAAATCTTTGTTGGAAAGCTTGAGGTGACATAATAAACAAAACAATGACTAATTTGGACTCAAGTTAATATTGAGGAATAAAAATTAAGAATTTTCATGAATTTATCACATATAATTTTGTTACGACAAAATGTGTTGTTACAGTTAAAGTTTTTGCCTTGATTTTCTTACCAAATTTGAGTTTTACTTTACTTGTAAGAAAGACAAAAGTATTACCGTAATTACTTTTACTTTTATTGAAAGGAAACTATAATTCTCTTTCATATTCGGCTAACCTCTTTCTAAGAGGAAAATTTGTACCTCTATAAATAGAGGATCCTTCTTATTCAAAATACAATAACATCTACAATGTAGTCATTAAAGAGCCTTTTTAGGGGGAGATTTCTCCTAATAGATTCTATGTTTTTTCAATATTAGTTTATAATATGTAGGTCATTTGATCAAACGTATTAATAGTATTTTTTTTATATGCTTTTCTTTTCATCTAAATCATCAACTGTATAGTTTACAAACTAATAGCTTATGCATGATTCCCCATCAATTTCCAACCCAATAAGAGAAAGGTGAAAAGATATAGTTTCAAAGGAAAATATTTCACGTAGCAAAGTTCTTTTCCCTTCTTATGTTAAATTTATGCATGATATTTTTACAAAAAATTCTTTTAATCACTTTGTCATAAATTTGAATTGTTGAGAAGTGATTCACTTATTAGGTTTTTAGGATGAGATTTAGTGAAATATCTCAAAAGAATAGTCAATACTTTATTTTCTGAAATAAAATAGAGTATTTTAGAAAGTACAACAACAACAACAACAAACCTAGTATATTCCCACATAGTGGGGCCTGGGGAGGGTAGAATGTACGCAGTCCATACCACTACATCTGAAGAAGTAGAGAGGCTATTTCTGATAGACCCTCGACTTAAGAAAAAGGACCAAGACCTTAGTCAAACATCGCAAGCATACAACATGATAAAATAACAACGGAACCACAACCATAAAAAGTACATTAACCAACAAAAGGCACCACCCTCTCCCCAACCCTAGCACTACCAACCAAGCGACACGAGACTCACCTAACTCCTACCTAAGACTTGACCACACCCCTTAGCCCTCTACCCTAATACTCTTCCTCCAAACCTTTCTATCGAGGGTCATGTCCTCAGTGAGCCATAATTGCTCTATGATATGTCTAATCACTTCTCTCCAGTATTTCTTTGGTCTACCCCTACCTCGCTTAAAACTATCCAAGGTCAACCTCTCACATCTACAAACTAGAGTATCCGTGCCCCTTCTCATCACATTCCCAAACCATCTCAGTCTCTCTTTTCAAATCTTATCCTCCACCGACGCCACTCCCACCTTGTCCCAACTAGTTTTGTTCCTAACCTTGTTAGCCCTCATAATACTACACATCCAACGCAACATCCTCATTTCTGCCACCTTCAACTTCTAGACGTGAGAATTCTTAACAGGCCAACACTCCACGCCATACAACATAGCCAGCCGAACTGCAACCCTGTAGAATTTTCCTTTAAGCTTGGGAGGCACCTTCTTATCGCAAAGAATTCCACAGTCAAGCCTCCATTTCAACCAAACCGCCCCAATACGGTGAGAGATATCCTCATCAATCTCTCTATTCCCCTGAATCATAGACCCAAGGTACTTAAAACTATCTCTCTTACAAACCACCTGAGACTCTAACTTCACTACCACCTCATCCTCTTGCCTCGTGTCACTTAACTTACACTCCAAGTACTCTATCTTTGTCCTACTCAACTTGAAACCTTTAGTTTCTAGGATTTGTCTCCAAACCTCCAACTTCTCATTAACACCTCAACGTGACTCATCAATCAAGACTATATCATCCACAAAAAGCATACACAATGGTACCTCACCTTGAATCCTCCATGTTAATACATCCATTACTATGGCAAATAAAAATAAACTCGGAATCAAACCCTGGTACAACCCAGTAAGTACCAAAAAATGCTTAAAATTCCCTTCCACAGTCCTTACTTGAGTCTTTGGCCCCTCGTACATATCCCTAATTGAACGAATGTATGCCATAGGGACCCCCTCACCTCCAAGCATCTCCAAAAAAACTCCTTAGGTACTTAGTCATACGCCTTTTCCAAGTCAATAAATGCCATGTGCAGGTCCTTCTTCCTTTCTCTATACTGCTCCACCAGTCTCCGCACTAGGTGAATTACCTCAGTCATCGAGCAACCAGGCATAAAACTAAACAGATTCTCTAAAGTCGACACTATCTTCCTAAAGCTCCGCTCCACCACCCTATCCCAAATCTTCATAGTGTGACTCAATAAATTAATACCTGGGTAGTTATTGCAACTCTGAATATCACCCTTATTCTTATAAAGAGGAATCATCGCGCTCTATTATAAAGAGTATTTTAGAAAGTAATTACATTTTAATATTTTCATATAATTTTCTCTTAGAAATTACAAGTCACCATTACTAATTGATGGTGTACTAACCTGGGGAGTTGGGCTGTAGGTGATAAAGAATTTTAAAATGAGGTGTAGGTGACACAAGTCTTAATAATTAGGTGAAGGTGACAATTACTTTATTATGGATTAAATAAGTTGGGTAAGTTTGAGAATAGCCCAGAAGTTTTTAAATTTATACTTTGATCCAAATGTTTATCTAATATAATGAAAAATGAAGGAAAAAAGGCATCTTTCTCTCTCTTCTCATCCATTGTTGTTTTCTCTCTCTTAGCAATTTTTGTTGTTCATTGTTGTTGCTGCTTACTCATCATCTTCTGCTTTATTATCATCATTTTCTACTTCATTAGTATTTTTATCTTATTCTTGTTGATCATTATTGTTGGTGTTGTTGTTAAGGCTACTGTTGCTATTTGACCAATTTCTTAGGTTAAATTTTGTTTCATACATCACTTTCCACTTTGGCATTACTTCATAGGAGACTTTGGTAAGTCAAATTATGAGTTTTAGTTGAATTTGTCAACTGGGTAACTACTATTGTGCTATGTTTTCAACAATAGATAGCACGCAAACATGAATGCAACATAAGAGCCATCTGTTTAAACAGATCTATTTCAACGGAAGACTCAAATGTTGGATTCATGTTTATGGTTCTATAGTGCCATAACATAAATCAAATAGATAGGTCATCTATTGTAATATATGACCCATCTATTGCAACAGATTAGTTATCTGGTGCAGTATGATAAATATCTATTACAACATATTAGTAACCTATTGCAATAGAACCTAAACTCGATTCCAATAGACGGTAAATATCTATTGCAACATATTAGTAACCTATTGCAATAGAACTTGACCTCGATTCCAATAGATCGTCGTCTGTTATAATAGGTAAGTTATTTGTTGCAACAAGTTAATTATCTGTTATAATATATCACTCATTTATTTGAATTAGCTCCAAAGGTGCCTCATTACTGTAATATCTATCCCAACAGGCACTTCATCTGTTGCAACAGATATATAGTCTGTTGCAACATATGACTCACCTGTTACAATAGATGACTCGTCTGTTGAAATCAACTTTAGAAGCATAATATGAATCCCAACAGGTAAGTAATTTGTTGCGACTGATTACATATTTGTTGGAATTCATTTACGACACTATGAAATCACTATTAATTCTTTTAACAAAAACTTTATTTAGGTACCACTAATAGAGGGATCAATAACAATAGGGGTAGATTGTCATGGTCAATAGATCGAGAATGGCAATCGATATGTATGGAGCTAGAAGGAGGGTTAAATGCTAGAGACGATAGATATGATAGTAATAGAACTTGAACTCGATTCCAACAAACGTGTTGTCTGTTGCAACAAGATAAATATATGTTGCAACAGATTATTAACCTGTTGCAACAGAACCTGAACTCGATTCCAACAGATGGCAAATATCTGTTGCAACATATTAGTAACCTATTGCGATAGAACCTGACCTTGATTCTAATAGATCATCGTCTGTTACAAAAGGTAAGTTATTTGTCGTAATAGGTTAATTATCTATTGCAATATGTCACTCATCTATTTGAATTAGCTTCAAAGGTGCCTCATTACTATAACATCTATCCCAATAGGCATTTCATCTGTTGCAACAGATATATAGTCTGTTACAACATATGATTCACCTGTTATAATAGATGAATCGTCTATTGAAATCAGCTTCAGGAGTGTAACATGAATCCCAATAGGTAAGTAATTTGTTGTGACTGATTACATATTTGTTGGGATTCATTTACGGCACTATGAAATCACTATTAATTTTTTTAACAAATGACTTTATTTAGGTACGACTAATGGAGGGATCAATAACAATAGAGGTGGATTGTCATGGTCAATAAATTGAGAAAAGCAATCGATATGTATGACACTAGAAGGAGGGTAAAATGCTAGAGACGATAGCTATGACAGTCCAAAGTGATGTTTTGTATGATGATTTTGTGAACTTTATCATCAGCTATTGCGAACTGAATTATCAATTGAAAAAACTCGTCATCAGCTACATGTATAGCTCCTTTAAAAATCAGAGGGTACTATTTTCAAGATAACTGATCAAGTTTGGTTGCGTGCTTATCTTAGTGATTCTACCAAGTCGATGTTAAGGGTGTACATGGTTGAAAATATGAGAGAGAATGAGAACTAGAATGTAGAAGAAGAACAACAACAAGACATTTTTGATGATAAGTTGGATGATCTAGACATGAATATTCCATATGATAATCAAAAACCTACGCTCGTTGATACGACCAATATGGTGGGCAGTTCTTCTCGATCGACACAGCCTAGCGATCCTTAAGACGACAGGACCAGCTTTTTAAAAAGAATGTCATTCAAGGACAAGAATGAACTATCTACCACTTTTTTTATTTCTTGCTTGAAAAAGAATTTTAGAATAAAGAAGGTGATTAATTCAAGCAGTGTCTTTAGATATAAATATGCTAATCCGAATTGCAAGTGGTGGTTGAGAGTGGTGAAGTATGTAAGTTCTGATAGATTCGTTATTCATAAACATAAAAAGCATCACACAAATGGTTCGGAGCACATCTCGGGCCAAAATCCTCACACCACGGCAAAGGTCCTCGGTGAATATTTCAAGAGTTGTTTCCCCGATGGCAAAGGCCCTTCTACAAGGGTTATGGCCAATTAACACCTTACAAAATTGGGTGTCCTAGTCAGTTATTGGAAGATATATACCGCCATGGGGATTGCCAAAGACTTGGTTAGGGGGACACACAAGCATGGGTATACAGTCTTGGATGCCTACCGTTACATGATTGAGTCCATAAATCTCGGAAGTAAGACGACATTGCATGTTAATGAATATAAAAGGTTCAAGTAATTTTTTGTATCCTATGGTGCTTGGATTCAAGATTTTCGACATTTGAAAAAAGGCATAGCCATCGACGGTACCTTCTTGATGAGTAGATATAATAGAGTTCTGCTAGCGACGGTGACGCAGATGCAAATAATCATATCCTTACTGTCGCTTGTTGTGTAAAAGACAAGGAATGTGGTTCCTCTTATTATTTTTTTTGAACAACAGCAAAGCTACGTCAAAGATACCAAAGATTTGTGTTTTATTTCGGATAGGCATCCAAGTATTCCAAAGATGGGTTCAATTTTCTTCACTTCAGCTTACTTTGGTTGTTGCATCAGGTATCTTGGAGAGAACATTCGGACCAACTATCACAATGAAAGGGTCGTGAACTTTTTTAATAGAGCAGCTAAAGCATATAGTAAAGAGGAGTTTTTAGACCATTTCAATCAAATAACGGATGTGAATCCCAAGTTATCAGAACTTCTCGTACGTGTGGATTTTGAGATATGGAGCCAGGCATTTTGTCCTACAAATAGGTACATTCTTATGAATTTAATGTCTTGTTTGAGTTACAAGTTTAGCATGATGTTATATTAAGTGATTCTTTTGTATAGGTATAATATTATGACATCAAACATAGTTGAATCGGTGAATTCATTATTTGACGATGAAAGAGAATCTCCCATCAAGGCTCTGTTTGAAAAAATAAACAAAAAGTATGACCAATTTTTTAATGAAAGGCGTGTGCAGTTCAAGGGCCCAAGAAGAACCTGATTTGTTCTTGAAATCGAAAAAATAATATCAACGAACGTCAGTTTGGGGAATAGGTTATTATCTCATAAAATAGCAGATTACAAATTCAGTATAATCGATCATGGTGTTGTTGCCATGGTCGATCTTCAAATAAGATCTTCTACTTACAAAGTTTTTAACTTGGACAAAATACCTTATCCACATGCTATGGAAGCGCTTCGAGCTCAATACGGTCCAAAATATGGATCTAAAGTTTATGAGCACTCCTCTCAATATTATTCAGTGGAAAAATATGAAATGGCATATAGTAGGGATATTATTTTGCTGCCTTCCGAAAAATCTTGGGTTGTTCCTGCAAAGCTTTTGGGGAGATTAATACATCTTTCATATATTGACTCAAGCACTATCAAACCAATAAAAAAGTCATATAAGAGGAGGCGTAGAGTCAGAAAATCATTTTCATCAAGAAGAAACAAGTGATCCATATGTAAGCGCGCTGGCCACAAAAGAACTACATGTTTGGATCGTAATCCACCATGATTGTTGTAATTGTAGAAACTTGTGTTGTTTGTTGTGGACTTTTAAATATTTAACTCATTATTGTGAACGTAATGTTATCATTTATTATATATAAAATATCTTTTTAAATAACTTGTGCATCAATAAAAAGAGGCAAAACATGAACTAAATAATATAACAGACCATAATTATTTTCAATAGATTACCCATTTGTGGTAACAGATGGACATTAGCTAGAAGAACTCAACACAGTTCTATCAAAGTGGAATATTTTCTTCCAACAGATAATAAATATGTCACAACAGATGGATAATCTGTCGATAGAAATCCAATCGATGACCAATCTGTTCCAACACATGGTCCATCTATTGAAAGAACTCAAAAGCCAAAATTTCTATTGCTACTAGATTCATAATTGCACCTTACCTCCAACCGTTGACATGTTAACATGTATGCTTAGAAGAAATAGACAGAATAAAATTGAATAAGAATTAAAAAATCAAAGTCAACTAAAATAAATTTTTCATTAAACAAAAATTAATATACATTAGGTTATATCCGATATAGAAAAATTAAAATACATATGCTAAAAGAAAAAATATATTCTAATTATTATTATTATCATCATCATCATTACTGATAGTCGGCCAATCAACTCGCAGCAGCAGGGCCCTCATCAGCCTCTCCATCTCTCTGAACATCGTCACTCTCATGACGACCAACACTCTCTGCAGGTCATTAACCTACCTCTAAAGTTCCCGCACTGTGTTGCGCAGAATAGCAATATCTCAAATAGGATCAGCCATATCTAAAACACTCATGAATTGACAAAAAACATAAGACACAAAAGTAAAGAAAAGAGTCGGAATTTAATACAACGTATACTCAACTATTAGATTTACATAGGAAAAAAACTTACTTCGACGAGAAAGGAATATGCACTTTGAAGAGAAATGGTTGAAGATGTCATACAAAAATAAAAAAATGCAAAAAATAAATAGAGTAGAGTAGAATGAATATTAAGGAGGGATCTATTTATAGAGGACTGAATCTGGATGTGTCAGGCCAAAAGGCACGACTGTTCATCTCCATTGTATTAATTACATTCAAACGGCTAGCATTTTATTTTCTGTGAAAAGTCATGACTTTTTCTTTTACATTAATACTTCTCACCTTTTCAAAATAATTTTAGATGTGATAACAACCATTATTATTGAGTTGTTGCAATAGATTGTCCATCTGTTTTAATAGATTTACTATCTGTAGCAACAGAAAATTTGTATGTGCAACAGATAGTCAGTAGCAACAGATTTATCATCTATTGCAATATATGGATTATCTGTTACAATAGAAGAACCATCTGTTGAAGGAGATTTTTTGATTTCTTTGCAACAAATTTATCATCTGTTGTAACAAATGGTCTATATGTGTAACAGATGGTCTGTTGCAATAGATTTACCATCTGTTGTAATATCTATTGCAATATATAAATTATTTGTTGTAATAGAAGGACAATCTATTGAAGGAGATGTTTTGATTTTTTCTAATAGTTGATTCATTAGTTGCAACATATGGAGAATTTAATTTATTATTTGTTTTGCATACAGATAAATAAACAACACTGTCTGCCATGTGTTGATGGGGTAGGAAGAATAAGGTGTGTGCAGATGAATGGATCCACTTTCATTCATGGGAGTTATGAATTGTTGATCAGGCTACCGTAACAGACACACATAAAGTATAATGATTTTGTGAATGTAGTTTTTATCGATTAGATACTGTTCCTTTAAACAAGATTTTGCATTGTACAGTTTAGTTTGATAGGTGCAAACTGATAAGGCCGAAGGGCTCCAAGACGGTGGTGTCGATACCCTATTATAATTTAATGATCATTTATGCTCATGTTTTTGTGTCAAGTTTGGGGAAGGGTTCAAGTTTTTTGTGGTAGTGTAAATATCCAATAGTTATTGGATCAATTTTAATGGTGCAATGACTTTTTGAAAGGCTTATGAAGCCTCGCACTGCAGCAAACAATGATGGAACCAATAGAAATTCCCCTGGTCCAAATTTATATAGATGGATTACTGGAGGAGACTTTTATATAGCGGAAGGTGCTTGGAAGAATACCTATGCGAGAAGGGGGAGGTGAAGAAGGCCATATATCATCTAAGACCTTATTTAAGAGGAAATATAGGGAAGCAAGTAAGGAACTTCTAGCAAATCTGGCCAATGAAATTGACATGAGAAACGAAAAAACTGGATTAGCTTCAACTGTGGAAGTGTACCCAAATATAAAAATCCGTCAGTCGTTGAAGAAAAGGAACAATGGTCAATAGGACTGGAGCTGGATACTTTTCTCGAGAATGAAACTAGCGAGCGTGGCCTCAATGAAGACTCTCACAAAGTGTAGGACCAGAACTCTAAGGAAGAAGCTTTGTGAGCATAGGAAATTGGTAAGATTATCTATCAGAATTGAAACCTGAACCAACAACTCCTGAATTAAAAATAAGTGAAGCCAAGGCGTTAATTTCTAAAGTGTTACTTGTATGTCATGCCTTATATTTGTGGCTATGATCAGGTCAATGACAGTAGAAACAAAAAGGTCTGAAGTTAGGCAGAAATCCTATGCCTTGTTGTTTCCACTGCCTATGACTTGACCAGAGGCATGGGATGCAAGTTTAACTTGAAAAATTATCAGCTTGGATTGATCCCGTATTTTTAATTCAAGAGTAGTTGGTTCAGGTTTTGATTCTAACCAAAAATTTTACCACCTTCCGTGCTCGTGAAACTACATTCTTAGAGTTCTGGTCTTGCATTTTGTGGGTCTTTATTGAGGCCACACTCGCTAGTTGCAGTCTCTAGCAAAGTAACCAGCTCCAATCCTCTTGACCATTATTCTTTTTCTTCAATGACTTATGGATTTTAATTTTTGGATACACTTCCACATTCGCAACTCATCCAGTTTTTTCATTTTTCATGTCAATTTCATCAACCAATTTCGCTACACTTTCCTTCCTACCCTTTGTTTCCTCTTAAACAAGGTCTGAGATGATATATGGCTTTCTTAACCTCTCCCTTCCTGCACAGGTATTATCCCAAGCGCCTTCTGCTGTATAATAGTATCATCCAGCAACCTATCCATATAAATTTGAACCAGGAGAATTTCTATTAGTTTCATCGCTGTTTGCTACAGTGCAAGGCTTTGAAGGTCTTTCAAGAAGTCCATTGAGCCATTAAAATCGGTACAATCACTATTGGATATTTATACTGCCATTAAAAACTTGAAACCTTCTCCAAACTTGACACAAAAACATGAGCATAAATAGTCATTAAATTGTAACAGGGTATCGATACCACCTACTTGGTCCCTCGGCCTTACCAGTTCTAACCTAACAATATTAACTATAAAATGTCATATCTTGTTTGAAGGATTAATACCTAATAGGTAAAGAACAAACATTCACAAAATTATTGCACTGAATGTGTGCTTTCATGATAGGTTGATCAGTAATACATACCTCCCATATATAAAGTGATTTCATCTACAAGCAGCTTATTCCTATGAACTTATCTTTAGTCTAACCTTCAATACTGATCGGGGAAAAGTGGATCCAGTTTCCCTTCCTTTTATCTGCAAACAAGAGAAATACATTTGATCTAAAACAAAAAAAAAGAACAAAAAGAACATTACAAAAGGGTAACACAAAATTGAGTGAATCAACAGATGACCAATCTAATGCAACAGATTACCCATCTGTTCAACCCATGAGGCATCTATTGCAATAGATGGATGACATGTTGCAACAGATGGTTCATCTTTTGGAATAAATCAAACTAACCTTGCTACTGGTTTGATTTCTTCAAACAGTTGCTCTAACTATATAAAAGGGTAACACAAAATTGAGTGAATCAACAGATGACCAATATGATGCAATAAATTACCTATCTATTCAACTGATGAGGCATCTGTTGCAATAGATAGATGAAATATTGCAACAGATGGGTCATCTATTGGAATAAATCAAACCAGCCTTGCTACTGGTTTGATTTCTTAGTTGCTCCATTTGTTCCAACAGTTGATTCATCAGTTACAACAGTTAAGGAAACTGTTGCAACACCACCAATAAAAGCATCAACAATAAAGAAACAACACCATAAGTTCTAACACCATCAACAACACACACACCACATGTTCCAACACGACCACCACCCCCAACAACAAAACCACCAAAGTACAAACAAAAGACATAAAAAAAAAAACTATACTGACGACAAGGCTTTTTAAGTTCTCCCAACAGATGACTTTTTTTCACATATTTTAATAAAAGCAATGGTTCATTCATTCAAGACTTAAAAGTCAGCTTTCCTTCAATTTTCTCAATAAATAGGAACTTGGTAATGGGTAAATCATTAATACAATAGATGTAAATATATAATTTAAATGACATACAAATAAGAAGATGAGATGGAAAGAGCAATAGTGAACCATACCTGGAATGTCAAAAAAGCAAAGGGATTAGAACATCCAATTCAGTCGAGAAAAGATATTAATCGGTTGAGATCTGAAAGGATCCTTATCCAAAAGAAGAGATAAAAGAGAGGAAAAAAGGAAATAAGGAGAATTTAGAACAAAGAAGAGAGATAGATGAGTTGAGTCTTACTTTATGGATGAAGGAGAGAGTATTCTAGATATGGGTTTTAAATATTCATTAATAACTTTTGAGGGACACGAGGAGACGATGACATTGAAAAGACCAGATAAGACTACTCACTCAGGAGATTTTTGATCTATTCAAGTAATAATTTTTACCACCTTAGTATTTTATCTTTTTTAATCTCGGACAGGAAATACCTAAATTGGTTTAAAAAGGATCATAAAATATCTAAGTGCAATAGATGACAATTTTTGTTTGAAAATTTCCGAAGCTCGGTCATCTATCGCAACAGATGGCAACACCTATTTGATAATTTACAACAGCTGAGTAATATGTTGCAAAAAATGACTTAATATTTTTATTATATCCAACAAAAAAGACATCTGTTGCAACAGATTGAATATTTGTTTTTATACAATTTTAATTGAGTTCATATGTTCAAATAATACCTTAATTGAATAATCTAGGACTAGTGTTTAGGTCAACGACAACTTCAATTGAGTCTTTTGGCAATTGCATGATGAGATGATATTGTGTTCCTCTTGACCAGAGTTGGCGATTGATCACTCTAAGCTAAACCGATTCTTATTACCTCATATGTTTAACTAATACCTTAATTGATTAATCTAGGACTAGGGTGAGTTATTATAGGGTTAACTACAATAGATGGCATCGCCTATTTGATAATTTACAACAAATGGATAACTTGTTGCGACATATGACTTAATCCATTTGATAATTTACAACAGATGGGTAATCTGTCGTAATAGATGACTTAATATGTTTTATAATTTACAATAGATGCATAATCTGTTGCAACAAATGACTTAATCTATTTGATAATTTACAATAGATGGTTAATCTATTGCAACGATTAAACATTTGTTTTTATACAATTTCAATTAATTTCATATGTTAAACTAATACCTTAATTGATTAATCTAGGACTAGGGGTGATTTATCATTGGGTCAACTACAACTTTAATTGAGTTTTTTGGCAATTGCATGATGAAACAATATTGTGTTTCTTTCGACCAGAGTTGTCGATCGATCACTCTGAGCTGAACTGATTCTTATTACCTCATATGTTTGACTAATACCTTAATTGATTAATCTAGGATTAGGGGTGAGTTCTCATAGGGTCAACTACAACTTTACTTAAGTTTTTTAGAAATTACATGATGAGATGACATTATATTCCTTCCGACCAGAGTCATCGATTGATCACTCTGAGCTAAATCGATTCTTATTACCTCATAGGTTTAAATAATACCTTAATTTATTAATCTAGGACTAGGGGTGAGTTCTCACAGGGTCAACTACAATTTTAATTGAGTCTCAATTGCCTGATAAGACGGTATTATGTTCCTTCAGACCAGAATCATCGATCGATCACTCTGAGTTGAATCGATTCTGATTACCTCATATGTTAGAATAATACCTTAATTGATTAATCTAGGACTAGAGGTAAGTTCTCATAAGGTCAAATACAACTTCTATTGAGTTTTTTAGAAATTGCATGATAAGATGGTGTTTCGTTCCTCCCAACTAAAGTCGTCGATTGATCACTCGAGCTGAATTAATTCTTATTAACTCATATGTTCAACTAATACCTTAATTGATTAATCTAGGACTAGGGGTGAGTTCTCATA
>NC_061118.1:132752303-132817668 GCF_002878395.1 Capsicum annuum
TACGACCTGCAAAAGTGAATCGATATAATTATTTTATTACATAGAAATATAATTTAGTTAAATCAAGATCTCCTCACTTTTTAAATTTTTTGATTTTATTTCATCCACTATCCCTAATTTAAGGGATATATTGAAAAAAATATATATGAATATTATTTTTTATTATTTTTCTTTTTTAAATACTCCACACCACACAATTACACACACAAACACATGCACAAACATCAGCCTCTTTCTCTAATCTCGCTCTTCTCTCTCTTCCTCTCTTCTCTTCACTGCCAATAAGATCCGGCATCTGCACCGCCATTACCGACGAGTTGTAGCTGCACCACAACCACTCCTTTCCTTTTTCCATCACCACACCCCTCTTTTTTTTTCGTCACTGCCAAAAACCACACTCCAGCCATCATGAAAAACCAGCACTACCCTCACCGGCAGGCCACCAAAATTATAATGCCCCGAAAAATGGGTCCCGGAGCGTCACACGGTGCTTGAGGCTATGAGTAGACCCAAGCTAACCCTTTGAGTCATTTTCATTCAGTTCAACACAAATTAATGGGTTTTCCATAAATAACCCTCAAATATCAATAGAGTAATCATCATCTAAGAATAAAAGAATTTTAGAAAGATAATAAAATACGACTTATTAGTCAACTCCCAACATCTCTACTAGTCTGACAAGCCTCTAAGAAAATCAATAAAACCAACGAGCCATTGAGACATGCCCCAACTGACTCATACTCAGTTATCAAATGTAAACAATTCCGTAAAACCAACATCAGACATCACGTCCTTGGAACATGAGGACTCGCCACGACAGAGGATGTAGAACAGTATGCCCGAAGAATCACTGTCGAACCTAGAACTGAGCATCTGAACCTATATTCCGAGAAAATGCAGCCCACATCCGAAGATGTGGGTCAGTACCATGGAAAGGAACCAAGTATATGGGGGTGTATGCAGTTGTATAAACATCATCATCATAAATATTTATAAAAAATATGCAGGATGTATGAAAGACTCACATAGCCCAAAGAAAATCATCATAATCATGAGAGGATGAAATAAGTACAATAACACATGTGAGTCATCATATAATTTGTCAATCACTTTCAGTTCATCAAGAATATCAATTCTCATAATGTAAATATCACTTAAATCTTTCGAAAGAATAACTTTCACAATTCCACTTTCAAATCACTTCACCATTCACCATAGACACAAGGAAACACACATACTGGGAGATCCTATAACCGACATAAACCATGTGAGCTACATGGAGTCCAACGTACAACCCACGTTGGGGAGAGCCATCCTATCCTTGCCATCGGAGTAGGACTATTGATATCAAATCCACACAAACTAGTGATCACTATATAAATCATACTCAGGCTCACTCCTACGGGGGCATGTAGTTCTAGGGAAGTAAGGTCGCTTTATACCTCCCACTCGGTGCTAAAGATTTCTCCCGAACTTAGCTCAGATCATTTCAAAGACAATCCACAACAAAATAATTTCAGTAATATATAAATATACATTGGGAGCCATCATGCTTCCCATCTATCAAAATCAACCACGTTGTGGATTTCTTTCACACTCGAGTTCAAAACAACTCCATTAAGACCAAAAGGTCAAATCATTCAAAATATCTCAAATATTCAACATCAACGTGCTTATAACACATACTTTCTCAAAAAAAAAAACACAATTTCCAATAGGGATTTACGACCCAAATATCAAAATCATGATAAATATCGTTCAAGATTCATGCTTTATATCTCCACACATATAAATTCATCTTTCAAAATCATAAACATCAAGATTTCATAATAATCATTATTAGATATGGGTTCATGCTTCAAATTTGTAAAAACCAAATAAAAATCATGCCTTTGTAAAGAAAATTACTTTTGGGCACAAGAACGAAAGAGAGTTCTTGTTGAAAAACTCCACATGATGAACTTTAGATCGATATTCATTTTTGAGATGTTAGTCGTGCCTTTGAATGATGGTTCTTGGAGTCGTTGAACTAGGAACTTGGAATCTTGAATAAATTTGCAGAATTAATGGTGAACTTTGGAGGTTCTTGAAGTTCTTGAACTAGGAACTTGGAATCTTGAATAAATTTGTAGAATTAATGGTGAACTTTGGAGGTTCTTAAAGATGGATGTAGGACCTTAGGATTTTCTTTTTGAGGGAATTTGATGAAATATAACATATAATACTGCTAATAGGCTTTAATACAGGGTTCGGACGGATTTTGGGTGAGGGGGAATGACCAAAACACCCCTAAAAATCAAATAATTCTTGAATCTGTCCTTTGGTGGACTGTTTTGATAGTATGAAGTAGATCAACCATAACGTTTTATTCCGATATCCAAATTGAATGAAACCAATTTCATTAGAAAGAAGACTCTCATATCTTTCCGTTGATATATAGTATCTCACCCAGATCATTGTGCACGAGGAGTTATGATCGTTTGAAGTTGACCCAAAAATTCACTTTTGATAGGCTGAAGTAGATCGACTATAACTTTTTGCTCCAATAGACAAATTGGATGAAACTAATTTCATTGGAAAGAGGACTCGCAGAGCTTTCCGTTGATATATAGTAGATCACCCAGATCATTATTTACAAGGATTTATAATCGTTTAAAGTTGGAGCAAAAATACATCAGGCCTCAGTACTTTTTCCTGCACGTTTTACTATTCACTACTATTCATGGTTCGATCGGAATGTTCATAACTCGTCGCTCGAGTGTCCATTTTGGATGATCCACATATCGTTGGAAATATTATTCGATACTCTACGCAGTGGTGGATCATAATCTAAGATATTCCATATGGAAAAATTTATAATTCATTCTAGAAGATAGAACCCAATACATTTACGCACAAAATTTCAACGAAAAATTTTCCGGAGTATTATAAAAATGGTCAAGGCAGCCGCGGACCACCACTCCCTTTTTAGCTACTGGATCTCTGAAAGTGTTGACCGGCGATCTCCAACGCACTATTACTGCTGCTGCTTGCCTGAAAATTGGCTAGATCTGGCCACAGGTATGCGTTCTCCGGCGTCACTCCAGCGAGAGTTGTGGAAGCGACGTTGTTCTTTTCTGTTTTGACTTTTGTCATTGTCACTACTATTTTGAGGGTTATTACTATTTCATTTTCAGTTGTTATAATTTTTATTAATGTGATGCTATTAATCGGAGTTGGTCGTTCTCCAATGAAGCTCTGTTAAAATGGACGAGGCTCAACTATTGCTTCTTTTTTTCATGACTGTTTTATAATTTTTTTACCTTTTCTGTATTTGCTTATTGTGATTTAATATTTGATTTATGATTTTGCTCCGTTTTAGCTTATCTTTGCCAAGCTCACTGCTATTTAATATTTGCTTTTATGATTTTGCTCGTCATGCTCTTGCTCTGTTTTGGCTATCCTTGCCATGGATGTGTTGTTGCTATACTCCTCCACTCTTCATGGATTGTTATGAGTAGTTTATGAATTGTTGATTAATTTAGGGTCGATTTTCAACTGAAAGTTTATAGGTTTTGCTTCTGTCTTGTGTGGCTGGTTTTTGGACTGATCTTGACAATTTGTCCTTCCATTTTGCTATATATATATATATATATATATATATATATATATATATATATATATATATATAGTAGATTAGTGTACGTGTTTTGTACGTGTTTCTCTTGTCAATCAATCAAAAAGCTAAATATAAAAGAGAAAAATTATAAATTATTAGTATATAACAATTGGCATTAGAATAAATTTTATATTTATATAAATGATATCACTTGTACATAAGAAAAAAGAAGATAAATATTAGAGCTTATTATTAAAAATAATGATGATATGTCAAATTTCATTGTTTACACATAATTGAAACAGTTACATATAATTAAATTTTAAAAGAGACTTCATAAAGAATTAAAATGACTAACCACTTTATTGTGACGAAATGTAACATACTAACATCCAAAGAATATGGTCAAAATTACAAATAAGATTATTTCAAATTATTAATTATATATGAGTTATTATAAACAAAAATCATAAAAAACTGCTCAATTAGCAATGATCTATCAATAATACACAATAATTTATTAAGAATATTTTAAATTTGAAGAACGTACTAAAATCACAAAAGAAAATTTTTCGATCAGCGATAGTTTATCAAAATACACCATAATTTATTATTGTAAAAATAAAAAAAAACATATTAAAATTTAAAAAACTTACCTCAAATCACCAGAAAATTTGTCTCTTCAATCATAGATATTATCTATATTTCACCAAAAACTTCTGAATTAATAATTATCTATCAACAATACATGATAATTTATTATTATAAACTTCAAGAACATACTAAAATTTTAGAAAACTTACCTCAAATCACAAGAAAATTTAACATATTAAAATTTTAAAAAATATTACCTCAAATCACAAGTAAATTTATCCCTATAATCGAAAGATATATCAAAATTTCACGAAAGAACTTCTTAATTAGCAATTGTCTATCAAGAATACATGATAATTTATGTATTATAAACTTAAAAAATATACAAAAAATTTTAAAAACTTACCTCAAATCACAAATAAATTTATCTCTTTAATCATAGAGACTATCAAAATTTTAATTCGCAAATATTTTATATCTAAATCTATTTTTGCCCTACGTATGAAGAAAAGCTTGATATTTTCTGCTTCAATTCCTCCAAAAAAATTCAAGAATAAGATCACGAAAAGCTAAAATAATATATATTAATGTATGAAAAAATAAAAAGAAGAAACCTAATAAAAATATGATCTGTTAACTCAAATAAAAAGATCTAATAAAAAATAAGAATGCCTTGTACCTTTTATATAGGGATATGAGGAAGATCAAAGTGTTGCTGCATTGTACCTAAAATTTGTATGAGTTTACAACTTTAAACAAACATTAAGAGAGTTGATTAGTTTCAGAATTCATACAAATTGATATTAGACAGAGGTGTGAAACATAAAAATATGGTTCAACAAATAATACTTTTTTGAATACAACAACAACAAAATATCCATTATAATTCCATCTATTCAATGTAATTTCACAAATTAGGTTCAAGAAATAGAATATATATAATTCATATCCTCTATTTGTCAGATAGAAGTGTTGTTAAGTGTTGTTTCCAATAGATCTTTGACTATATGAAAAGAGACAAAAAAAACAACAAAATACAAATAAATACAACAATAGATAATAATAAATATTGAAGAAAATACAAAAATAAATATTGAAGAAAATACAAAACTACGCCAAAAAAGTGACAATAGTGAAAGTTGTAAGAGCAAGATCAAGATCAATAATTTAAAGGTGATACATACAAAAAAAGTCGTTTGGTTTGAGGTATAAAAATTTTAAGGGATAAGTTATCTCGAGATAAAATAAAAGATCACTTAATCCCTTGTTTGGTTGGAGGAATTAATTCAACCCGGGATAACTTATCCCACCATTTTCCCCTCAGTGATGGGATAACTTATCCCATATACATGTTGGGATAAGTTATCCCGAATAATCCCGGGATAACTAATCCTGATATTAGTTATCCCGAGATAACAATTTCCCAACCAAACGACCCAGTTACAGATCCTGCCAAAAGTACTTTGGAATCACATGAATTGCTTTGACCATTATTTGCAATTAATATGCAGATTTCCTAGTGTCGAACATATCTATATATGATAAAATTCTTTGAATTACTTATTATGTATTAGAGTAGGGAAAGTATATTAGATTTATAGGAGGAAAAGGACTCCTAAATTAGTTATTATTAATCAAATATTTTTATATTTAAAATTAATTATTATAAAAGAATAGAGTAAAAGACGATTTTGTCTATTGCGTAATCTTTTAATGAAGAACAAAAAGTTCAAATCACTTTTATAAGGGTCTTCACACTTTTAATATATTATAGATATAGATATAGATATAGTTTATAGATTATAGATTATAGATTTTATATATATATATATATATATATATATATATATATATATATATATATATATATATGAACTATTAGTGTAAGTGGTCTAGGTTATTATTGCGGTTATTTATCACACTGATAATGTAACTTGGCCAATGAAATTATCTCTCCGTCTGGATATTTGAGGCCACCTCATTACAAAAGACGGACTTTATTTTATCAAAGTTATTATTTTATATTAAAGATCGACACTTGGCCAATGAAGATACTTTTGGTCGATTTTTGAGGCCTGCACAAATAAAAGACGGATTTTACGTATATAAATACGTAATAAAATAAATAAATTTGGGTGATAACAAAATTTTTATAACACTGCAAAAGTTTTATGATCCGTATCTTGGCAAAACCATTTAGGACAGCCAATAAATTGAGCAACCATTCCGTAGCCATGACGCATCTAAAATTTAATCCGAGCCCACTTTTTAACAAAAAAATATATTTTTTATACATGTAATGCACTCATACCTTCTCAATTTATTTTAATAGTTATTCATTTGTTACTAACATTTTTAACATTTTTATTATGAGTGTTTGTTCAGGATCTCAAAAATATTTGTTCAAAGGAGCACTCAAAAGAAGAGTTCGAGTTTTTATGTTTTGTATTTTTACATCCTTTCAATTGCACAAATATTAATTATAGTGAACCTTATTTTTATTTTTGGGACGTTGGGCGGGGATGTTCTTTATTTATACAATTCTTACCACGCGTTTAGGCGAATTTAGATCGTTAATATTTATATTAAAATTAATTTATATATTTGATTAAATAATTTACACTTTTTACACTAAAAATATTATGTAGTCTTTTTTTGAAAACAAGTTTTTTTTATTCGATTTAGTCTATTCTTCACATACATACACTAATATACTTTTGTTTATATGTTACGACAACATACAGATTATATTATTTTAATACATATTTTATATCTGTATTTACAATCATTATTTTTTTCTTTCCTTGTTTTAATAAACCTAAGTCTGGCCGGGAACCATATTTGTGGATTCTGAAGGGTGCCTAATACCTTTCCTTCGAAATAATTTGAACCCTTACCTAAAATCTATATTGGTTCGTAGATTAAAACACAAGTCATACATATTAATAAATAAATAGGTTTCCTTGTTTTCCTTAAAAATTAGGTGGCAACTCTATATAAACTAATTCTTTTTAGAGTCCATAAGTCGTGCTCGTTTTGACCTTAGGTAAAAATAGGGCATGACTGTTTGGCGACTCTGCTGGGGACGCAAGGCTCTAACCATTACAGACTTAGGTAATTATTTACGTTTTTATACATTATTATTTGTTTCATACTAATTGTTTTGATTTATCTTGTTTACATGGCATAAATTATTTATTTGTTATTATTTTGTATAGATTGTTTATTTGTTTATCGCTTTATATAAATTGGCATCCCGTTCATATTTTCTTCATTTCAAAAAAATTGACATTCACACACATTGTACCCGCAGATTGTACATTGTACTTTTCCAAAATTATTTCAAATCACCTTATTTTAGAGAGTCGGCGCATATGTGGGGTGAACTAGAATTTTACTGCCGTGGGACTACGTGCCTTCTCATATAGAAAATTCTAGTCCGTGTCTACTCACTTTTAGTCAACATGGGATATAGCTAAATAACACCATTTTAGGTGCATGCATCGTTAGTAACTAAATGTTCGAAGGATTTACGACCCGAGTGACACATTCATCTTCTCTGTACATATTTCAAAGATGATTGTGGTTATACATTAACTTCTTGATTTAAATTGGTTATGTTTAAGTAGGAAAGGTGTAATCTATCCTTTGTTTTATAGAGCGGATTAGTAAAAGGATGCACCTTTTCAATATTGTCAATAGTTCTGTTCAGGTTTGACTTACGTTTTGACCTGATTTTTATCCTGACAAGATATGTAGGCAGCCCTGCATTAGAGTTTGGTTTCTCCACTATTTCAGAATAATTTTTTCAGTACGCAAAATTGGGGCAAATTTTCTAGAATAGTTCAAAGACACTCTGTAATAGCCTTCAAGAGCGCAAATTATTAGGTCCTCAAAATCAAAATCTCAATTACATTAGTGCCTAGATGACCTATCTCCAAATCTTTACCCAATTTTGGTTCGAGCATTCCTAACTCTTTCTTTCGAACGTCGCAAACTATTAAATTTCTGACGTATCGATCCTCACTTTCAAAGGCAAGGGTTCAATACATCTTTTTAGTTATAAAATCCTGTCAACTGCGGCGAAATAATGTCATAATTCCTTCAATGTTTGACTTTTTCAATTTTGCCAGCATACTGAAGTTGTGTCAAAGCTCTCCCTATGTTTGACATCCATTCTCTCGATCGTCTGATCTAGACAATTTTGATGTTAAAAGTAGTTTTTTCTTGATTATCTTTCACATTATTTTCACTTTTTTACAATCATACGTTCACATACAAATTCACAAATTTGCCTGAACTACGCAGACTTGATTCTTATTTTCACAAGATACGTAAGCAACCCTCATTTGGGTTCGGTCCCATTCCTTTTTTTATAAAAAATAAAATTGAAAGAATATTGTTCAAATATGTGCGAAATGGGACTTTCTTTCAGGAGAGGGCACTTGAAACATGAGAATAAGCATAACTCAAAACCTTTGTTTGAAGTAAGACGAGCGAATCTTGTCGATGCTTAGGTGTGTCTGAGATACCACTTGAAACTATAGGAGTTACCCTGAAGTCGATCTCGATTAGCTGAAAGAGATGGGGGAATTCTTATGCACATTATTAATTATTGGTACCAACTGAAGTCAATACGCGATTGTGCCTTCTTCATCTTTCAACATTTCTTACCAAAAAATACAATAATTTTCTTTCTTTTTTCAAGAGGACCACTTTCACATACATGCATTTTCTTACCTTTCATTCAAGGTGCTCACTTTACATACATGCATTCAAGGTGCCTAATTTTGAAATATGGGCATTTGACTTTTTCTTTCATGCACATACCTTTAAATACTGGCATTTGAGGTGTCATGCATCAGTCCTCGTAGACAATCGAAAACGTCATTCATTTTTTGTCCCCGTAAATAATCGGAGACGTCATGCATTTTTTGTAATAACAATACATTTTTAAAAAAAAACTCCTTTCAAAGGAAACAATGCCAGCATAAATAATACACTTGGGCAAATTTTGAGAGCCGACTCAAAATTTACTCTATTTCTTTATTTCGAACTACAATGACCTGATTCTCGTAATACTTGAGATAAGTAGGAAGCTTTATGCAGAGTTCGATCATCGCAACCTAAAATCATTCTTTCTCCCTAGCAAGTACACAATTTTGCATTTCCCAACACTTCACAGCTCGATACTGGGATAATTTTAAAAGCAGGGAATATGTGAATACTTTCATTCCCTAATATTTGTTTTCTCAATATTCATTTTTTTTACATGGGTTTATCCACCTTAATATAGGATAATTAAGTCAGTCTGCCCTCCAATAAGACAGTTATGCATGTTTTTCTTTAATTAAATATTTATGCTTGCTTGCCTTTACTTGTACATATTGCACTTTATTTATTTCTTTTTACACTATATGCTATTGTTACATTTACTGGCACGCACCGCAATGTATTTATTTTATCATTTGTTATTTAAGCACTGTATATTTTTCTTGTCTTTATTTGTACATCCTGCAATGCATTCATTTTATTATTTAAGCACTGTATTTTTCTTTGCATTTTCCTGCACATACCGTAATGCATTTCTTTTATCATTTAAACACTGTATTTTATCTTTTTCTTTATTTGTATGCATCACAATGCATTTATTTTATCATTTAAGCATCACAATTTATCTTTACCTTTACTTGCACACATGAATTTATTTTATAGTTTAAGCACTACAGTCTATCTTTGCCTTTACTTGCACGCATCACACTGCATTTCTTTCATCATTTTAAACATTGCATGTTATCTTTATCTTTATTTGCACACATCACAATGTATTTATGCTATTTTTTAAGCACTGCACGCTAGCTTTATCTCTACTTGCACATTGCAATGCATTTATTTTATTATTTAAGCACTGTATGTCATTCTTGATTTTGGTGACACATATCGCAATGCATTTATTTTATTATTTAAGCACTGCATGTCATCTTTGCCTTTACTGGCGCATATCGCAATGCATTTATTTTTATTTAAGCACTGTACGCACATGTCGCAATGCATTCTATTATTTAAGCACTGTATGCCTCGCAAATATCACAATGCATTTATTTAATCATTTAAGCACCCCATATCATCTTTTCCTTTGTTGTCACATATCACAATGCATTTATTTTTTAAGCATTGCATGCATATGTCGCAATGCATTTTATCATTTAAGCAGTGCATATCTCACAAATATCACAATACATTTATTTAATTATTTAAGCACCTCATATCATCTTTGCCTTTGCTGACACATATCACAATGCATTTATTTTTATTATTTAAGCACTGCATGCACATATCGTAATGCATTTATCATTAAGCACTGCACACACATATTATAATGCATTTATTTTATCATTCAGATACTGCTGCCTCGCAACTATTGCAATGCATTTATTTTTTCATTTAAGCACTACATGCACATATCACAATACATTTTATCATTTAAGTATTGCATGCCTCGCAAATATCACAATACACTTATCTTATCATTTAAGCACTGCATGTCATCTTTGCCTATGCTGACAACATACCGCAATGCATTTATTTGTCATTTAACCACTGTATTTTATTCTTGTCTTTTCTTGCACGCATCACAAAGTATTTATTCATTTTATAATTTAAGCATCACATGCCATCTTTGCATTTGCCTGCACATATCGCAATACATTTATCATTTAAGCACTGCATGCACATATCGCAATACATTTATTTTATCATTTAGGCATTGCACACCTCACAAATATCGTAATGTATTTATTTGAGGACTGCATGTCATCTTGGCCTTTACCTGGCACATATCGCAACGTATTTATTTTATCATTTAAGCATTGCATGTTATTTTTGCCTTTATCGACGCATATTACTATGCATTTAAGCACCGCACACACAAATCGCAATGCATTTATTTTTTAGGCACTGCATATTATTTTGGCCTTCTTTGCACATATCGCAATGCATTTGTTTTATAATTTATGCACCGCATATCATCTTTACATTTACTTGCACATCACAACGCATTCATTTTGTTATTTAAGTACTACATGCTTTGTCTTTACCTGTACATAGCGCAATGCACTTATTTTACTATTTAAGCACTAGATGTTATCTTTGCTTGTACCATTTTTCTTAATTAGTTAAGCTCTACATGCTATCTTTAATTTCTTAAAAAAAAAAAGAAAAAAAATCAAAAATTAAGCTTAATTTTTCGTTCATATTGAGCAATACTTCTTAATTTGATGCATTTGCAAGCATATAATTTATGGATAAATTAGATCCGTCCACCATAAAAAGGACATTTTGGGTTAGTCTGCCCTCTAATAAGACCTTTATGCATGTCTGACTTCAGTTGAATATTTTGCTTATCTTCGATTAAAACTGTGCAATGCCTTTATTTATTTATTTATTTATTTATCTTTACATTAGTTCAGGCACTACTTTTTTTTAATTTCTTGAAAAAATAAAAAAAAATCAATCAAGCTTAGTTACTCATTTGTCTTCTGCTTTTTAGTTTTATAAATTTTGCTGGCATAAAATTCGAGGACGCATTGGGTTTGTCCAACCTAAAATAAGACATGTTGGGATAGCTTTGCAACTATACCCGACATGATCCTTATGCAACTTGAAATATGTAGGCAACTCTAAATTGAAGTTCACTCAAATTTTTGTTAAAAATAATATTCTGTCGAGCAAAATTAGCTACACATCAACGTTTTCGTTTGAAGACTTTTACATTATCTTCAAACAAAAAGGGGCAAATCGTTGACACCCAATTTTGGCTCTCCATACTTAAAATTAACGCATTTAGGCCCCCTGATCGTTAAATGGCACAATATGTAATTTTTCACATATTTTTTTGCAATTGTTAAAATATTGTTGATAATTATCATTATTTCAGAATTTTTACTCATTTATTGTTATATTTTAATTTTACATAATTTATTGATAATTATTGTTAATTTCGCAAATTTTAGAATTTTTATCAGTTTATTATTATTTTAATATTTTTTGCACAGTCCTCTACATACGTACACAACATAACACTATAATTTTTTACTGCACAGTAGAATTTTAATTATTTACAACATAATATATTTTTTTAATATAATTATATTTTTATTTATAATTTATATATATATATATATATTGTATTTAAAAATACATTCATTATTTTATATATTATTTAATGCGACTTGCAAAAGTGAGTCAATTTAATTATATTAATACATAGAACAATAATTTAATCAAATCAAGATCTCCTCACTTTTTGAAATTTTTAATTTTATTTCACTCACTATCCTTAATTTAAGGGATATGTTGAAAAAAATAAATATGAATATTATTTTTTATTATATTTTCTTTTTTAAATACTCCACACCACACAATTACACACACAAAAACATGCACAAATCACAGCCTCTCTCTCTAATGTCCCTCTTTCTCTCTTCTCTTCACTGCCAACAAGATTCGGAAGCTGCACCGCCATTACCTGGGAGTTTCAGCCGCACCACCATGCACTGCTGCCACCCCTTTCCTTTTTCCACCGCCACACCTCTCTCTTCTCTCTTTTCATCACTGTCGAAACCACCACTCCATTCACCGTGAAAAACCAGCGCTACCCTCACCGGTATGCAACCAAAATGGTCAAGGCAGCCGCCGACCACCGCTCCCTTTTCCTCCCTTTTCCACTGCTGGTTCACCTGAAGTGATGACCTATGAGCTCCAACGCACTATTACTGCTGCTGACCGCCTGAAAATAGGCTAGATCTGCCACAGGCATGCGTTCTCCAGCGTCGCTCCGGCGAGAGCCGTGGAAGCGACGCTGTTCTTTTCTGTTTTGACTTTTGTCACTGTCATCACTGTTTTGAGGGTTATTACTATTTCATTTTTAGTTTTTATAATTTTTATTAATGTGATGCTATTAATCGGAGTTGTTCGTTCTCCAATTAAGTTTTGTTAAAATAGACGAGGCTCAACTATTGCTTTTTTTTTTCATGACTATTTTATTATTTTTTTACCTTTTTCTGTATTTGCTTATTGTGATTTAATATTTGATTTATGATTTTGCTCCGTTTTAGCTTATCTTTGCCAAGCTCACTGCTATTTAATATTTGCTTTTATGATTTTGCTCGTCATGCTCTTGCTCTGTTTTGGCTATCCTTGCCATGGATGTGTTGCTGCTATACTCCTTCACTCTTCATAGATTGTTATGAATAGTTCATGATTAATTTAGGGTCGATTTTCAACTGAAAGTTTATAGGTTTTGCTTCTGTATTGTGTGGCTGATTTTTGGACTGATCTTGACCATTCGTCCTTCCATTTTTCATATATATATATATATATTGTTATATATATATATATATTGTTATTTTCCACAATTAGTCGGGTATGCAGAATCTGTATATTACAACAACAACTTCAACTCGCGTTCAAATATAACCAAGAACACAATGAAGTATCAAATACCCTCAACACAATATCAAAATGACCTTTCCAAGAGGTGTATTTATTTTTTCAGAAAAATAAAGATGAAATAGAAAATAGCCAAGTCATTCGAAGTCACGGATTTTTCATAAGGAAATTATCCCTCTCACTGTACCCGAGGTTGTGGAATTTTTTCTTCCAGGATAAAATGGCTAACCAGACCAGCAGTAGCGGTACCTTAAATTTTTGGAATTTCTTCAAACTCATAGAACGTTTTGAGTGATCACACAGAATATTTTTGAGACAAGAAGAGAGTTTTTAATCTGAAAATTTCATCTTCAAACCTGTGGATGAAACCAGGTTTTTATAGCCACAAAATGGCTTTTCTGAAAAGTGGCAAAGGCTCATCTAAAAGGTGTAACCTTTTCTAAAAATTCATGTCTATTCATCCAAATATTGTGACTGTTCTGAACAAGCATGCCATTTCGTGAATAAGTGTGTCAGTTCATTGAAACAATGCATCAGTTCTGAAGCAGTACATCATTTTACTGAAACCATGTATCAGTTTAATTTCAAAACTGTGTACCATTTCAGTGAAAAATTGCATCAGTTCAAAAATTTATCTGAAGCATCTGTTCGAAATAGCTTCTGCATGCATGCTTTCGTTGCTTTCATAATGAAACTGAAATCATATAAATGGAGTATTAAACACAGAAAATATTTACTGCATTACTGTTGGTATTTTCGGAATTCAAATAAATTTTGTCCAAAAACATAGATCTCATCGATCGATCATTTGATAAATCCAAATTCAAATCCAAAGTGTTCATCATTATAAACACTTCAAAGTTCCTTTCTCCCGTCAATGTGGGAGAATTAGTGAACTTTCCAATATTGGGAGTACACTTTTCAAATTGGTGTCTCCTCTTCTCCACTATTTTTTCTCTATTTTTCATTCACACTTCTATGAATCCAACAATCCCCCACATGAATGGGGAATGACTATCTTTCATAAAACTTTTACGGACAAGTATGTGATCATCAAGCAAAGACTGATTGCATCTGGATAAGTGAGTTTTCCTTTGAACTTTCCATAGTGAACATGCATCGGATGCACTCGGTCAATCGGTAGATTTGATATCTTTGAACTACCAAGCTTATTGTACACCTAGACTATACATGTTACATAACCAACCTTTTAACGTTTATGGTTCTCATGGTTTTGTTTTTTTCAGCCATGAACACGTCCCGATTTCATGAGAGCTTAGAGAATAGGCCTTTACTAACATTCTCCTTGAAGCGGCTTCCACTTCACCCTTGCATAGGTGATTTTTAAACATTCAATCCTGTAGATTAAACTATTTGGTCAAATATGCCAAATTTAGATAATTATTAAAAGACTTTTCACCTTAAGTCTTATCCTAGTTTACTGTACATTATCTACATCATGAGAATGGGTTGGGTAATTGACAATGTTGAACCTGCCAGACACAAATTTTTTTGATCTCCTTGAACCTAGCTCTTAGGATCTCCAGTCTGCTAGGTAGAGTTACTGCCATACTGAGTTTTCCTAGGCCTTAAACCCATTCCCTTGGATGTCCTTTCTACTCCTTCTCTAGATAAGCCTTTTGTAAGTGGATCCGATACATTATTCTTTGACTTTACATAGTCTATAGTGATAATTCCACCAGAGAGGAGTTCTCTAACGGTATTATGTCTCCACCGTATGTGACGAGATTTATCGTTGTACATCATGCTCCCTGCCCTACCTATTGCCGCTTGGCTATCACAGTGTATACATACTGGTCCCATTGCCTTGGGCCAATACAGAATATCTTCCAAGAAATTTCAGAGCCATCCTACTTCTTCACCGGCTTTATCTAATGTGATAAATTCAGATTCCATTGTAGAGAGAGTGATACAAGTCTGTTTGGACGATTTTCAAGAAACTGCTCCTCCACCGATAGTAAATACATATCCACTTGTGGATTTTACTTTTTTCAATCCGGTGATCCAATTTGCATCACTATATCCTTCAAGTAATACAGGATATTTATTATAATAGAAAGCATAATCTTGAGTGTATTTAAGATACCCCAAAACTCTTTTCAATGCCATCTAATGAGTTTTGTTGGGATTACTCATGTACTGACTCAATTTACTAATAGCGCATGCTATGTCTGGTCGTGTACAGTTTCATTATATACATTAAACATCCCAATACTCTTGCATACTCCAATTGTGAGTCACTTTTACCTTCATTATTTCGAATTGCAAAGTTCACATCCAATGGAGTCTTTGCAATACCGAATTCCATATACTTGAACTTGTCAAGTACTTTTTTAATATAATGAGGCTGTGACAATGCTAACCCTTGTGGAGTTCGATGGATTCTTATACCTAAGATCACATCTGCAACTCCAGGGTCTTTCATATCAAACTTGCTCTCGAGCATTCATTTTGTTGCATGTATGTCAGACATGTCTCTACCGATGATCAACATATCATCCACATATAAATAAATAATGACTTGGTGAATTGGTGTGTCTTTAATATATACACATTTGTCACATTCATTTATCTTGAATCCGTTTGCCAATATGTTTTGGTAAAACTTTGCATGACATTGCATAGGTGCTTGTTTTAGTCCATAAAGTGACTCAACAAGTTTACACACCTTATTTTCTTTTCCTGGAACCACAAAACCCTCAGGTTGTTCCATATATATTTCTTCCTCCAAATCTCTATTTAGGAATGTGGTCTTTACATCCATTTGATAGGTTGGAAGATCATATACCGCCGCCAAGGCAATTAACATTCGAATCGAGGTTATCCTTGTTACTGGCGAGTATGTATCAAAGTAATCAAGGCCTTCCTTCTGTTTGAAGCCTTTTAATATAAGTCTTACCTTGTATTTGTCAATAGTACCATCCGCCTTCATTTTTATTTTGAAGATCTATTTAGAATCTAAATATTGATTTCCGGGAGGAAGGTCAACCAATTCCCATGTATGGTTGCTTAAGATTAAATCTATCTCACTATTGACTACCTCTTTCCAAAAGGATGAGTCTGACGACGACATTGGTTCTTTAAATGTTTGAGGCTCATTTTCTAAGAGAAATGTTATAAAATTCGATCCAAACGAAGTTGATGTTCTTTGACGTGTACTACGTCTTGTATTTTCTTCATTATGTACATTCTCACTTGGTTTATCTCGAGGCCATTTAGATCCTCCACTAGACTGTTCATGTCTAGTTTTATACGGGTAAATATTTTTAAAGAATTCAGTATTGTCTGATTCAGTTACCGTATTTTCATTAATATCCGGATGTTCGGATTTATGAACAAAAAAATGACATGCTTTACTACTTTTTGCATATCCTATGAACATGCAGTCCACCGTTTTAGGTCTTATCTTAACCCTTTTAGGTATAGAAACTTGAAGACACCTCCACACTTTGAAATATTTTAAGTTGAGTTTCCTTCCTTTCCATTTTTCGTAAGGAATTGATTGTGTCTTACTATGGGGAACTCTGTTGAGTATACGATTGGCCATAAGGATAGCCCCCCCTATAAGTTTTGCGGTAAACCAGAACTTATAAGTAAGACATTTATCATTTCCTTCAAAGTTCAGTTTTTCCTTTCCGCAATTTCATTAGATTGACGTGAATATGGGACAGTAGTTTGATGGATTATTCCATTCTCTACACATATTTGCGCAAAGGGAGATTCAAATTCTCCGCCTCTATCACTTCTTATCATTTTGATCTTTTTGTCTAATTGATTTTCAACTTCAGTTTTATATTATCTAAACATATCTATTGCTTCATCCTTACTATTTAGCAAGTAGACATAACAATATCTTGTGCAATCGTCAATAAAAGTTATGAAATACTTTTTCCCACCACCTGATGGTGTTGACTTCATATCATAAATGTCAGTGTGTATTAAGTCTAAGGGATTGGAATTCCTTTTAACGGGCTTATAAGGATGCTTTGCATACTTCGATTCCATACACGTTTGACACTTTGATTTATTGCACTCAAAGTTTGGCAAAACTTCTAAGTTAATCAGTTTTTGTAACGTTTTATAATTAACATGCCCTAAACGTTCATGCCATAAATCATAAGACTTAAGCAAATAAGAAGAATTCAAAATTTTATTTATTTCAATAGCCATTACATTCATCTTATAAAGGCCTTCGGTCAAATAGTCTTTCCCTACATACATTTCTCTTTTGCTAATTATAATTTTTCTAGAAACGGTTACACATTTGAATCCGTTCTTATCTAGGAGTGAAACATAAATTAAGTTCCTACGTAACTTCGGAACATATAACATATTGTTCAGTGTCAAGACCTTGCCGGAAGTTATCTTTAAACAAATTTTTCCTGTTTCCTCCACCTTAGCAGTAGCGGAGTTAGCCATGTAGATCATTTCTTCTACTTAAGCAGCCAGAGAAAATGACGAAAACATCTCTCTGTTGGCACAAACATGGCGGGTGGCACCAAAATCCATCCACCATTTGCGAGGATTCCTCGTTAAGTTGCATTCTGAGAACATAGCACACAAATCATCACATTCTTTGTTGGATTCAATCATATTTTCTTGATCCTTTTTCTTGCCTTTCTTCGGGGCTCAACAATCTGTGGAATTGTGGTAAATTTTGACACAAATGAAGCATTTTCCCTTGAACTTTTTCCTGGGTTGATTACTTCTATGTTCAACTTTCTTTCTTTTGTTCGAATTATTTTGGTCATCTTCTACAATATGTGCTCCATTAATTGTAGAATTCCCTTTTGACCTTCTCTCGGCAGCTTTATTGTCCTCTTCAATACGCAGTTGGACAATAAGATCTTCGACAGTCATCTCCTTGCATTTATGCTTTAAGTAGTTTTTGAAGTCTTTCCACAAAGGTGGTAGCTTCTCAACTATCGCTGCTACTTGGAAAACATCATTCACAATTAAACCTACAAAACAGTTTATGTGAGTATTAAGAACATTTTTAATTTGTTCAACCAAGGCATTTTTCAAGGATATACCTTCTGCTAGGAGATCATGTATGATGACTTGTAACTCCTGTACTTGAGAGACAACAAATTTGTTATCTATCATTTTGAAGTCCAGGAACCGTGCAACAAGAAATTTATTAATTCCCGCATCCTCCATCTTATATTTTCATTCTAGTGCCCCCCGTAGTTCCTTTGATGTCTTGGTTCCACTATAAATATTGTAGAGGTCATCTTGGAGACCACTCAGAATATAATTCCTGCAAAGGAAGTCCGAATATTTTCAAGCTTCTACAATAACGAAGCGGTCTTTGTCCGAGGTTCCCTCGGGCACCTCAGGAGCGTATTCACTAGTGAACCGTTGCAGACATAAAGTGGTGAGGTAAAAGAACATCTTTTGCTGCCACCGCTTAAAGTCAATGCCCGAAAGTTTTCCGGGCTTCTTCGCTGGTGCCATTGTTGGCGGAGCATTTGTGCGACTTGATGTGGCAATATTAGTTGCCCCCACAGACGTTGTCGCATCCATCATTTGACTTTCATTTTTCATTTTTCTATCACCAAAAGACAAAAAATACTTAGTATTTTCAGAATACTACTTATAAAAATTAAGCAACCTTAAATTTTTCTTCTTGTTTCTAGTTAACACTGAAGTTTTTATGACTTCCAATTGTCAACCGAATGATCTTTAACTTGTGACGAAGTTTTTATGACTTCAAATCACTAGTTAAGTTCAAGCGGAGTAGAAAGTAAAAACTTTAATCTCCAAAAACAAGCTATACAGATTCTGTAATAGTGATTATTTCCTTAAGATTGTTATTTCTCACAATATAGTCGGGTATGCAGAATCTGTATATTACAATAATAACTTTAACTCGAGTTCAAGTATAAATAAGAACACAATGAAGTATCAAATACTCTCAACACAAGATCAAAATGACCTTTCCAAGAGGTGTATTTATTTTTTTAGAAAAATAAAGATGAAATAGAAAATAGCCAAGTCGTCCGAATTCACGGATTTTTCTTAAGGAAATAATCCCTCTCACTGTACTCGAGGTTGTGGAATTTTTCCTCCCAGGATAAAATGGCTATCCAGACCAACAGTAGCGGTACCTCAAACAATTGGAATTTCTTGAAACTCACAGAACATTTTGAGTGATCATACAAAATATTTTTGAGACAAGAAAAGACTTTTTAGTCTGAAAATTTCATCTTCAAACCTGTAGATGAAATTAGTTTTTTATAGCCACAAGATGCATCTTCTGAAAAGTGGCAAAGGTTCATCTAAAAGGTGTAACCTTTTCTGAAAATTCATGTCTATTCATCCAAACATTGTGATTGTTCTGAATAGGCATGCCATTTCGTGAATAAGTGTGTCAGTTCATTGTAACAATGCATTAGTTCTGAAGCAGTGCATCATTTTACTGAAACAGTGCATCAGTTCAGTTTCAAAATTGTGCACCATTTCAGTGAAAAATTGCATCAGTTCAAAAATTTATCTAAAGCATCTGTTTGAAATAGATTCTGCATGGATGGTTTCGTTGCTTTCATAATGAAACTAAAATCATATAAATGGAGTATTAAACACAAAAAATATTTACTGCGTTACTGTTGGTATTTTCGGAATTCAAATAAATTTTGTTCAAAAATATAGATCTCATCGATCGATCATTTGACAAATTCAAATCCAAATCCAAATCCGAAGTCGAGTCGAGCGAGCGAGCGACGACGGCCCTTTCTCCCGCCAATGTGGGAGAATTAGTGAACTTTCCAATTTTGGGAGTACACTTTCCAAATTGGTGTCTCCTCTTCTCCACCATTTTTTCTCCATTTTTCATTCACACTTCTATGAATCCAACATATATATATATATATATATGAACTATTAGTGCAAGCGGTCTAGGTTATTATTGCGGTTATTTATCACACTGATAATGCGACCAATGGAATTATCTCTTCGTCTGGATATTTGAGGCCACCCCATTACAAAAGACGGACTTTATTTTATCAAAGCTATTATTTTATATTAAAGATCAACACTTGGTTGATGAAGAAGTTTTTCATCAATTTTTTAGGCTGCACAAATAAAAGACGGATATTACCTATATAAATACGTAATAAAATAAATAAATTTGGACGATGACAAAATTTTTATAACACCGTAAAAGTTTTATGATCCGTATCTTGACAAGACGATTTAGGACGGTCAATAAATTGAGAAACCATTCTGTAGTCATGGCATATATAAAATTTAATCCGAGCCCGCTTTTTAACAAAAAAATATTTTTTTTATACATGTAATGCACTCATACCTTCTCAGTTTATTTTAATAGTTATTCATTTGTTACTAACATTTTTACTATGAGTGTTTGTACAAGTTTTCGAAAATATTTGTTCAAAAGAGCATTCAAAAGAAGAGTTCGAGTTTTTATGTTTTGTATTTTAAATTCTTGAAATTATACAAATATTAATTATAGTGAAGTTTTTTTATTTTTGGGGCGTTGGGCGAGATGTTCTTTATTTATACAATTCTTACCACGCGTTTAGGCGAATTTAGGCTGTTAATATTTATATCAAAATTAATTTAAATATTTGGTTAAATAATTTAAACTTTTTACACTAAAAATATTATGTAGTCTTTTCTTTAAAACAAGTTTTCTTTATTCAATTTAGTCTATTCTTCACATACATACACTAATATACTTTTGTTTATATGTTACGACAACATTCACATTATATTATTTTAATACATATTTTATATCTATATTTACAATCATCTATTTTTTCTTTCCTTGTTTTAATAAATCTAAGTCTGTTGGGGAATCACATTTGTGGATTCTGAAGGGTGCCTAATACTCTCCCTTCGAAATAATTTGAACCTTTACCTAGAATCTATATTGGTTCGTAGATTAAAACACAAGTCATACATGTTAATAAATAAATAGGTTTTCTTATTTTCCTTAAAAATTAGGTAGCGATTCTATATAAATTAATTCTTTTTAGAGTCTATTATGTCGTGCTCGTTTTGACCTTAGGTAAAAATAGGGTATGACACCCAACATCTTATCATCATGGTGCTTTGAAATTTTTAACCCAATGTCTTACCCTCTTAATGAGATGAGACTTAAATTCATCATTATATCTTTTAACAATATTGTTCTTCACGAACAAGTTTAAAGCATAAGTAATTTCAAATCAATTATTTTTTCTCAAATCCAACAATAATTACATCATTAGTAGCAAAAGAAAAATGACATAAGGAATTACTAATCTTGAAATTATCTTTAGATTTATAATCTCACCTTGTTTGGCAGAATCTCGTGCTGATAATGTGTTATAAAATATAAAATAAAGAAGAAGAAGAAGAAGAAGAAGAAGAATAGAGAGAGAAGAGGGAGTGATTATTATTTCTCTTCATAGGTTTCTTGATGGGTTAATTACAATGAAGAAAACTCCCTTTATTTATAGGAGAAAACTAACTCCCTTTATTTATAGGAGAAAACTAACTCCCTTTATTTATAGGAGAAAACTAATCTTGTGGTTTTCTAACTTTTTCATAAATAGACATTCACAATATATGGTAAATAGACATTCACTATATATGATAAAGTACAAATGCAGACCTACATTGAGAGTAAGGGGTGCACGTGCACCCATTAGCCTCGAGAAAAATTCATTTGTATATCAACATATATATCAGGGTGTTATGTTAAATATATATCGTGCACCCACAGAAACAACTCACTTGGCTGGTGAAATGGTTGAGCATGCCACTTAACAACAACATTTCTTTATTGCTCCTTTTTAATTTGGTAATTGGTATTCGGTAATTTGGTATGGTATTTGGGAGTAAAATTTCAATATTTCTGTATTTGGGATTGAGTTTGATACAAGCTATTAATACCGTTTGGTATTCGGTATTTACCGAATATCGAATATACACACACACACACATATATTATTAGTCATCCCAACGCAATAGAAAATAGTATTAGTCATCCTAAAGAATCTCTTGGACCTTGGTAATATATTCGTAAAAAGCAACAAAAAGAATACTAAATAGGGTTTCTATTAAATATACTCTTTGAAGTTTAAACGTACATTTACACATCTCCAAATTTAATATGGTATTACCAAATACTTTACTGAACCTAAGTTTAATTTACCGATTACCACATTACCGAAACAATGTTTATGAGTATGTTATGTGGTATCTATGTTCAAATACCGATTACCGAATTACTGAACCCAAATATTGAAAATACCAAACTGAATACCGAACACCCACCCCTATCTACAACATTATAGTTGTTTGCTATGTTTGGAATTTTAAGTTCAAATATGTATGTATGTATGTATATATATATTTATATATATATATACATATATATATATATATATATATATATATATATATATATATATATATATATATATATATATATATATATATATATATATATATATAATACTAAAAGTGTGAAAACCCTTAGAAAAGTGATTTGAACATTTTGCCCTTCATTAAAAGACTCAACAATAAACAAAATTGTCATTTACCATTTTACTAAATTATTATTTAATTATTTTGTAATACTTTAGGTGTCCCATTAAAATTTGGTTATTAATCTTTTCTTATTTAAACATATCTTCGAGGAACAAACCAAATATGAACTTTAATACTAACAAAATACTGCTTTAGTAGTTATTTGTTGATCAAATTTGTGAGTCCCCTTTTAACAATAATTTAACAAAAATAGGTAGATTATTTTGGCAAGAATTTTACTTAAAATACAAAACAAATTAAGTAAATTCTATTTTTTAATGTTAGCATCCAAGTAATTACATGGATCTTTGTCTCTTTACTTTTCTATTTAATTTGTATTTATATTTTCTTTGCACTTTGAAATTCTTTTTAGAAGCTATTGGTTGTTCGTTGCTTTTAAATGTTGGTTTGATTGCCTAATTATGTGATTTTTTATGTGTGTTTTGTCATATTTTGAGATTCTATCCTTAATTTTCAAGATTTTATCATAATTTATGTTTGATAGGTTGTGACCTCGCCTGAAAGAATGTAATAAGGATAAAATTTTCAATTCAAATTCTAAGCTTCAAAAGAACACAGATAATTGAGGTATAACTTCTACTAATTTAATTAACATTTGATTTATTATTTTCAAAAGTTCGATGATCTATCTACATTTATTATTAGGAGTAAATAATTCTTGCAATAATTTTTTTGATCGATCATATGTGGGTCAATTGATTAGTCACAAAGAAATTGAGGTTAAAACTTTTAATATGCATTATGATGTTGCCGTAAGTGTATCACTAAATATTTACATCTAATTATGTATGTTCTTTTATTAAAGATATATACAATATTGATTCAAGTAATTGAAGAAAGTAAAAGTTTGTCCATGTACGATCATTAGCTGTAGCAAGGTAAAGGAGTGATGTAGGACAAAATCAAAAGATAACAATATATTCTTACAAAGTGGTTTTTTATTTGTGTTTTCTTAATTTTATGACGTCCCCCTCCCACCTCCCTCCTTCTGTTATATTTTATATTACGAATATTAGTCTCAACCCTAAATTGGATCGTAGAGTACTAATAATATTTATATTTTAATTTAATATGACGTATATGTACAACAAATGCTCCTTTGTGGCTTGATTTTCCTCTAAATCTTTTTCTTCGATGAACAAAATTTTTTTAATTCATTAAATTTTTCATTTTATGTATAGTTTTATTAATTAAGATGAAGCACTTCTAGGGTCAAATTATATCTTTTAAATAGATACAACATTTATTGCAACTCAATTGCTATTTTTTAACATTTTTATTTCTTTATATATAATATTTATCAACACGAAATACACGTGCAAATCACGTACACTTGACTAGTATATATATTTATATATATATATATATATATATATATATATATATATATATATATATATATATACATATATATATATGTGTATCTATTTTCTTTTATCTTTTGATTATTGACTTATTTTTTATTTAAAAAATTAACAATTTAAAGTTTGAGATAGGCTTAAATCAAACGTTACCCGTTGCAACCATCTAGCAAACAAATCTCTCGAATTTCATATTTTTCAAAAACTTTCTATTATTGTTCAAAATATAAAGGTGCAGGGAATTTAAGTACGGTGGATAACACATTTTTTTCCTATTAAATCTAATTAATGATATTCAATGACATATTAGCATTAAAATTTTTCTTATAAAATACTATAATTAATAAGTTTTCAAAGAACTGTAAATTACTATATTTAAACATAGAGGTGCACCCGTCAAGCTCAAATCCTGGGTTCGTCTCTGGTAAAGTAGACATTCACTATATATGGTAATATATTTAACAATTTAATTATTTTTCAATTCTTAAATATTAAGAAAAAATAGTGAAAGACAATTTTGTCTAAAACAAAGACTTTTAATGAAGGTAAAAAATTCAAACAATATTTATAAGGTTTTTCACACTTTTAATATATTATACATTATAGATATAGATTATAGATAGATTAGATGAAAATACATGAAAAGAAGTTTAGAATAACTGAGTCATTGACATAAATAAAATTAATAATTATAGGAGGAACTACCAAATTTTATAACGTAGTTTGAAAGACAATTCCTTTAGAATTAAAATACGGAGTATCTCAGATTCGAGCTCATCAATTTGATAATATTGGATTGAGGTTGATTCAAGATAAGGTGTTGAGTGGGGAGGCTAAGGAAGCCTCACTTGATTCAGATGTAGTTTTAAGAATTGAAGGCCGAGTTTGTATGTCATGAGTGGGTGATTGGATTAGGTTGATTTTGGAGAAGGCCCATTGTTCCAGATATTTCATCCATCTAGGTGTGACTAAGATATATCGTGATTTGAGACAACACTACTAGAGGGGTGGTATGAGGTGAGATACAACGAATTTTATGGCTCGTTGTCTATGTTTTCAGTAGGTGAAGGTTAAGCATATGATACCTGGTGGATTGCTTCAAAGGTTGCCCATTCCCAAGTAGAAGTGGGAACAGATCACCATGGACTTTATGACCGATTGGCCTCGTACATCTCATAGTTCTGATAGTATTTGGGTCATCAACGATCGAATGACCAAGTTAGCCCATTTTATTTCTGTTCAGGTCTCATTCAGTGCTGAGAGGTTGGCCCATATCTACATTTGTGAGATTGTGTGTCTGCATGGTGTGTCGATGTCCATTATTTTAGGTCGAGGTTCTACATTTACATCTCACTTTTGGAAGAATTTTCATGATGAGTTAGGTACTCGGGTGAATACCAGTATAATGTTTCACCCCCAAACTAATGGCTAGTCAGAGAAGACTATCCAGGTTTTGGAGGATATGCTCCACACATGCGTGATGGATTTTGGTGGCCAGTGGGAGCAATATTTGGCTTTAGCTGAGTTTGTATATAATAATATCTACCATTCCAGTATTGATATGACTCCGTTTGAGGTGTTGTATGGTAGGCGTTGTCGCTCGCCAGTTGGTTGGTTTGATGTTTCTGAGGTTAGACCTCGAGGTATGGACTTCCTTCGTGAGTCTTTGGATAGAGTCCGGGTCATTCAGGATAGACTTAGAGAAACTCATAGTAGGCGAGAGTGTTATGCTGATCATAGACTTCATGCCTTGAGATTTGGTGTTGGTGATCATGTTTTTCTTTGAGTTTTACCCATGAAGGATGTGATGAGGTTTGGGAAGAGGGACAAGGTTGGCCCCAGGTATATTGGTTCATTGGAGATTCTTCGAACTGTTAGTGATGTGGCTTATGAGCTGGAGTTGCCCCCTGATCTATCAGTTATTCATCTATTTTTTATGTTTCTATGCTTCCCCGTTACATTCCAAATGAGTCTCATGTTATTCTTTGAGAGCCAGTTCAGTTAGATGAACTGTTGTCTTTTGTTGAGGAGCCGGTCTCCATATTAGCTAGGGATGTTAGGCGGTTGCGCTCTAGAGTGATCCCTGTGGTTAAGGTCCAGTAGAGACATCGACCTATAGATGAGGCTATTTGGGAGGTCGATTTGATATGCATAGTTCTTATCCCCAGCTCTTTGTTGATTCAGGTATTTCTTCGCCTTAGTTTGAGGACACTAGATTTTTAGTGGTGGATGACGTAACGACTAACTTTTTTGATAAAATATGTGAATTGTGTGTTTTTGTGTGATTTGACCATTTTATCCCTCCCCTCAGTTCTATTATGGTATTTCTGAGGTGTGGGGGTGATTGACATGGTTCCCGATGCATTTTGGTACCATTTATGTGATATTGTGATTTTTGATGGCTTTGAGGGGCTTATTTTGAACTTATGTGGATATATTTTGATTCGTACAATAGATGGCTGAAGGGACTACGCCAGAAACTCCGGAATATCTATTTTAGGCTAGGTAGACCTTTGGTTCGGGTCTCGATGCACCCAAGCTCATTTCGACCTATTGATCGGAAAGTTAAAAAATTAGAAATATGGGTATAGGACCCACATTTGGTCGAAACGACCTCGGATAGAAAATCTGACTTCACCAATAAATCTGGAATATCGATTTTAGGGGTGGTAACATATTTGGTATGATTTTACAGCTTTTAAATCTCATTTCAACCTTCGGTTTAAAAAATTACAATTTCGAGTTTTTGGGGTCAACTTTATGAGAACAATATTTTTTCAAAAATCCGATATCACCATTGAGTCTGAAGTAATAAATTTAGTGTGGTTACATAGTTTGTTTGCGCATATCAGACTCTGAATAGGTTCTCGTCACCCCATCAAAGTTCGTTTGAACTTTAAAATCTGGTGCACTAGGTTGCTGGTGCAACCAGGAAATTGAAAGGGTAAATCGCATTCCATAAGGGCGATTTATGCCTTATTTTTCTGGTATCCGGGTACAGTTTGAATAACTCTTTTTATTCAGTTTTTGCTCATTCTTTTACCTTCCTGTTGAGAGTTAAACCCTAAAATGAGGGCGAGGGCTTAAAGTGAAGCTTGTGGGTTGGGAAGCTAGATTAACATTTATTAAAAGAGAGACTTGTCGGAAATCGCCGGTTGGGTTTGTTTATCCAACCAAGAAGATAGATTATAAATATAGATATAGATATAAAATATTATTATCGGTAGAGGGTAAAATACCCCAACTATTGAAAATAAATTAAATATACCATCCGATTGATTTTGGGCAAAAAATATCTTTACCATTAATGTATTAAACTCACGCAAAACAATTTTTTTTTTTGCTGACTTAGGAAAAAATCTCAAAAGTGGTCGACGCCTCCCTTGTGACAAAGATCAAATTGAGAATGAAGATTTGGGATAAGGCACTATTCAGAAGAAAGAAATTGATCTAAATGAAGTTAAATGGGCATTGAATATTGGTCATACATATTGATAATTTGATAATACACCGCTTCGGATTTAGGATTGAGACGTTAGCAGTAGTAGTTGTTGTGGATCAATGATGGTTATCCGATTGAATAGGTAGAGAAATGGGTGGTGGGAGACGGGTTAAAGTAACAAGGATTACAGCTAGACTTTATTTCCAACTTGAATTTCAAAGTTAGTTAAAAATATTTTAGGTGAGTTTTAATGTGACATGATATTTTTTTGAGCGCGAAATCAAATGAAGGGTATATTGTCACGACTCAAATGGTCATGAGTGACACCCACGATAATCTTTTTGTGAGAGAACCATCTAAACCGGAACATACCTAATCACTTAGTCAATATTAAGACAAGATTATCGTGAATTAACTTAATAACAATAATCAGAGCTATTCGTTATTAATGCAAAAATAAAACAAATTACTTACTGAAATCCCCAAGACCCGAAAATCATCGTACAATAACTTCTAAACAAAGATTATGTCTAAAAGAGATATCCAAAAATAAAGTAAATAAAGAATGTTTCATTGTCTGAAAGATGGACAAGAACAAATAGGATGATCCATGCCAGCCTGGAGACGGAGTGCTCACCCATGGATCGAGATTTGCTATGAAACTCGAAAGGTGAGGTCATGTCTGAACCTCTGGAATATTTTTTGCACTCAACAAAAGAAGAGTAAATGGTAGTATCGGTACAAACCACTATGTAATGGTATGTATCATAGGCCAACTCAATTTAATAATATGTACACAAAATAAATCAAATAACCAATAGACAGGCATCGTCACAGAACAAGTATGTAGTGAATCAACAATACATCAAATATAGGTCAAAGAGTGCTTAAAAATATGCCACATAACCATCAAGAGTATTAACCATACTGTAAACTGTAATGCCCCGAGTCTGCACCCTGGACGTCACATAGTGCTTACAATTCCAAAGGACTACAAGCTAACCCATGACTGGTACCTGCTGCGAGCACTGAATAATAATACTGAAATAAATGCGAAAGTATAACTGCAATGCCATAAGGTTCATAATTTGAATACTAAAATAAATAATAAGCACTGATAGTAATACTAAATAACTGAATATCTGTCGAAAATAGTCTAGTCCGAAAAGCCTCTAACTGAACTATCTGAATGTGGAGTTAATGGAAAAAGTCCCCAACTAACTCCGACTACTACATACTGAAAAAGAATAATATCCTTGATAGATAAGGAATCGCTACCGAATCTACTGCTGCTAACTGAATCTGGCTAAGCGTGGTCAGGAACCTGTGCGTTCGAACCTATGATATGAGATATCATAGTGCAAGAAAAAGAGTATGCGTCAGTAATTTAAATGTACTAGTATACTAAGTGAGGTAGGCTGATATACATGGGTTCATTTGCATGAACATTTACTAACTGAATGATATAAGTATAACTGAATGAGAGTACATGGGTAACTGAGACTGCTGTGAATATTGAGTATGCAATACTATGCATATATATATATATATATATATATATATATATATATTATGTCTGAGATCATACTGAAACTGAGTACTGAGTTTTGATAATTGAGTGACTCATATTTGAGATTACTGATAACTGTATTACTGATAATTGGGTGACAGTTTCTGACAGGCCTGATTCTGTATAACTGAACTGAGTTCTATATTGAGTCAGAAACTGTAACTGTGGAAGTGTTCATCTAACCGATATACCTCGATTATAAATTGAGTTGGGGTCCAATATGTGACCCCGGTTGGAAGGGTGTTAGCACCTTGCCAAGGGATACTAACAATGCTGGGTCAACCCTAATCTGGCAGGAAGACTCATGAATTATATATATAAATATATATATGGTTATGTCAACCCTAGTCTGGCAGGAGGACGTCTTACCCTACGCTGGCTTCGTAGTTCTGTAACTCAGGGACTGCTACTAAGGGTCAAACCCTCTGCTGGCGGGAATGCCCCCGTCCCAGGATTCGCTCGGTGCTGAATCCTACTTCCAACTAAATGGACACTGGACTGATCACTAGACTGTGCCAGGCTTGATCGAATAGTTACTGATCGTATTGACTGACTGAACTGGACTGAGTTCTGTAACTGACTGAGTAATACTGTTTGTGATATTACCGAGACTACTCTATAGTTACTGTTATTCTAGGTAAACAACTAGATTGTCGGGTATTGAATACCCCCAGGACTCGATAACACCAATAGTAAAGCATGACATAATCTTGAAAGCATAACAATAATTGCTTGTTAACGATGCATTTACTTAAACATTTTGTCAAACACTTGGGGAGCATAACTAATGCACATGATAGTGAACATCACATAAGCATCATGAAAATAATACTCAACTTTCAATTAGAAGGTTTAACATAAGGATCACATAATTCAACACACATACTATCTTGATTTTCATGAAACTTGCAATTAATCATGGATTGAAACCCCAAACATCAATACATACATGAACACAATCAAATTCCAACATGTAAACCATAGAATCATAAAATTGTAGTTTAAAAAGGGTTCTTAAACTCCAAGGGTGGAAGAAAATCCAAGGATGAACACCTAACATACCTTAGTAATCAAATTCGTGAAGATTGATGGCGTGTTCTTGAAACTTGGACTTGAAATTGAATGTCCTAGGGTTTCGTTCTTGAGAGAATTTGAGAATAAAGAATGAATTTTGCCTCTAGGGTGGCTTAATCTTGTGTTTTAGGGTTGAATAAATGTGGGAAAATTGACCCAAATACCCCTATGGACGTAGATTTAATTACTAAAAAATACACCCAGTGACGCGCAAACCGATGCGCTGCGTCGATGGGGTCGACGTAATGGCAGACGTGATGCGTTGAGATCGCATCGGCTCACTGAAACCTGCCCACTTTAGCTGGTGACAACACTGTCAACGCGATAGGTGATGCGGCGCATCGAGATCGGATCAATGCACTATTTTGGACACCTAAACGTGCCTCAAACGATGTTCGAAAAATTTAAAACTCGTTCGAGAACACCTATTGACGTCCCCGATCATGAATCAATTTAGAAATCGATAATTTAGGGTCGTCAAGATAAAAAATATGATCATCAAATTATGAAGACCAAAAATGATTCTAAGTATAAACACTTGGCTGAAATTTTTCCAAGTCTGGGACCTCTTTTTCATGCTATATAGGACTGGATTAGACTAGGACTTTTATGGGGTCTTACATAAACATCCACAGAATCAACAACAATACCACAAGTAACAACTACATCCTCCTAAACCTCGTAGTTAGAGCACCGTTAGCCGTTATCTGCTTTATAACCCATACAACCTCTCAAATTCAACACAAATATGTACACACATGCTCAGGGACTTATTTTTGCCAAGCTAGGCAGGGAATAATCTATATTCGTGTACCGTACCGGTGTGGTACCTGATCCTCTATAAAACAAGTAATATCAATATCATATTTGTACCGGCGTGGTACCCGATCCACCATAAACAAGTAATATCAATATCATATTCGTACCAGTGTGGTACCCAATCCCTTATAAATAAGCAATATCAATATCATATCCGTACCGACGTGGTACCCGATCCTCCATAAATAAGTAATATCAATATCATATTCGTACCAACGTGGTTCCCGATACTCCATAATCATATTAGGTATGTTTTATCAAATTTACACTACCTCCCAGGATACAATACGGTGTACTAAGTTTACAAGTACACTTAAAGTCATAAGACAATTTCAACAAGTAAATTTTCAATAATTATTTATACATGTCTCAACAATCCAAATATCATCAAATTCAAGCATGTCCGAATACCAATCAACAAACATCCAATTTAGGAGTATACACATAATTAAATCGAGTCTAACTCTAATTAAATCGTGACCTACCTCAACCGAAGAATCCGAATGTAAGCTACTTTGCAAGGGTCTTTCCTTTTCTTAAAGCTTTCGAATGGTTTAAATTTGTTCAAATATACATTTTTCGTAAGCGTATGAACTAGTGTGTCAAATTTCAACTAAAATAGACCATCATTCGATCACCAATCTTGATATATTTTCACTCTAAAAACTATAGACCTATACCTCAATTCTATAAATCTCAGAGTCCACCCTAATACACAAACTATTGTGAACTGAAAATTTTCAACAACATGAAAATCATTAGCCATAAGCCAATCCTATCGCTAATTCTCCATTACCATCACTCCGTACTTAAATTAACTAAGAGCATAACATCAGTTCGGCCATGAGCAAACACGTCTAGTAGTGAGATTTCGTTACTCCTAGTAGCCAACCACTAATAGTTATATTAATATTATTATAAAACAGTACATAACCAACCCAATTAATAATTATCCATAAGATCACACCATTAACATTATCTAATTAACTTTACCCGTACATTGTTGCCCACTAATCACCATATCATTCTCGTTATCACTACGGTCTAATCAATCCATTAATTAATAACTCTAATCCTAATACACCAATTTCAAATCCATAGTAATGACAACTCACCCGGAAAACTTCTTTCCTAATTCCCTCTTGCCCTAACCTCATAAGTAGGGTGACAATTTTAGCCCATATTTGTAAAAAAAGTCCATTTAATCCATATTTAGTGAATTGGATTACTCATATTTCAAATGGGTAAATATGAACTTCAACTCATTTTAAAAGCTCATACAAATATGAACAAAAGGGGTAAAATATGGGTACCCATTTAAACATAGAGATCACCCACCTATGCTTAAAGTTTCAGTTTTTTTTCTTTTCTTTTTCTTTTTTCTTTTTTTTCCTTTAATTTACTTTTTTCTTTTTCATTTTTTTACTCATTCCTTATAATTTCTTTTTTTCTTTCTCATTTTTTCATCTATTTTTTTATTTTTTTATTTCTTTTTTCTTTATATTCTTTTTTTTCGCTTTCCCCTTTCTCATTCTTATTTCATCATTCGTATTCGCTTGAAACCTACATGGGTTAGTAAAATATAAGTTTCTAATTATGCCATTTAGCTTATATAATTCATAACATCTCTTATCAATTAAATATAATCCATAGTCTCACTCCTTTATTATTATTTTTTTCTATCTTTTATTTCTCTTTTTTTTTTTCATTCTTTCTTTCTTTTTTCCTTTAATTTACTATTTTTTTCTTCTTTTTTTTCCTTTGATTTATTTTTTTTCTTTTTCATTTTTTCCACTTATTTTTTACTTGTTTCTTACACTTTTTTTCTTTCTTCTTTTTCATCATTTTTTTCCTTTTTAATTTTATTTCTTTGCATTCTTTTTTTTGTATTTCCGTTTCCCCCTTTTTCATTCTTGGTTCGTCATTTTTCTTATTTTTTTATATTCTTTTCCTTATCTTTTTTTTGTCATTGCATTTTATATTTTTTTACTTTAAATTGATTTGTATCATACTATATATTTAAAATAAGTTTATTATTTGTATTTGAATAGTTTAGTTGTCAATATGTGCAATTTATCATTTGTATTTATATACAAATAAATATATGAATTAAAATCAACATGGATTGTGGTGCAGTAGATGGGGCTGCTCCACCCTTAACCAGAGGTCGAGGGTATGACCCTGGTTATAGAGAAAACTCTATTGGGAGCGTTGCCACCTTAATGGGCACTGCAACGCCCGATCCGGATTAGTCGGGGCTCCAATACAGGCACCGGACACCGGATAAAAAATCAAAAAAAGTATATGAATTAATTGTATTTTCTTGAGACTAAAATATATATAGATGAGGATCCACATAGCCCTCGAATCATAAATGTTGGGCGAATATAAATCAACATGCGCTTATGGTATTTTTGTTATCATAAAAAAAAGAAGGAAACCAAAAATAGAAAAAAAAAGTAGAAAGAGAGGTAGAAGTTAGAGATAGAAGAGAGAAAAAAGCGTAAAGAAAGAATTGAAGAAAAATAATACAAAAAAAATCAAAAAGAAAAAATAATGAAAAAGGAGAAAATGAAAAAGAAAAAAGAAGATGGTGAAAACAAATATACTGAGTGGTTACGATATTTTAGCCATCATCCATAATTTGTACTCAACTTAACCATGTTCTTCGAAAATAAAAAAAAATATAAAACATAAAATACAACCAAAAAAGAAAAAAAAAAGATAAAGAAGTAAAAACAAAAAACTTAAAAAAAGAAAAAAAAGAAGACTAAAAAGGAAAAAGAAAAAAGAAAAAAGAAAAAGAGAAACAAATGGTAGAGGGTAGAGATAGAAAAGAGAAAAAAAAAAGAAATGACAAAAAAAAGGAAAAAAAGAAAAGAAAACTAGAGGTTACATATAGAAGAGAGACAAAAAAAAACTAAAAAGAAAAAACTAAAAAAAAAGAAATGGAAAAAAAAGTCAAGTTGATATGATATAGAAGTTTTAAGTTTTTGATTTGGGAGTTAAAGTGGGTTGAAACCATTTTTACCCAATTCATATTTGATCAAATCCATATTTACCCATATTTATATGGGCGGATTGCAATCCAAACTATTTTTGCTCGATCCATATTTAACCCGTCCAAATCCAATCCAATCCGCTCGTTTGCCACCCCTACTCATAAGTATATACTTAACAGTAGATAGGCAAGACAATAGAAAATTAATTCACATAAAAGGGGTTACCTGAAGCTCAATCGAGAGGTTCTTCTTGAAACTACAGAAGAGGAAAAATAACTGCTAACTGTCGTGCCCCTGTCTTACCCTAACTTGTTATTATTAAAGTTAATTCCAAACCCTTACCACTTATGTTTTACTCTAGTACATAAGTATCAATAATTAAGAAGATGTCAACTTGGCACATTAACCACCAACTAAAATAATGTCTAAAATATTCAAAACTTTGAAAAGTTTCTCGAAATTTGTTTGGAGCCTCGAGGGAATAGACTAAATATGTACATTGACTAAAAGTATGTTCTGTCCCTATTGGAAATATTAAAACACTAATCCAAGGTCGTTTTGATCGAAGGTTAACATGATCAGGCTTAACTTTATTAAAACACAATAATTCAGTTAATGACTTAATTTATTTCCGAACATCTCAAGAACTGGTACTACTTTTCACACCTCTTTTTTATCAAAAAGATTTCATTTTAAGGTTGAAAGGGTTTTTATTATTAAGTGACAAAAGATAAAGTTTATTTCGAAAAAAGATTTTTTTACATTTAAACTCAGAGTCGCCACTTGGCATAAATCGGTGTGCCAAGTTATCTTTGGAAATCCTTTTTCAAAACAATTTTGACTCTTTAAACTGATTTGTGAATAGAGATTCCGGCTAAAGAATTCTGTTGACCAAGTGGAAGGTGTTAGGCATCCCCCGATCTAATGGTTCAACCACGGGCGCTTCATGGAGTATATCGGCTAGTACAACACTATAAAATGTATAAACCAACAAAAACTCAAAAAAAAAAAAAAAACAACAACCAAACATTTGTTGACCAAGTGGAAGGTGTTAGGCATCCCCCGATCTAATGGTTCAACCACGGTCGCTTCATGGAGTATATCGGCTAGTACAACACTATAAAATGTATAAAGCAACAAAAACTCAAAAAAAAAAAAAACAACAACCAAACAATTCAAACTCCAAAATACAGTGTTCAGTCCAATTATTACAGTGTGAAATAAAGATACAGAAATAAACTTACATTAACCTATACTAACCCTGAACTATGCTCTACCCAATGCCTCGGACCTTCATCACGAACGTCCTTCGCGTACAAGATACTTCGGGATATTCCCCGGTGGATAAATACAAATGACCTCGGGCATTCCTCGTCTAAATGAGTACATTTTTTCAATACGAGAAAACCAACACCATTCAACAAACACTTCAAACATTCACAATTCATAATCCCTAAGTTTGCCAATCTATTTGATGGCCTAAACAAAATACTATCGAATTCGACAAAATTAAAGTTCATTTCACAATTCCCAAGTTTCCCTACCCACACCTGATTCTATTTCTCACTAACCAGGCCAAAACTCACGAAAGAAAGACAAAATCCCCTCCAGGACAGTGAAGTTGAGTTAGATTAAGGTCGCTTTGGATGGTTGGATGATGGTCAACGAGCCGATGGAATTTTCGGCGAAATCTCGCTGGCTTTTCACCATAAATTGAGCGGGGCCTCGCCTGAATATAAACATTTGGTCAGTTTTGAGGCCTTTGGTCTCTGGTTTCGAAAGCTTAGTGGGCGAAACTGGTTTTTCGGTGGGCTTGCACCACTGGACAGGTTGTTTTCGGTGAGTGTTTTTCTTCTTTCTGTTTCTCCGATCTCTCTCCGGTCAGCTCCATTTCACTCATCTGTCACTATGTTTTCTATCTCCCTTCGTTCATCATTTACCCTCTACTTCTACTTTCCGTGTGTGAGTGTGTTACTATGAGCGTGAGTGTATGTTTGTGATTTTAATAAATTATATTTTAGTGGGGTGGATGTATTTCAGTGAGGTTTTCGTGTGAGAATAGTGTCGATGGTATGGTGAGGTCCTCTTTTCTTTCCCCCCTGTGCGTGAATGTGTGTGTGATCTTCTGTGAGTGAAAGTTGTGTGTATTGGTGAAAATGAAAGAATGTCTGGTGTGCGTGGATTGTTTCTCTTATTTTCTAGTGAGTCTATTATATTATGGAGTGCATACGACATCTATTGTTGCTGCTAATTCTCTATACCAGTGAGTGTGTATGTATATTGTGGGGGGTGAGTCCGCATATGAGAGTATGTGCATATTCTGCTATATTGCAAAAGGAAGAGAAAAAAACATGTCAAGGACGGTGGGGCTAGGAGGTACATGGGATGGGTAGGGGTATGTGGAGTAGGGGGTTGGGGTGGTTACGATGAGGTGAAATTTGTCAGGTGAGGTGTCAAAAATGGTTATGAATTTATTGTTTTCTTGTGTGAAACTTATCACATGATTGAGGGTGCATGGTAAAATGAGGTATATTGTAAAATTTTGCTTTTGGAAGGGACAAAATTACGTGTCTACATCATGCTCCTCTTTGAATATAAACACAAAGTGTTTGCACACAAAGAAGTGTTGACACCCAATTTTGACCACCCGATATCACTTTTAGGCTGTTATTATATCAAAATTATTTAATTTTAATTATCAATATTTTTACATATTATTCTTACATTGAGTACATACTAACGTGTCGCATTTATAATTAAAAAAATGCATAAATTATTTCTTACCTTTTAGTATCATTGTCATAATTTTTAAACTCAAATTCAACATTTTATGTAATTTTTAGTAATATTTATTAAATTATTTTCCACGTAGTTATGCACATCCACATTTTTGCAAACACAGTATCTAGTTTTCCATTATTTATTTTATTAAATTATTTATTATTATTTAATATTATTTATTACTTATTATTTAATATTGTTATTTATTATTTAATTATTATTATCATATACTATTATCCCTACTTTAATTTAAATAACAGCCTAATTTAATTCATTTTGCCTAAATTTATTAACCTTTTTACCTAATTTTATCCAATTTCTTGCAATTTTAGCCATTTTTTGAAACTCAATTCCAAATTTTCAATCTTTAAATCTCAGTCATTGATCCTACATGGATCCAACAATTGAGATTTGATACACCTTTCTTTCCTTTTTAATCCAAAAACCTAACTCTAATTCCAAAACCAAACAACAGCCTCCCCCTCTCTCTCTCACCTCTCTCCTTCTCTCTCTATCTAACCTCTCTCTCCCATGGCTGCCGCCGCTGATCGGCGGAGCAGCGCCACCGAGACCCCCTTCTCCGATAGCCGTCCCACCACCCACTATACAGCCGCCAGTGCCTACTCTGACGAGACCAGATCTACCACCGCCTCTGCGCCGCCAGCCCCTCAGCCTCCATCACCATCTCTCCATTTATTTCCCCTTTCCGACAACGAACCAGCATGTCAGCGTTGGATTAAGAGTCACCGGGATGTTAAATTGAATATTTTTCGCATTATTCGGTTTGTAATCTCTGTCAAGACATTTATTAATGATGTAATAAAAATTTTGGGGACTGCTTTGGGGGCGGGGATTATGTGCTCTGTGAACGGCACAGGTAGGCACAACTTAGGATTACGTGCAAGACGTGTTATTTGAATCATCTAGGCACAAAATTAGGGTCTATGAATATGAATCTTGCTACGGTTTATTAATTACTCTTATCTAGCTAAAATTGATGTATCATATTAATTGATATTAAGCTTATTAATTTGACGTTAGGCATGTTGATGTATTTCTGCATGTTAAGCATATTGATTTGAACCTAAGCATGCTAATACTTTTTTAACATATCCATATTGAATTAAGGCATGATAATATTTTCGATACATTAGCTTATTACATTAATTTTTGCATGTTAAGCACAACTTATTATTTGAGCATGTTAACATCATAGTTTCATTATGTCTAACATCTAGTTTAGCAATTTTAGATTAATTTTCAGCATGTTTAAATGATTTTTTTGCGCATCTAAATATATTTCAGAACTTAAGACTTAATTCCAGCATGTTTAAAATGCTAGTTCCCTATATTTATAGCGTGTTAAAATATTAGATTTTAGGCTTTCTTGGCATGTTTTCAGCATATCAACATGAAAATACTATACCTTAATGCTATTCTCAGCATGTTTAATTAATTTTTTAGCATGATTAACTAATTTTTTTAGCATGTTTAAGTAACTTTTTAACATAACCTTTCTGGTTAATTAATTTTTTAGCATGTTTAATCAACTTCTTCAGCCTGTTTAATTAATTTTTCAGCATGTTTAGTTGGCTTTCAGCATGCTAAAATATTAGTAAATCTCTACATTTTCTACATGTTAATCTGCCTTTCGCATTTAAGTGCATCCGTAATATGTTAACGCATCCTTTAATATTTTACTAGTTTCTTATATTCTCATTATAGTTTATAACTCTTAATTCACGAGCACATCTCTTGACACAATTACCACACTTGTGACACCCCTGATGAACACACATTACATTGTTGCATACACGAGTCACAGTCGTCCTTTATCACTATTTGTTGAACATTTAGATATCATGTTTATAGGTTAACAACATAACAAATAATTATTTGTCTTCGCATGCTATCACATTAATTAACATTAGTAAACCAAGCGACAAATGTGGGACTATTATGTGTTAGTTGCTGTCCAAAGTGTTATGCTCTTCGAGTCCTAGACAACATAGCTTTACTTTTGTCTAGAACACAAATCCAAAATAGTTAAGTCCAACGCCTCTTGGGCGATAGTGGGACGTTACTTATTATTAAAAACGTTAGTTTTATCCTTGTCATAAAACGCCCTTAGACTTGACATCCAGCCTAGGTGGGGTGGGACGGGTAGTCATTCGAAAACGATGATCCCAACAGATATTAATGGCGAGGCTAATGGTATTATTACTCATCTAAGAGTTTGGCCCTTGGGTCATGTTTATCATAAATTATCTTGCTTTCTTTTTCCTCGCTTGTCTTATTTACATGTTTTATTTATCTTTATCACTTAGATAATCAACAATTAAAAATAACATGTGTGTTTATTAATTTCTTTATCACTTAGTTTAACGTTAAAATAATAATAAAATGAGAGACTTTATTTGATCACGTAGAATCCCCATGTAAAGTATGAATTCGGTCGGGAACCACCTTTGTGGACCTCGAAAGGTGCCTAACACCTTTCTTTTGAGGTAATTTAAACCCTTACCCAAACTCTGGTGAACTATGCTTAAATAATAAAAAATAGGTTCGTAGTATCCTAGATCGAAGTATGTTAGGTGGTGACTCTTCACACCTTATCCTTAACGTAATTCCAAAAGGAGTTTGTCAAGTCGAATTTCGCTTTCCACGAGAAAAACGGGGCGTGACAAGAAGTAGACAATGAAATCGAAGTTTGACCTGGCCATTATTCAAATGGAAGAAACATAAGGAAGAAATGCAACCAATTCTTGATTTTGGACATCCTACTTACCCAGATTATGAGGGGATCGAGTCACGAGTATTTCAAACGTTGGAAAGAAAGTAGACTATCCCGAGTTAGAGAGTTGAGTGAAGATTTGTCGAGGTTCCGCTCTGCAGCTCTATTATTACATCAAAGTGAAAGTTACAAGTTAAAAAGATAAATGAAATTACAAAAAGTCTTATTTATGTAGCTTCTTTTGGACTCTTGACTTGAGTTTCTGATGCTATCAAAATTGATAAAAGATCTAATCTTCTTTTGGTTGAACTTGAGAATAGATTCCTTCTCCATACAAAATTTAATGCTGGATATGAACTCACAAATTGACCATATTTTGTCGGTAGTACTTCTGAACCTTGATCCTATATTTGAAAATCTTTACTCTATTCTTCAGGCGGGCTCCTGACTTACAATTGCTTCATCTTGTTGCTTGGCTTTCAATTTCATCACCCTGTTCTTCAGGCGGGCTCCTGACTTGGTATTTTTTAATCTTTAGATTTTCTATTTCACCACCTTGTTCTTCGGACGGGCTCTCGATTTGTAATTTTCTCACTTTATTGACTTTTCATTGTTTCACTTTGATACCTAAATTTCAATCTCTTAACCTTATTGCTTGGCTTTCAATTTTTTCACCCCATTCTTCAGCAGGCTTCTGACTTGTTATTTCATCACTCTGTTCATCAAGCGGGCTCCTGACTTACAATTTCATCACCCTGTTCTTCAGGCGGGCTCCTGACTTTTAATTTTATCACCATGTTATTCAGGCGGGCTCCTGACTTGAAATTTCATCACCATGTTATTCAGGCAGGCTCCTGCTTTCAATTTCATCACCTTATTCTCCAAGCGGGCTCCTGACTTGCTATTTCATCTTGACTTTCAGTTTTATCACCCTGTTCTTCAGGCGGGCTCCTGACTTTTCATTTCATCATCCTATTCTTCAGGCGGACTCCTGACTTGCCATTTCATCACCCTGCTTTTTAGGCGGGTTCTAGACTTGCCATTTCATAACCCTGCTCTTTAGGTGTGCTTTTGACTTGCAATTTTATCACCTTGTCCTTCAGGTGGGCTCCTAACTTGCAATTTCATCACCATATTCTTCAGGTGAGCTTCTGACTTGCCATTTATCACCCTATTCTTCAGGCGAGCTCCTAACTTGTAGTTTCATCATCTTATTCTCCATGCGGGCTTTTGACTTGTACTTTCATCTCCCCGTTCTTCAGTCGGGCTCCTGACTTGCAATTTTATCACACTGTTCTTCAGACGGGCTCCTGACTTTTAATTTCATCACCCTGTTCTCCAAGCGGGCTCTTGACTTGCAGTTTCATCACCCTGTTCTCCAGGTGGGCTATTGACTTGCAACTTCATCAACCTATTCTTCAGGCATGCTCCTAACTTGCAATTCTATCACTCTGTTCTCCAGGTAGGCTCCTGACTTGCAATTTCATCATCCTATTTTTTAGGTGGGCTCCTGATTTGCAATTTCATCACCCTATTCTTCAGGCGGGATCCTTAATTATAATTTTATCACCCTGTTCTTCAGGCGGACTCCTGAGTTGCTATGTCATCACCCTGTTCTTTAGGTGGGCTCCTGACTTGCAATTTTCTCATCCTGTTCTTCAGGTGGGCTCCTGACTTGCTATTTCATCACTCTGCTCTTCATGTGGGCTCCTGAGGTTCTATTTCATCTCCCTGTTCTTCAGGCAGACTCCTAACTTGTAATGTCATCACCTTGTTCTTCCGGCGGGCTCCTGGGTTGTAATTTTATTACTCTCTTCTCTAGGCGGGCTCCTGACTTGCAATTTCATCACCCTATTTTTTAGACGGGCTTCTAACTTGCAATTTCATCACCCTGTTGTCCAGGTAGACTCCGGACTTTTAATTCCTGACTTGCAATTTCATCACCCTATTCTCCAAGCAGAATCACAACTTGCAATTTCATCACCCTGTTCTTCAGGCAGGCTCCTGACTTGTAATTTCATCACCCTGTTCTCCAGGCGGGCTCCTGACTTATAATTTTATCATCTTATTCTTAAAGTGGGCTCCTGACTTGCAATTTCATCACCCCGTTCTTCAGAAGGGCTTCTAACTTGTAATTTCATCACCCTATTTTCAAGCGGGCTCCTAAGTTGCTATGTCATCACCCTGATCTTCAGCTGAGTTGCTATTTTATCACCCTGTTCTCTAGGCAGGCTTCTGAGTTGCTATTTCATCATCCTATTCTTTAGGTTTCATCACCCTATTCTTTAGGCAGGCTTCTGAGTTTCTATTTCATCACCCTGTTCTTTAGGCTGGCTCCTGACTCGCAATTTCATCACCTTGTTTTTCAGGCGGGTTCCTAAGTTGCTATTTCACACCTTGTTTTTTAGGTGGGCTCCTGAGTTGCTATTGCATTACCCTATTCTTCAGGCGGGCTCCCAACTTGTCATTTCATCACCCTGTTCTTCAGGCGGACTCCTAACTCTCCATTTCATCACCCTGTTCTTCAGGCAAACTCCTGGCTTGCAATTTCATCACCATGTTCTTCAGGCAGGTTCCTGACTTTCAATTTCATCACCTTATTCTCTAGACGGGCTCCTGTCATCAAAATCAAAACTAGAACGAAAAGTTATCCCAAACAAAGATTATGATAAAGAAAGATTTCATTTTTCAAAAAATAAATAATGTCCCATTTTCTAGGTTGGTTCTAATCACAAAGTAATGCCCCATTTTTCAGGAGGGTCCTGAACAGAAAGTAATGCCCCTTCTTCCAGGAGGATCCTCAACAAAAAGTAATGCCCCATTTTCCAGGGGGGTCTTGAACATAAAGTAATGCCCTATTTTCAAAGAGGGTCCTAAAGTAAAGTTCTAAATAATAGGAATTAAATTTTATTTTCAAAAGCTTTTGTGGGTGTCAAACCCAATCACAACTACTTGCAACAATGGATATTGCAAAGATGAATTAAGATTCCAATGAACAAATGCACTTTTTAAGGATAAAATTGAATTATCGAGTCCAATAAGTTTGTCTCTTAAGAGTGAAAGTGAAAGATTCTTACCAAAAGTGCATCTTCTAAGATTAACGGCTCAAATTAGGGAGTGCACCTCCTAGCCATGAGATATGAAAGACCCAAATTAGAGAATGCGTCTCTTAGGAGTACAAGATGATGAGTTTTACCATATTTGTGATTACCAAACCTATACAACAACACTGCTCTTGTATTTGTAGAAATAAGGAATTACACCTCTAGATATTTGCGCTTTGAAGCCTTTGATTTGAAGGTGGCAACTATTTCTATTTCATACAAAGAAAAGCTTATGAGTTTGAACATGGTGGTTGGCTTGCGACTTTGGATTTTGAGGCGATTTCTATTGCATTTGTCCCATTGATTTTGCTTTCAACTAATGGAATATGTCATTGACTTGTTGCATCATTGATCCAAACTCAGACTATTAAAAGTGACTCTGAAACAAACACAGTATCTCTGTTTTGCTATGTCTTTTAGACAATTCTTTTGAACCTTGGTATTTACTTAATTCCCCAAACTTGTTTTCTGGCAAATCTTTCTACTTGTCTTGTTTCGACTCACAATTATATTCCTTTTATGTGCTAGCCTTTTATCTTGCTGTATGCAATTGAAGAAGTTGGTAGCAAGTTTTGAGATCCTTTCTCACTTGTTTTGACATGACTTGACTCTAAGACATGAGAAAAATGATTTTTTGTTCAATGACAGACTCAAAAAGACAATAAAAATGAAAATATTGAGAAGAAAGAAAGACAATGTTTGTCCCTTTTTGAAAATAAAGGAAAGAAAAGATTTATCTGAAAATGAGAATAAATTCTAATGATTATGCCATGCATTTTTTGGATTAAGCTGCCCGATCTTTTTATCCAAACTTTCCACCAATTGTTGTTGAGTTAATAACCCTGAAACTGAGTTGCTTCCTTGGGCCAATTGCATTCAGAGACCTCATTCGGCTAGTGATGCCTTGAAGGTTTATCGCCAATAAGCCTCTCAGATTTTCTTTTTCTCAGCTCACCATTGCCTTGTGGTGTTCATGAGAATTTTCACCAGCAAGACTTTATGAGACTTTCTCCTTTTCATATCTCTCAACTCATAATCGTCTTACGGTGCCAGTGAATATTTTCATCGATAAAACTCTCTCATTTTTATCTCTCTCAGCTTACCATCATCTTATAGTGCCCGTGAGGATTTTCACAAATAAGACTCTTTTATTTTTATTTCTCTCCTGATTCCTTATGTTGAGGAAGACAAATAATACTCAAAATGCGTCATCATATCCATTGCATGCTTAGCCTTAATATTCTTAAAGATTGATATAAAGGTCTTTCTTTGATTGTAACTTGACTTTTGGATAAGGTTAGAAAGAAATGATGGTATGAGGCCCAAACGACACTTGAAATGGGGTGGGACTTACAAATTTTGGAATTGACTCAAATAATAAAAATCAACTCATGCCCCAGTTTCTTTTGACTGGGCAATTCTAAATTGTTTATTTGGTTGAACCGAGCCCAGAGTAGGGAAGCCTACGTATCTCACTTCCGAAAGAGGAGAATCAGGTCACACGTAGTTCTGACAATTTGTTTTCCTTGATTCGAATTTCTCTTTTTTCAGTGACTCTTTTTCTCTTTAGGACTTTTCTGATCTATTTTTCTTGACATTCTTCTTTTTCTTTCTTTTGGACATATTTCTTTCTTTTTATTTATTTATTTACTTTTGAAACATTCTTGACTCTATTCTTTTGCTCGATACTTTTCTTTTTGAGCTTTACTAACTCTATCTTGATTCCAAAAGAGAGATATGAAAGAAAATAGAACTAAAGCTCAAATAGGGTAAACAAATAATGACACAACATTTGGATAGCAGAATGGAATGCCTTCGTCATATCAATCCTTGAAAATGCAAGTGCATATATGTAATATAAAGTGAAAGATGAAGATCATTTGTGACACTGAGCATGTGTGCCACTTCTTCTTCTACACTTGTGAAATATACAACTCCACCTTTGTTGTACACCTCTCACATCGAATGACCCATGTTTTTATGGAGCTGATTATCTTTCTGTTTCTCTTAACATAAGGATCACACGTTCACTATTTGACCTATTTGAGATATGTTTTTCAATTGATGACCAAGTTATTCTTGCGCGTCTCAAAATAATTGCTTTGATTTTTAAAGAAGGCTTCAATTTGATCACCAAATGCCTTAACACTCTACCTATTTTCTTAGCTGCTCTCTTTTTCTAACTTTAGCCCTCTAATTCAAAGTTCATGCTTAAACTGAATTTTAAGATCTAGCTGAAAATTCCGCCAGCATGTCATATCACTAGAACTAACATATAAGGAACTGTGTAAAGAAAACAAACAAACAACCTAAATAAGGCAAAACAACAAGGACACCATATTTCATTAAAAAAAGATAGAAAAGTTTAAACAAAAATGACAGAAAAACAAAACAAGATAGATTTTGAACTACAACCCTCAACTAATTCGGAAAACAGAAAGAAAAACAAAACAAACTACCAAAAATACTTCCAAGTAAGAAAAAGAGTGACTTCCCAATTGCTGAGCTTGACATCGTATTCACTGATTTGCACAACACCATGACTAGAGTTTTCACCACTATCAGACACATTTCGTATAAAATTAGCCTTTGACTTCCTCCTTTTTGCAAACTCCGGTCTCGGTTGAAACTGGGCTTAGAAGTTCCTTGGTAAATATGTGGGGGTTAAGGACGATGTTGAGGGACCGATGCACACCATTGTGGATAAGAAGACAGATAAGTATATGGTTGGTCGCATACTGGATATGGAGGTGGTGGAATAGAATATAATGGTTTTTAGGAGTGAATATATAGAGTTTGGTTACGAACTTAGGCTTGAGACTGAGGGTAATGGCGATGTGGCCTTCTTGGATATGCATGTTGTCCAGCTATCATAGCAGATACATCTTTCTTATTCTTCTTTCCTCTAGCATTTTCTGAACTCTTTTGAATTGCTTGAGTAGTTGCTTTCAATGTTTCATAACTCACAATGCGACAAGTCTTAATTCTATCCTCTATCATCTCTCCCATTTTGAGGGCCTCAATAAATGGATTGCCTAATGCAGGTAACAAGTGTTGATAATATGTTTTATCCTACGCTTGAATAAACACCTCCACTATCTTGCTTTCTTTCATTGGTGGTTTCACCCTAGCAGCTTGTTCACGCCATCTAATCGCATTTCCCTGAAACTTTTTATACTCTTCTTCTTCATATTAGTTAAGGATTTCTCGTCAAGAATCAACTCCACATTGTATTAGAATTGTTGCACGAATTCATTAACTAGGTCATCCCAACTATTCCACTTGTCGATGTCTTGGTCAACAAACCATTTCGAAGCTAGACTTGAAAGACTCTCACTGAAATAAGCCATGAGCAATTCTTCTTTCCCTTCAGCGCCCCTTGGATGGTTACAATAAGCCTCAAATGTGCCACTAGGTCCCCATGCCAGCCATATTTCTCAAACTTCAGCATTTTAAAACCAAAAGAGAGATTAACACCTAGAAACATGCATAAATCTTTATAAGAGACATTTTTGTAACCCTTGAGCCCTTGAAAGTTTCTCATGGCTTGTTCTAAACTATTCAGATTTTGTGTCATCCCCTCCTATTCTTCTGTCACAATAGGATTCTCAGTGTTGAGATGAAATTCAAGAGGTTGAATGTTGCCATAAGGACCAGTCGACTTAAATGTGGGCTCGAGAGCATAATACTGATCATCAGAAATATTTAATACAGGCTCTCTCGTAGAGTAGGGAGGAACAACCGGTTGCCCGAACCTCAAATTAGGAGCTTCAAGTGGGAATGTAGCTGCAAAAACATGAATAGTAGGTGGAGCCGAGTACGTGGTAGTTTTGTGTTGAGGTGTGAGGAAATGAATATTAGAAGTGCTTGGATAGTGTTGCCCCAAAGTGGACCCTGATGCATGTTTTGGTATGTCAACATAAATGGGAAATTATGCATGTGACACGGGAGGCAAGCTAGAAAGATATTTTAGATTATCAGTGGGAAATGGAGGAGGCGGCAACCCATTAGGCCAAGCTCGATGCATTTCTATTATTTATTGCCATAATTTCCGAATCTCTTCATTAGCTTCTAAATTCTCATTCCCCAAACTCACTATCTGATTAGTGACAACAATCTCAGTATCCTTGTTGGCCATAACTTTCTCTTCGAGTTGGTGCAATGTGGAGGACCAGCCAAAATGCCACAAACCAACTACTTTAAACTAATTGAACAAGAGATAACAAAAGTATTTGAGTTCAATATTTTCTCAAAATCTTTTTCTCTATTTTTCTTTCTTCGGAAAAGATCATCGAACCCAAGAAGGGCACCTACATATCTCACTCTCAAGAGAGGATAATTTGGTGTGCCTAGTTCGTGAAGTTTTGGCCCAACATGGCCGATCAAAATCTCTTTTTTTATTAAAACTTTAAGAAGAAAAAAAAATAACAAATTGTCAAAAGAATTGACGATAAATATTTTTGAATTTTCCAACTTTAAAATCTCTATACAAAATGAAACCTACGATTACCAAAGAAAAATCTATTTGGGTTTTCAATTTTTAATTTCATACAAAAATGAAACTTGAAACTATTAAAGGAAAATCTTTTTGTAATTTTCTCTTAAATATCTATATGAAACACCTACTCTAAATGAAGAGTGAAAAAGTTTTTTTAAGGATTTTTTAAATAAGATCACCGAACCCTAGAATGGCTGCCTATGTATCTCACTCCAGAGAGAGGAGAATCAGGTGTGCGTAGTTCTTCCGGATTTAGACAATTAAAAATACTGATGAACCACGACTTGAGGGATACAACAAAGACAGACAATGAAAAAGTCAATAAAATCTTTTTTGAGTTTTCAATTTGACACTTCACATAAAATGATCAATAACTATGAAAAAAAATCTTTTTGGTATTTCGTTATATGAAATGTACAAAACATCTACCATTTTTTTGCATTTATTTTATAAAAAGCTCGATTAAGAAAAATTTGCATTGAAATTTTCGAATTATGAATGCTTACTAAAGAAACAAAAGGAAAATCTTTTTGATGTTTTTGTTTTTGACAAATGAGTGCAAAAGGTAAAAATTCTTTTTGAATTTTTGAATTGTGGAAAACAAAATCCATAAAAAACTCTAAAAACTACGAAACTCTTTTCTGATTCACCTTTATTTTCTTTTTTCGAATTGTTCTTGCCTAAACACACGCTTTTCCCTAAATCAATCAGTCAAATGACCCTGTTACCCTCGAAAATGCAACAATTAGCACGTAGGGATGCTTTAGGAGTAAGTCTCCTACAAAGGACCAAGTGGATCCCGCTAGGTCTCAATATGATGCAAATAAGCATGACCTAAAGGCTGATCTAGGTCGGGGTCCACTAACAAGGCTGTTCGAGGGCGTATATGGTCGATAGTGGCTGCGATTGCTTTCCACCTACTCCATACATCCGATGGCTCCTCCTCCTAAAATAAAGGTGACTCAACTAGAGTTCGTGTATATGAAGTGTACTTCGAAACTTATTACAGAAAATAATAACTCGAAGTAACGCATATGATGCTAGATATGAAGCGGTAACACATAAGAGAAAACTGTAAACACGTAGAACATACACATCCAACAATGATAAAACAATAACACAAATAATAGCACAAACAAAATTTCTATACACCCATTGTGTCACACTAAGCCGATACAACTCGAAAAAATAAGCTCGAATTCTAAAATATCTCCAGCAGAGTCGCCAGAGCTGTCACACCTCTTTTTTACCAAAAAGATTTCATTTTAAGGTTGAAAGGATTTTTATTATTAAGTGACAAAAGATAAAGTTTATTTCGAAAAAGGATTCTTTTACATTTAAATTCAGATTTTCCACTTGGCATAAATCTGGTGTACCAATCACCTTTGGAAATCCTTCTTCAAAACAATTTTGACTCTTTAAACTGATTTGCAAATAGAGATTTCGGCTAAGGAATTCTGTTGATCGAGGAAAAAATGTTAGGCATCCCCCGGTCCCGTGGTTCAACCACGATCATTTCGTGGAGTAAATCAGCTTGTACAACACTATGGAATGTATAAACCAACAAAAACTCAAAAAAAAAAAAAAAAAAACAACCAAACAATTCAAACTCCAAAAAACAGTGTTTACTCCAATTATTACAGTCCGAAATAAAGATACTGAAATAAACCTACACTAACCTATACTAACCTGAACTATTCTCTACCCAACGCCTTGGTCCTTTATCACGAACGTCCTTTGCGTACAAGATACTTCGGGGCATTCCCTAGTGGATAAATACAAATGGCCTCGGGGCATTACCCGTTTAAATAAGTATATTTTTTTTAATGCACGAAAACCAACACCATTCAACAAACACTTCAAACATTCACAATTCACAATCCCTAAGTTTGCTTACCCATTTGACGACCTAAACAAAATACTATTGAATTTGACAAAATTAATGTTCATTTCAAACCAACTCAATCGATGAACCAATCTGAGCCAATATTCATTTTTTATCACTATTCGATCCCGTTCCCTACTTATTCTCAATTGAGTTTAAATTGTTCAATTATTCAATTCAAATAATCAAACCATCAATATTAACAATCACTTACGATGATCCAAGCATATCAAAATCAACGACAAAGAAAATTCACACACCAATAAATTTACCACACAAAATGTCAAACAATTAAAATGAATCGAGAGTGAGATAAAGAGTGGACCTTAATGTCGCTTTCATTCAAGTATTACTCAATTAAACGAAATGGAGTCCACGTCGAGAGCCTCGATTCGAACCTCAAAATCAAAAACCCCAAATCAATATCGTTGATGTCGCCACACCCGATTCTATTTCTCACTAACCAGGCCAAAACTCATGAAAGAAAGACAAAATCCCCGCCAGGATACTGAAGTTAGTCGGATTATGGTTGCTTTCTGATGGGTGGATAATGGTTGACGAGTCGATGGAATTTTCAGTGAAAGCTCGCCAGCTGTTCATCAGAAATTGAGCGGGGCCTCCCCTGAATATGAGAATTTGGTCGGTTTTGAGGCCTTTGGTCGCTGGTTTCGAAAGCTTAGGGGCGGAACTGGTTTCCCAGTGGGCTTGCGTCACTGGACAGGTTGTTTTCGGCGAGGGTTTTTCCCATTTCTGTTTCTCCGATCTCTTTTCAGTCTACTCCATTTCATTCCTCTCTCACTGTGTTTTCTATCTCTCTCTGTTTATCATTTTCCCTCTGCTTCTACTCTCTGCGTGTGAGTGTGTTGCTGTGCGCGTGAGTGTATGGCTGTGATTTTGGTGAATTATATTTTAGTAGGGTAGATGTATTTCAGTGAGGTTTTCGTGTGAGTGTAGTGTCCATAGTATGGTGAGGTCCCCTTTTCTCTCCCCCCGTGCGTGAATGTGTGTGTGTGATCTTCTGTGAGTGAAAGCTGTGTGTATTGGTGAAAATGGAAGAATGTATGGTGTGCGTGTATTGTTTCTCCAATTTTCAGTGAGTGTATTGCATTGTGGAGTGCATATGACGTGTATTGTTACTGCTAATTCTCTGTACCAGTGAGTGTGTATGTATATTGGGGGAGGGGGTGAGTCCGCATATGACAGTGTGTGCGTATTCTATTATATTGCAAAAGAAAGAGAAAAAAAGGTGATAAGGGGGTGGGGCTAGGGGTACATGGAATGGCTACGGGTATGTGGGGTAAGGGGTTGGGGTGGTTAGGATAAGGTGAAATTTATTAGGGTGATGTATTAAAAATGATTATGAATTTATTGTTTTCTTATGTGGAAATTATCACATGATTGTGGGTGCATGGAAAGATGGGGTAAATGGTAAAATTTGGTTTTCGAGAGGAACAAAATTACGTGTCTACAATACACATTCTGTGGGTCATAATTTACGTACATCAACTACGGGAAGAGCTAAATAGAAAAGATGAGAAAATTTCATAAATGACCGGGAGAATCGTTAGATATATTTGGTCAATTTTCAATATCTGATGGATATTTTTATCCAGTACAAATATCATCTATCTTTTAAGAGGAAAAAAAAAACTTACAATTCTCGATCCTCTCTCTCTTTTTATATATATATATATATATATATATATATATATAAAACAAATAATCAATACAAATTTTAATGCTTCATTTCCTTTGATTTCACTCTTATTGTTCATTCATTCTACCATTTTCATATTCAAATTACTTTTACATATTTTATTTGTTTCCTTTTATGTAACAGTTAAATTTTAAAGTTGTAATTATTAACATTCTCATTAATAGCTTTGCAGTAAATTTCGCAAATATTTTTGCAGGTAATAACATTTCTAGGTTGGCCTTCAAAAATAAGTTTCCAGCTAAAATTACAGCAAAACAATCCCTAAGTAATTTCCCAGATTAAAAATCTCTAACTAAATTTCCATCAAAATATCCCAAAATTAAGAATAATTTGAATATATTCCTATGAATTTAAGAAAAGAAAATAATTTTTTTTGGTCTATGTACTTGCGAATTTATCTAGAAATAATATGCTTTCCCAGGTAATATCGCAGGTACTAATTTTGGGCAAAATGACGCCAACTTTACCTACGAAATTTGGTGGGACTATACCCGTCTCAGGCAATATATTCTATAGATAACTACATGACTTAATAAACACAAGATCCTAATTAACCTATTTAGCCTATGTTTCAATTAATTACAATCTATAATCACTCTTGCCAATCAAATACAATACATAGTCTCTTTTCTTTATTTTCTCTTTCTCTTCTTTTTTTCTTCATTTTTTTTCTTCTTTTCTTTCTTTTTTCATTTTTCCTTATTCCTTTTTTTTCTTTTTCATTCCTTTTTTCTACGTTTTTGTATTTTTTTCTTTCTCTTTTTCTTATTTTATGTTTTTTCATCTTTTTTTCTTCTTTTTTTGTTTTCATTTTATTCTTCTTTATAGTTTTTTTTTTTTGTATATCTTTACTTTTTTTGTTCTTATTTCATTTTTTTTTGTCATTTGTGCTCCTTCCTTTTTTAATTCTTTTTATTCCCCCCCCCCCTTATTTTGTTGTTATTGTTGTTGTTATATTTTATATTTTACATTATTTATATCATACTATATATTTTAAATAAATTTCTTATTTATATTTGAATAGTTTAGTCGTGAATATGTGTAATTTATCCTTTGTTTGTGTACAAATAGGTATATGATTAATTATATTTGTTGGAGTCTAAAATATACAAATATGCAATGTGTTATTTAATGCAAATATATCGTTAGTATTTATATGTCAAATTTGTCATTTGTATTTGTATATAAACAAGTATCATTTGTATGTGTATGATTTAAATTGTATAAACATGTATCATTTGATACAAATGTAACATTTCTATTATAATTTAACATTTTTATTTGTATTATTTATCATTTGTATTGTTCAATTTGTATCAATGAATATAAATATAATTATTCATAGAAAGAAAAATAACAATTCTTTTTCAATTGTTTAAGAATAGAAATGATACTGTCAACTAAGAAGTCAAATACAAATAAAAGAAACAAATGAAATTATAAATACAATTACAATATGCAGTTAACTTACAAATACAAATACAAAATAGTTCTTTAAAAATGCAGCCGCATCGATGAAAATAGAATGCACATATAAATATAGACACAAACAAAATGAGACCACAAAATACAACTACAATATGCAATCAACTACAAAATACAACTATAAAATAATTCTTTAAAATACAAGGAAGAATTGTATAAAATATATAAATGATGGTGTGAACTATAAAATACAAATACAACTGCAAACTATAAAATATAAATACAAATGCAAACTATAGAATGCAAATACAAATACAAGTGTGAACTATAAAACATAAGTACAATACAATTGTATTAACGAATATAAAAATATAAATGATGATGGGAATACAAATATAATAAGCAATTGTGATATTTTTGCTATCATTCATGAGTTGTGCTCAACGTAGTCATATTTTTTGAAAAATAAAAAATATCAAATAGAACAAAAAAAATGAGAAAGAAGAAAATACAGAAAAGGAAATCAAAAAGAATCCCTCTCCCCCCCCGCCCCCCCCCGCCCCCCCGCTCCCCAAAAAAATAAATAAAAGATAAATAGAAGTTAGAGATAGAAGAGAAAAAAAACGGAAAGAAGGAAACAAAATAGGAAAAAAAAAGTAAGAAACACAAAAAAACCAAGAAAGAAAAAATGAAAAAGAGAAAAACCAAAAAAGAAAAAATGAAAAAAGAAGAAGAAAGAAAATAGAAGTTAGAGACAAAATAGAATACAGAAAAAAGAAAAGAAAGAATAAAATAAATGAAATAGAAAGCAAATCAAAAAGTAAAAAAATAAACAAAAAAAGAAAAAAAAATGATGGTAAATACAAATATAATACGCGGTTATGATGTTTCCGTCATCATCCGTGACTTATACTCGACATAGTCATTTTTTCTAAAAATACAAAAAATATAAAATATAGAATACAACCAAAAGAAGAAAAAAAATGAATAAGAAAAAAAAGGAAACTAAAAAGAAAAACATGAAAAAGAAAAAAAAAAAGAAAGAGAAGTAGATTTTAGAGATAGAAAGAGAATTTTTAAAAAAGAAAAAAAGAAAGAGAAATAGAGACTAGAAATAGAAGAGAAAAAAAAAAAGAAACTAAAAAGAAAATTAAAAAAAAAAAAAAGAGAAAGAGAGACTAATTGTAGTTTTGAAAGTTAGGCTAGATCCCATTTTGCTGAAACATATGTTATTTTATGTAAGTCTCCCAAATATTAAGGAATTCAAAATTTTTGCCAAAAAATTCACATGTATTATCTATGATAATTTTCTCCATGAAATATTCACAGGTAAAATCACAATTTTCTTGTAGTGATAAAGAACTTCTAAATCAAAGCGCCACATCTAAGACCTTTTTCAGATTTTCTGATTATGTCTAATCTAAAACAAAACTTTGTTGTATCTAAGAACTAATAAATTTATTTCATAAAATCTCATTGAATTTACGAGTAAGTTTCTTTTTAATAGCAAAATTTAAAATACTCACAAAGATATATCTTGGATGAAGTCTTTTTTAATTTTTCTTCTTAATATAAACTAATCATATAAGTTTGTAATATTCAAAAATAAAAAATAAAAAATAAAAAATATCCATATCATTAAAAATAAAATGGTGTTAACACAACAACACAATAACAAAAAATAAAATAAAAAATTGTGATAGTTCTAATGTCCATAAAAAGAATATATTTGAATAGACAATTTGTTTATTTGTTTGGCTTATGTTAATATTAAAAGCATTTGAAACTTCCTAAGGAATACCACAAATTAATTTAAAAAATTTAGAGTCTTCTTTACAAACTGCGACTCTTAAAAATTTCACTAGCCAAAATTTTTTACCTCACAATTAATTTAGTAATAAACCAAATAAAAATACATTAGGGAAAAACTTTAAGAAGTGTTTTGAGCAATAATGACAATAATTGAATAACAACCACCTCCTTAAAATAAACTTCTTATGAAAGGGTTACTAGAGAAAATTGAAGGAAAGGTGTCTTTTAAGTCTTGAATGAAGGATTGATGACATTAATTAACTTAAAGGGTCAAACATCATTAGAAAACTTGATTAAGTTAATTGTGGACTTGATTAATATTTTCAAAACTTTCTAATCTTTTCAAAAATATAAATCAACCCAACCCACACCCCTCTTCAATCCAAATCAACCAGGCTCTTCCCTCTCTCTCTCTCGACAGCTTCTCTTCACTCTCTCCCAACCAACAGTTTTGTAAATTTCTCCATTCCTTCCTCGGAGACTTCAACCTCCGATGACAAATAGTTGGGCTTCGAATTCCTTTTTGACTTCAACCTTCAATCGACGTGACAACCTTGCTTTCTGACCACAACAAGTTTGAATTCTTTATCGTTTCTTTTCTTCTTTCACAGATAAAAAATTATGGCCTTTTTAGTTTTGAAGAAAACGAGGAACTTGAGCCAACTTCTCTTATAGTACTGTTAACAATTTTAATATTTGTTACTTTAATTTGAAATACGGTTTGAATAAAACCCTAATTTCTGGTATTTCATCTCTTCTCTTTTCGAAGTGAATTATGATTTTTTATTGTTTGTTGTATTTTTTTGAAGTTTGATTTTTGTTGTTTGTATTTATATAAACAAAATAATGATTTGGGTTGATTTGTTCTGTTCTTGGTAAAAATGGTGATATTGCTGTTTTTCTGTTGAACAAAATTGTGCTACTGTTTTTTTCTCCAATACATTATCCATCTAGTGCAACATATTAACCATCTAATACAACGGATTTATCATATGATGCAACAGATCAACCATCTAATGCAACAGATGAACAATTAGATTAAAATTCCGATGCAACAGATTAATCATCTGATGCAATAGAGGAACCATCAGATAAAAAATCTAATACAACAGATTTAGCATATGATGTAACAGTTTAATTATCTGATGCAACAAATTAACCATATGTTGCAACAAATTAACCATCTAATGCAATAAATTTACTATTGGATGCAATAGAGGAACCATCGGATAAAAAATCTGATACAATAGAAGAACCATTGATAACTGTCCCAGCAGGTAACTATTCTAACAGATCACTCATGTATTGCAACAGCCGTGTGACCTATTTCACATATCGTTCATTTTTCTCAATAGATGAGTGATATGTTTTTTATTGTCGCAACAGATTACTCAGCCGTTACTGCAGGTAACTATTTCAATAGAGAAACTGTTGATAACTATTCCAACAGATCACTCATATATTGCAATAGATAATATTGCAACAGATGTGTGATCTGCTGCACAAACCATTCATTTTTATCAATAGTTAAGTGATATATTTTATATTGTTGTAACAGATTACTCATCCATTGCAATAGGTTATTTAACTATTTCAATAGATCACTCATATGTTGCAACAATGTGTGATCTATTGCACATATAATTCATCTGTGTTAAAAGATGAGTGATATGTTTTGTATTATTGCAACAAATTATTCATCCACTGCAACAGGTTGGTTATATGCTCTAACAGATATACTAATTGGTACAACAAATTAGTGATATGTTGAAACTGTTATTTTACTATTTTGCTTGTTACATTTACTGTTATCCCTTTTTAACGATGCATTAATCAACTATAATATTTTTTTTATGTTTCTGTTAATTTTAGATAATATGGCTCCCAAAAGAATAGAAATCGAATCAAGTCCAAATAGAGGAACAAGTGAAGCAGCTAGGCTACACCCATCACTCTATGAGTTTGCTTTACAAGCGTTATCTCAATCTGGAGAAGAATGTGAAGAACACGGGGAGGAGAAATATTTCAAAAGAGATGATCCAAATGCTAATAGCCCTTTTACCGAAGAATTGGTCAAAACCTTCAGCATTGATCATTATTCTATAAGAATGCAGTGCGATGGTACCACAGATTTAACGGGTGATTTCATGGTTAAGTCAGCCATAGGAAAATTTTTCAATGCCTTCAGAAAAATACTTTGAGAACAAAAATTGAATGCTTATTTCAGGGACAGCTGCTTTGAAAAATATCTTGATTTGTCGGAGGACAACAATGCTCTTTGTCAAATGAAAATGGTATATGAACTTCTCAAGCGTATGTTTATGTATGAAAACAAAGATAAGATGGATGGGGTATGGATAAATTACTGTGGTATACCTGTTTATTTTGGTTGGAAGGAGTTTGCGATAGTTACTGGACTAAAATGTTATCCTCCTTCTCAAGTTATACCTATTCTAACCCCAAAAAGCACCCCGCACACTCAAAAAAGGCAAAGGCAAGTCGTGTGATCGTGATGACCTGGTGTCCATTGTTGGTCCAAGCTTCAAAAATAAAAATTTGATAGAAGCGTTGAAAGGTAAAGGACTTTCAAAGAAACAAAAACAGTCATTGTGCTTGGTTTGGTTGTACATAATATTCTTTGGGTGAGAGACATAAACAACAACATAAGAGTTGGCTTAGTAAAATTCTCCAAGGATCTTGAGGTGTTTAACAACTATCCTTCGAGTTATGAAAGCTTCAAAATAACTGTCTAATATTTATTGACTCTGTTAGCGCCAAAGACAATCAACTTATATGGATTTCCATGGGCTTTCATGGTAAATGTTTCTTTCTTTTATATGATATCATTTATTTTTTTTACTCAGTAATGGTTTTGATTTATTAGCATTATTTTATAGGCTTGGGTGTTTGAAGCCATTCCTTATTTGAGACAATAAGTGAACTACCAGGAAGAAGTTTCCTGTCCAAGAATCTTGAGATGATTGTCGGCCAAAAATGATAAAAATACAAAATTTCTTGATCTCTTCAACCCCCCGAAGGATGCAATAAGTATAATTATAATTATATTTTATTTTAATTAATGATTTTTTGAATGATCTAATCATCATTCTAATATATGTAATAATTTATGTTAGATTGTGCTTCCGTCGCTAGTTCCGACCAATCGAGAATTAAAGATGCTATTTTTTCTTACTTAACGGTCCGTGCAAACTTTATCGAACCCTAAGGTCATTGAAAAAATAAAAATAAAATTATTTGGAGCAACCTCCATTAAAAGAAAAATAATTTTGAAGGGTGAGCTTGTTGTTGTTGATGGTCTTAGTGGTGATGGAGCTGTTGGTGGTGGTAGTGGTGCTAATGTTGGTGCTAATGATGCTTCTCTTACAGTATTTAAAATAAATTATTATGAGTATGATCATACTGGTTATACAGATTTTGCCTCTCCCAGCGAATGTTCTGCATGCAAATGTCAAGACTGCAGGGAGAAACATGATGTAGTGATTAATGCTATTAATGCATTAATTGCTTTTGTAAAGGAATTGACATCTAAGAGAGGTGTCATTCCATCAAAGAGGATTTTATATCCATCCACTCCATTAGAGATTAAGGCTAATAAGAGAAGGAAAGTGATTTCCAAGGCATTATCAAGCATCCAAAAATGTGAAATTGTAACTCCTTTGTCCATATGTTGCACTGAGCAATGTATAATGTCTAAAGGAGAGCAACATGAGCTGAAGAAGGTGAATATATATGTCTTCTATCTAACAAACAGACACATATCTGTTTTAACAAATGGCACATCATCTGAAAATTATCAAACATATATATATACATCTATTGCAACAGTTGACTAACTTGTTGCACTAAATAAAGTATCTATTGCGACATATGTCTCTTCTATTTTAGCAAATCAAACGGCTTTTCGTACCACTTTTATTTGTACCAACAGATGACCTATCTACTGCAAAAGATAAGTCATATGTTGTAACAGATAGTTAATCCGTTGGAAATTATCATACAGGTCTTCCTCATGTAAAAATTTGTCCCAACAATTGATTCATTGTTACAATAGAAATATAATATGTTTGGAACAATTTAAAACATAAGGAAGACCCGTTTGATTTGCTAGAACAGATGAGTTATCCTTTTCCATTTTGTTGTATTTCTGTGATTAGCATTGGCCAATTTTGGCTTTCCAGGTGAATGTAGAAGCTACTGCTGGACACATTGATAATATACTACTCTTTTTATAGAAATACGGAGAATAGAAAACGGAAAAATTGTAAATAAGTGACAATAAAGATCCACGACGAGAAAAGCCGAATTCCATAGCACCGGATGAAGAACAACTTGTCCATATCGAGTAGATATTTATAGCTTGAGCCTGTCAAAGTAATAACCTCACCCCTCCTTAGGAATCCTTGACATCAATACTTAAATTGTTGATGTATTTGTTGAGATCTGTCCACATAATAATTTTTTTTACATTTCATTTATTTGTTGATTTATTTCAGCTAATTTCTGAAGGCTTCGATTTATTTTATTTTGTCTATGAATTTTATTTTTTCCTTAGATTTGAACTTATTAATTGAAATGGAATACTAGATTCAAATATTGCAACAGATAATGTATCTATTGCAACAGACGATATATCTGTTGGAATATATCGAACAAATTTAGACATATGTTGTAATAGGTAGGTAATCTATTAGAATTTATCAAACAGGTCTTCCTACTGTTTCAACAGATAGACTTAGATAGAAACTAATGCAATAGAGAATATCTATTACAGCGGATAGAGAATCTATTGCATTATAAAAATTCAACTTTTATTGGACATAAAAAATTACCACTACATGTAAAAAAGTGAAAGTGAATTGAAGTGAAAAAGGTGAAACCCATCGACCGTGTTCAGTTCAAACACCTAAAATAAAATAGGCATCAAGTAGACAGTGCTCATTTTAAACACGTAAAATAAAATAGGCATCAAATGTGTCAGTTTGACACTTTTTACCCTGTTGGCTGCTTGTGTGCTATCACGCAACCAAGGCTTGTTGAACCGTCATTTTTACTGACTTAGTGTCTGATTTGCCCCCCAACGATTATTTTTACCCCATTGACTTATATATTCATCTTCTTCTTCCTAAAATTTAACCCTAAATTCCCAAATCTTCTTCTTCATTGTCATCTTTTTTTTATCTATCCAAATTCTTCAAATTATTTGCATTTGGTCTTTCTTTTCTTTATTTTTTCCCCAACTCAGCTGTACAATATCGAGCGCATCCTCTACTATTTTTGTGATAAAGATTTTTGATATTGTAAGTGCAGTCATGAAGCTCCATTGAAGACTTCTTGAACTCAACAAAATCCAGGTCATATGTTTTTGACTTGTAAGATTTCAAAGGTATTATCTTTTTTTATTTAATTAGTTGATTAATTATTGATGTGTAATTGTGTTCTTGTTTTTATAGAAATTAGGTGGATACGATTACTTGGATTGGTATGAAGAACGACACCCTTCATAAGTAAATTATGTAATCTGGGGTTTGTTGAACAAAGTCAAGACTTCTGAATAGAAACAAAATCGAGCAAGAAGATACTACATTGTTGCCGTTATTGCTACTGGTTTGGTATTATTGGGCACATGGATATTCAAGCCTAATTGCTGAAATTTTTATGGTGGTGTATTTGCTAGTAGTTTGGTGTTGTCAAGCACATGGATATTCAAGCGTAATTATTGGAAAATATCAAACAGATTTAGACATATGTTGTAAAATTTAGGTTATCTGTTGGAAATTATCAAATAGGTCTTCCCATTGTTGCAATAGATTAGACTTAGATTAGATAGAAATAATATCGGCATAATGCAACAGATGATCAACCTATTGTAATAGATAAACTATCTTTCAGAACAGATAGAATATATTTTACAACAGATTGACAATTTATTGCATTATAAAAAACTCAACTTTCATCAGAAAAAATTATTCTCACTACATGTACATGTAATTTAAAGTAAAGTGAAGTGTGATTTGAAATAAAAAATTATTATTTCACAGGCTCTTCTATATACACAGTCTCCAAGGGTCCAGTTAGTACCCAATAAGCCCAGACCTCTTGCAGGTTTTCCATAGCATTATCGTATAGAAAGGTCATTGGCTAGGCCATTTCTATGTCGATCAGCAAATATTTGATATGTGCAAGAGCGTGCGAGCCGCACCCGAAATTGGTATCATTTTTTGAAAGGTTCATGTCCTTGTTTAGACCTTCAATATCCCATAATTTCTTTATCAACACTTTCTCAGATAAATGATTCATCAGCTTACTCTCCCTCAACAAGATGGGGAGCAACTCTATCAGTGTCTACACGTGGAAGAAAAGACCGACCTCATCGATGACAGGTTCATTGCAGTCATAAACTTTGATCTTTCCCCCCTCGAGTAGTATCTCAATAGCCTGATAATGTATGCTGCCCATGCTCATGATTGCAAGAATCCTCTTTGCCTCGGTTCAGCTCTTGCCGTATGGATTTGGCCTCTCCCCTCTAACATATTTTATCATTTCTTCTTTATCCCAGTCCAACGTAGAAACTAACAAATCAAATCCCGTGCCACAGGCTGACACATCATTACTGAGTTAATCGTACTTATCCTTGAGTTTCTTAAAGAAGCCGAGCTCCATTATTCTATCGGCAACATCATAAGCTTTCGGGTACGCTAATGGCCTTTTTCTCATGAGGCAGAGAATTTCATCAACATGCTGTGATATAAGAAGTAAATTTTTAAATAGTTTAGTAATTGTAAATATGTAACGGATGGTCCATTTGTTGCATAGGATTCTCAAAATAAATAATCCAACGCAACTTATGCAACAAATGGATAATAAGTTGCAACAGAACCACTACCAGTTGTACCAGAATACCTAGTTGTTGCAATAAATTTCAAATATGTTATGTAGCTTCTTCTTCATAGAGTATATTAGAAGGCTATGTTAGGAAAAGTAAACATGCCTTGCCCTCGTACCGTATACGCATATCTGTCGTAGTTTGGAAGTCTCGAGGGAAAAAGGGAGGCCTGGGGTAATCTGGTGTGCCTTGCTTGGCATTCTTAGCCTATCGTAGATCTCTCTTCTCTTTGGTTCCAAGTTCTACGTATATGTCCACCTTCTTGAATGGCCCCTGAACTTTAACAGCTTTTAGAGAGGGAGGAGTTGTAATTTTTTTTGATTTCCGACTGGAGAGTAGTTGCTAATTGCTTTTTTTTCCTCCTAACCGCCACTGTAGGAGTGTATGTCTCCCTTACCTTCTTGGATGGTATGACACCCCTCTTGAATTTGAATTCCTTGACAGCTTTAGAGATAGCCTCTACTTTTTCAAAGAGTTTATCCTGGCTATCCTTGCACTCTTCGAATTCGCAATAAGAACACGAGGGTGAAGAGGGGTCAGATGGATCTGTGTAAGGGTGAAAAGGGGTGTTTTCAAATATAATTATTTTTTCTTAAGCATCAACATAATCATCATCAAGAGTGGTAGCAACATCAGCATGCCTTCTACCAACACCAACAACTCCACCAGAAGAAGCACCCGAATCTGCTTTAGTAGGTTGGTCATGAAGAGCCTCAAAATTAGGCTAACCTTGCCTAACTGTTCTTCTTATGGCTATTGCTCCAGCCAATTCTTTCTTTATTAACTCCACCGTTGGGTATCTATAGTATCAATATGACCTAGAGTAATATAAGAAGTCACCACTGACTCCTGCTCAGTAGGCACGATCCATGGATGTACAACCTATAAAAAATAAAGACAGATATATTTAAATCATGTCATATAATAATTTTCACAGTTGGGTTATATTTTAACACAGTCAACTTCTGCAATAGATTAAAAAATATGTTGCATCAGATTACCTATTTGTTGAATAGTTTGTAGTAGATGGTTAAAGTCTGTTTGAGTCGGGTTCAGAGAACCAAAGAAAAACATGGATAATCCGATGAAAATATCAATCATCTGTCGCAATAGATTACCAATATGTTGCACCAGTTGCACAAGACGGGTAATCTGTTGGGTTAAATATTATACAACAGATGATCTATATGTCGCAACAGATTAACAATATGTTATATCAGATACCCATCTATTGCATAATTTGCAGTAGATGGTTTATTTATTAGTAGCTGGGTTCAAATAACCAAAGCAACAAATGGGTAATTTGATGCAAGATATCAATCATCTCTCACAATGATTATCTATCTATTGCACCGATTGGCACAGGACGGGTAATCTATCATAATAAATGTACTATCTGGTGCATCAGAGATAATATTTGTTGCGCCAGATATAACATCTGTTTAATATCTTTATTGAGTAAAATTATTTTACTTAAAAAAGACGTACTGCATCATCCGGAGGGTTAAAGAGATCAACCTCCTTAATTTTTTAGTTGTTCTTTGTAGGCAACCACCTAAACATCCCTAGATAAGAAACCTCATCTGGGTAATTCATTACCTACTTTCGGAGTGGAGGAATGACTTCAAATGCCCAAGCCTAAAAAATGTAAACACGAAGAAAGCAAAAAAAAAAGTCATAATAACTATATTCAATATAAATTAATGGATGAATAAAATAAAAGTAGTGATTAATTTTACCATGAAAGCCCAAGGAAAGCCGAATAATATGGTCGTCTCTGAGGATAGCTTTGTCAGTAAATATTGGACAGTCAAGTAAAAACTGTCATATCCCCAGGGGTAATTGTTGAATTTATCAAAATCCTCAGCACGCGTCAACAAATCTTCTTCTATGACCTTGTTGATGTCTCTTGCCAATATAACCGATGGGAAAATCAAAATAAGCACAATTTCTCCCTGTACTGCTTTGGTATGGTTTTATCCGTGAGATTATCAATAAATTTGATACTTTATAGCCACGTCGAGCAATGTCAAATAACCATCTATTTTTTATTGTATTTTCTTGCCTTGGATATTTTGCGGGGTGTTTCCTTGGAGATAGGTGATTCTTCTGGACGATCGTATCTCAAGTCCGTCACTATGGCAAACTCTTACAAGCCAAAACAAACTGGCATGCCACAGTAGTTGATCCAGATTTCATCCATCTTTTTGTCCCCCTCCTCTGAATCTTTATCATCCTCCACATACTTGATCCTATGCTTGAGAAGACCATATACCATCTTCATATGGAAACGGGCAGGGGGGTCCTCAGGCATCTCAAGAAAGTGTCCAAAGCAGCTCTTCTTAAAAAGTCCGTTTATATTTTTGTTCTTTATAATATTCCTAAAATAATTAATTTTTTTCACCATCTAACATTTAAGTACAAGTTCACCAGTTAGTTCTGCTTTTGGGTTATTTATTGGCTTCGCAACTTAAAACTTGTTAATACTAAAAGTTTTGACAGGATTATGCTGGGATGTCGATATTATTTCACACCCCATTGGTGATCCATTATCATCATGTTGATGATTATCCTCTTTCTCTTTCTTACTCCCTAATTCCTCATCTTTCTCACTTTTATTTTCTTTATCACCATCTACAGACCCTTGTCCACCTCCCTCAACATTTTTTTATATCTCTCCTCATTTTTACTTTTCCCTGATTGAGATTGTTTAGGAAGCTCCTCCGAGTCGCTCTGTATTATAGCCTTTTTTTTGGATGGTCAGACGTTGATCCACTTTCACATTCTTTTATTTTGGGAGACATGTTTTACCTACAAACAACAGAAAATAAAAATTACATTACAATTGATGTATGCATAAATTTTAAAAAATACATTACAAACACCACCAATACTGACACACCAATATCCACCACTATAAACACCACCAACCAATGCCATAAACACCATAAATACCGACACCTCCAACAACCACCAAAAACACCACCAACCAATGCTACCACAAACACTACTAGATAATGCTACCAACAGCCACCACCAGTGCCACCACGATGACAGACCACTACCACTACCATGACTACAGACACCACAAACACTATTCAATAATACCATGACAGTTAATGGAACAGTGCGATAGAAACTAAGGTTTTCTTGAGTTCTTCCTACGATTTTACCATCAAAAATCAAAATTGTAAACCCATTCTCGAAGATAATACAACTAAAAGTTTTCTTTTTCATCATCAACTTAAAAGCCCTTATTTTTTAGAAAAAATAACAAATATAGAACTATTCTCGAACTCTTTTACCTATGAAAATAGAGAAAATAATTGATACAAGTAAGAATAAAGTCGAAAATAACACCTATGTGGTCAAAAATGAGAAGAAAATTGATCTGTTGTGAAGGATTGAGCAATTTGTTGAGTAGTTATTGTCTGTACTATATTGTTGAGAAAGATAAAAGAGCAAGAACTCGAGATTTGAAATGATAAAACATTTTTCTCGCAAATGAATGATTTGTATTTGTAAAAAGAATGACAAGTTTTGAAAATGTTAATTTGGTTTAAATTGATCTTAATTATTTTTTTAAATTATAAAAGATATGCGTAATTTTTAACTCTCTCATCATGCAATTGCCAAAAGACTCAATTGAAGTTGTAGTTGACCTTATGAACTCACCCCTGCTCCTAGATTAATCAATTTAGGGATTAGTTGAACACATAAATTCAATTGAAATTGTATAAAAACAAATGTTCAACCTGTTGCATCAGATTACGCATCTGTTGTAAATTATCAATCAAATTAGGTCATTAGTTGCAAGAGATAATCCATGTATTATAAATTATCCATTCTATTAAGTCATCTATTGTGATAAATTACGCATCTGTTGTAAATTATCAAATAGATTAAGTCATTTGTCATAACATATTAGCCATCTATTGTAAATTATCAAATAGGCGTTGCCATCTATTGTAGTTGACCCTATGAGAACTCACCCCTAGTCCTAGATTAATCAA
>NC_061118.1:132820668-133106017 GCF_002878395.1 Capsicum annuum
AGCCCCAAGCTAACCCTTTGAGCCATTTTCATTCAGTTCAACACAAATCAACGGGGTTTCCATAAATAACCCTCAAATATCAACAGAGTAATCATCATCCAAGAATAAAAGAATTTTAGAAAGATAACAAAATGTGACTTATTAATCAACTCCCAACATCTATACTAGTCTGACAAGCCTCTAAGAAAATCAATAAAACCAGCGAGCAATTGAGACATGCCTTAACTGACTCATACTCAGTTATCAAATGTAAACGATTTTTTGAAACCAACATCAGACATCACGTCCTCAGAACATGAGGACCCACCACAATAGAAGATGTAGAACAGCGTGCCTGAAGAATCATTATCAAACCTGGAATTGAGCACCTGAACCTACATTCTGAGAAAATACAGCCTACATTCGAAAATGTGGGTCAGTACCATGGAAAAGAACCGAGTATATGGAGGTGTATGCAATTGTATAAACATCATCAACATAAATATTTATAAGAAATATGCAGGATGTATGAAAGACTCACATAGCCCGAAGAAAATCATCATAATCATGAGAGGATGAAATAAGTACAATAACACATGTGAGTCATCATATAATTTGTCAATCACTTTTAGTTCATCAAGAATATCAATTCTCATAATGTAAATATCATTTAAATCTTTTGAAAGAATAACTTTCACAATTCCACTTTCAAATCACTTCATCATTCACCATAGACACAAGGATACACACATACACTGGGAGATCCTATAACTGACATAAACCATGTGAGCTACACGGAGTCCAACGTACAACCCACGTTGGGGAGAGCCGTTCTATCCTTGCTATCGGAGTAGGACTATCGATATCAAATCTACACAAACTAGTGATCATTATATAAATCAGCCTCAGGCTCACTCCTACGGGGGCACGTAGTTCTAGGGAAGTAAGGTTGCTTTATACCTCCCACTCGGTGCTAAAGATTTCTCCTGGACTTAGCTCAGATAATTTCAAAGACAATCCATAACAAAACAATTTCAGTAATATATAAATATAAATCGGGAGCCATCATGCTTCCCCTCTATCAAATCAAGCACGTTGTGGATTTCTTTCGCACTCGAGTTCAAAACAACTCCATTAAGACCAAAAGGTCAAATCTTTCAAAATATCTCAAATATTCAACATCAATGTGCTTATAACACACACTTTCTTAAAAAACACAATTTTCAATGGGGATTCACGACCCAAATATCAAAATCATGATAAATATCATTCAAGAGTTATGCTTTATATCTCCACACATGTAAATTCATCTTTCAAAATCATAAACATCAAGATTTCATAATAATCATCATAAGATATGGGTTCATGCTTCAAATTCGTAAAAATCAAATAAAAATCATGCCTTTGTAAAGAAAATTACTTTTGGGCACAAGAACGAAAGAGAGTTCTTGTTGAAAAACCCCACATACCTTGAATGATGAACTTTAGATCGATACTCATTTTTGAGATGTTAATCGTGCCTTTGAATGATGGTTCTTGGAGTTCTTGAACTAGGAACTTAGAATCTTGAATAAATTTACAGAATTAATGGTGAGCATTGGAGGTTCTTGAAGTTGGATGTAGGAGCTTAGGGTTTTCTTTTTGAGGGAATTTGATGAAATATAACATATAATACTTCTAATAGGCTTTAATATAGGGTTTGGACGGATTTTGGGTGAGAGGAAATGACCAAAACGGCCCTAAAAATCAAATAATTCTCGAATCTATCCTTTGGTGGACTGTTTTGATAGTTTGAAGTAGATCGACCATAACCTTTTGCTCCGATAGACAAATTAGATGAAACTAATTTCATTGGAAAGAGGACTCGTAGAGCTTTCCGTTGATATATAGTAGATAACCCAGGTCATTATGAACAAGGAGTTATGATCGTTTAAAGTTGGATCAAAAATACTCCTGGCCTCAGTACTTTTTCCTGCACGTTTTACTGTTCATTACTATTCACGGTTCGATCGGAATGTTCATAACTCGTCGCTCGGGTGTCCGTTTTGGATGATCCACATATCATTGGAAATATTATTCGATACTCTACGCAATGGTGGGTCATAATCTAAGACATTCCGCATGAAAAATTTATAATTCATTCTAGAAGATAGAACCCAACACGTTTACGCATAAAATTTCAACAAAAAATTTCCTGGGGTATTACAATAACCCTAATCTATTCATACAACACTGTACAAATAACTCAGTCACAATTGTCGTTGTTGGATTTTTCAAGGTGAGAGACAACACTACAATAGACTAATCCGATCAGCCCTACAACTGCACATCGGAGATGACAACCACCAATGACCCACATAACGAGTGTCGAGTCACTCAATTGAAGTTGGTTAATGCGCCGAAAGGCAAAGGCGGCGAGTGACTACCAGTCTTACAAGGTTCAACTGGCCGACAATCAGTCAGCCAGTTCAGTTTCTAGCAAAATTCAGATCAATTATTTCGATAAATTTTGGCAACGACGACCATTTTTTTGATCAGTTGGGTGATATTTTAGCTAGGTCAACTGACCATTTTTTGATAAATTTCAGCTACTACTTTAATCTTCAAAATTGAAATAAAAATTTGAAATAACCGAACCAAATTTGTAGTAATGAAACCAAATCAATTTTTTTTTATGGTTGTCATTTTCGTCAATCCAAAAATTGAAAAATCAAACTGATATTAAACAATCAATTCGAATAAACCGAGCGCCCACCCCTATAGGTAGCTCTTGTACACGTTTGACCAAGTCTTAGGGATAGTGAAGGATAGTTGTAAGAAGTTTTTGACAAAGTTTATTTATCTGTATTTAATTTAATTTTTTATTTTTAATCCAGTATTTTCTTAAAAACAGAAATCTTCTACATATTTTTATTTGGGATATAAATATTTTTCTAGCCACTTAAGATAACGTAGGTATCCGCACGATCCGTTAGTTTGGATCGTGAGACTAACATCTCTCCCAATGTTAGGACAATTAATTTTCATATTGACCTTTGCATAATATAATTTCCATTATAACAACAACAAAATAGACTAATATTTATAAGATGTAACTGTTACAAAGCAAGCGGAGTGTATTTCCAATATCAATTCAAAATAATCAACCAAGAAAATGAGAAAATATTTTAGCAGCTGATTATGAGGATTGAGGAAAAATAAAACCATGGTAAATGATTATGAAAAGGTGTCAAACTTTAAAAGTAAATATTATATGGGGTTTATGGACTTGAAATACATAGGGTAATGGACATTATTAAAAGTAGGAGTTATGAAGCTGAAAATGTTGATTAAAGGCAGAAGACTAATAGATATTATTAGAATAGAAGTTATGAAAATGAAGTGGGGTGAGTGATGGAAATGACTTTTAAATAAAGTAATTAAGAAAAGTAAAAAATATTTTGAAGTAATCTTGTGTTATTATTATATAGTGAAATGGAGAGAGAAATGTAACGACCCTTCAGCTCATTTTTTGATTTTTCATGTATTTTTGGTGTTTCGAGCTTTCCGATAGTGGCTACCTATTATTTATCACTTGTGGGGGACATGTAGTTCAGTTTCAGAAGTTCTTTTGAGAATTTTATCAATACCGAAATATTCAATTTAAATTAGAATTTGGTAAATTTTTATTTTCAATTGTCTTCCTAAAATGTTTTACATATTTATATAAAAAATGAAAAAGGGCCTAAAATGCCTTTAAACTATGTGAAATGGTGTAAAAATACCCTCCGTCTACCTATGAGGCCTAAAATGATCTTTCCGTCTACCTATGAGGCCTAAAATGCCCTTTTTGTCTGCCTATTGGGGCTATTTTCCCTTCTATTTAACAGATATGATACCTCGTGATTCTTAACCCACTTTATTGGTCACTTGGCCACTTGAGTGTAAATATAGATATTATTTTAATTTCTGTATTTACCTTGTTATGAAACTAATTGCTCTGGTAACATTGGATCAGAATATGGATCAATAGGATTAGTTTCTAGAAGATGTGATGTGTACAGTTATGACATTATGCTCATGGAAACTTTCACAAGGAAAGGGCCGTATGATGAAATGTTTCAAGAAAATTTGAGCATGAGGAGTTGGGTACTGATGTCAACAACAAAGGATATTATTGATATCACATTAATAGAACCAGAAGACATTAGTTTCCAAAATAAAATGTATTGTGCATCCTCTATATTGGAGGGTGCATTGCATTGCATAATTGAATTTCCCAATGAAAGATTGAACATGAAACAAATCCCAGCAAATATCAAGAAGATCAAGCTGGTATTTCTTATCAAATAATGCATCTAGGTTTATGTGCTGGAAATGTGCTGGTAAATATCCAATTTTCTAAAATATTCTGATGTCGTCTATATATATTATTTACTTATTCAGGAATAGAAATGATTATTGACTTGACTATACCATGTATGGCAATAGAAATGGATATTTTGTTTTTTTTTCATACAAAAACATATAAGTCTATCGGAAACAACCTCTTTACTTCATTTTAGATATAGAGATATGGAATGTGTCCACTCTACTCTCCAAGACCCGACTTTGTAGGAATACATTGAGTTTATTGTTGTTGCTGCATATAAACACATATATCTCGGATAGTTGCTAAGACAACTCTTGATTATTTTAGATAATTGGAAGATCAAATGATAAATTCTGGCCGTGAGTTTTCTTAGGTTGGTAATTACTTCTTTAAAATTTAGTACTCGTTTGGTAGAGTGTATAAGATAATACTGAATATGTTGTATTAGTAATACTGAAATTAGTAGTGCAGGAATTGGTAATACTGGGATTAGTAATACTGGAATTATTTTTTATTCAGTGTTTGGTTTGATGTATTAAAAGTAATAAGTATTATTATGTTTTAAAAAGAATATTGTTTGTTTACAAAAATACCCTCGACATACTATAACTTTGTGTATTTTTTTGCAAAAGTTTACTACTCTTTTTTTTAAAATAAAAAAAATTAACAATATAACTAATTATTTACTTTAGAATTTTAAGATTTAATCATTCACTTACAAAAATTATTTTTTAATTATCTTTTCTTTGTTTGTTTATCATTTGCTTGTTGTTCCCACTTTGTGTTGTTTTTAAGTTAAAGGGAGGTACGTATAACTTTTGGATGAGACAATAATATCATTATTAAAATAAAATTATATTCTATAGTGTGTTAAAACTAAGTAGAATCTTATTTACAAAATTAAAGCTTGTATGAAATTTATTTTTGGATTTTGACCAATAAATATTTTTTTGAATTACTGGAGTAGTTTTTTTTTAACTAAAATTATTTGGAGAGATATTATTATTTTGAAAAATTGAAAAGAAGTAACTCATATTGAATAAATTGAAAAAAATTTAGAAAAATTAAAGAAATTTGAGGACATTTTTGTAAATAATAATAAAATTTGTAAACTAATTTATTTGAATAAATTTATTAGTACAATATAAAAAATAAAATTAAGAAAATAAAAAAATGTTTAAAGAATTTTGAGGGATATTCTTGTCTTTATACATACTAATCCCATGATATTAAAACCCGTTTATTACTAATACCACCATATGTTATGTATTAGTAATACATCCTATAATATCATGTAGGGTATATAACTAATGTATGGTATTAGTAATACATTGGTTCAAAATCCTACCAAACATAGTATTAATTAATACCACAATTAATACATGGACTATTTTTCCTAATACGGCCTACCAAACGACCCCTTAGTGTAGCTTACTCAAGGTCCCTGGGATTAAACTTAGAAGCTTTAGTCTAGGCCTAGGTAGCTACTTGCCTTAGGTGGAGTATCGGGGTACTTGTAGTTAGCTTTATTGCCTTTTTAAAGGTAAAGTACCTTAGGACAGTGCCTTGTCTAGTAGTAAATAGCATTAAAGCACCTAGGAGGGCTAGTTATCGAGACAAGGATAGTTTGATCATTATAGTGTGGTTGTTGAATTTTCACTCCCGATGTTAACCTTTTTGGCCTTGCTTCGCGACCTTTGACTTAATAGTCAGAACCTTACCCTTCTTTAAATGAAATTGGCATTTTAACATAAAAATGACTAAATAAACTTGGAATGAATCAGACCTCTAGGTTTTTATCACCTATCTTTTATTAGTTTTAGTTCGATTTTGACACCCGATTATATTGCTTCTTACCTGCTAGTTTTGATTTGACTTCGACATTCGATATTATTGACCTGAAATTGAGAAATATGAGTTGGGATTGGTGTTTCAATGGTTATGTTGGAAGATGAATATGCGGTACACTTACCACACTTTCTGTCTCGTTCTTGCTTTACTTGCTATTGTTCTTGTTCTTATTTTAGTATTACTCTTTACTTGCACCCACCTTGCTTATAGGAGCTCGGTTGAGTTTATTTTTTATTATGTATGTCTTCGGGGCTTATGGGGGGCTAATTAGGTTATAGCTAGGCATTTATTTTGCGATTTTGATTTAATTATATTTGATTAAACACATTTTCTTAGCATAACTCATTATTTTTATTTCTAACCCTCACTTATTTTAGTATGCAGTCACAATTTATTTATTCGTGTACTGTATTTGAGCTTAGTAGGCCTATGATGCCTATTGAGTACCCTATATTTTGGTACTTATACTGTATTTCTGTATTTTTTTGTCTGATGTTGATCTAGTACAAGTCATCATCATTGACGCTGACCTTGACCTATTTTGTTGACTAGACATATAGGTGAGATTTTGGAGTACGGAGATGATCCTTCTCCATTTGTTGTTGTGATAGTCTTTTTTCATATATCCTGAAACTACTAAAATATTTTGGCATTGTTTATTACTCTTTTTGGTAATGTGGATCTTGTATTAATTTTACCAGGTTTTGGAACATTCATTTTGTCCTCTCCCCTCTTTTGTATTGTATAGTTATGTATATATTTTCTAGTTGTTTCTTTCAATGATCGTTTTATCCTTATTTCTCTATCTTCTGCCTATTGGTTCGTTACTCGCCATTTTGGGATATGACTTGGATTATCTACTTCTTAGCTTATCTACTTGCGGGGTAAAAAAGTGCCATCATGACTTGAAAAGTTAGGTCGTGATAGTTTGGTATTAGAGCTAGGTTCCACCGATATTGCCGGTATAAGAGCAAACATCTAATAGAGTCTTGTGGATCGATATGATAACTTCTGTATCCTATCTTTTGGGGGCTATAACAAATTCTTTGGAAAATCTCACCTTGTTGATTTATTATCATGTGTTGTGTCTATATTGGTTTCTTGATTCTCATTTATTTCATTATTTTGTAGATAACTAAGATGCGGGCTATAGAGGTCGGGGATAGGGCCCTTAAGACTGCAGCTATGACACCTGTTAGAGGTAGAAGTCGACCTCGAGGTTAAGGTCAGTCTAGAGCTGCATCCTAGCTCAAGGACAGACTGAAGATCCTTCACTAGATCCGATTATTGATCCTAACCTAGAGATTGAATCTTATGCCACAACAGTCGGTAGGTTTCCCAACCAATTGGATTTATATCTCTTTCTTCTCTGTGATTTCTTTGTGCAATTATTTGGTATGGTTGGTGGCCAATCAATGGATGAGGCCTGGACATCCACTCAGGGGCCAACACAGTGTAGACTTGGTGTAGGAACATAGCTAATGATGTGCCATGGTTTCATGGCACTTTTGATGCTTAAAACTGGAAAATATACAAGTACTTAGGTCGTTTTTATTAGATATAATATGTGTTTATGTTGAAGGAAAACATGTTTAGAGTTGGGAAAAAAAATAATGAAAATTTATAGAAGGGCTAGTTAAGTGGTACCTACGATAGTTGTAGGTCCCTCCGTAGGTGTTAGAAGGAAAGTTTTGAAAGATAAAGATTTGTTCTAGAAGTGACGAAAGCTACTTATGGGGCATAAGTGCTACTTACACCCCTAGTAAGTGCCATTGTAGGTAGAAGACCAAAAGGCTGCTGATTTCTCTGAGACTTACGAACCTATCTAGGATTCATAAGTAGTACTTATGGCCCGTAAGTGGGTCCATATGTGGTTGTCGACTCAGTTTTCCTTTTTGTTTTCTAGTTAGGATTCTTAGGGTTCTGATGTATTCTATAAATACCCTATTGGTGTTTTTGTATTAGTATACGCACTCTTTGTATTCACAACACTATATTGATTCTAAGATTTGATTTTTGGTCTTGGAATCCATTGTTCTTGATTTTTTACGATTGACTATTAATTTGAGATTCTGGGTTTTGTTCTTAAATGATTATAATATTCGTATTCTTTTTTTGATAAATTCAATGGATGTTCTTGTCAACATGAACGTCTAAACTACCTAACTAGGGTTGTGGTAACCCTGACAAAATAACAAAGTAGAGGAAGTGCAAAGTCATTCTTAATCAGTGTTTATGCATGTACTGTGATCTTCTTCAATTTGATTGCTTTCTTAATGATTGCACAAGTTAAGAATCTGATTGTATTCGATACTTACTTCATAAGAGAGGTTGAGATTAGAAAAAAAGATTACAACAGTAATTTGGGGATACCAACCCTCATTTAATTAACTTGAAACTCAAAAGGAGATAGTTAATTTGGGATCTAGGATAAGGTTTAGTAACACGACACACTGAGACTCACAAGGTGAAGAGTGAAATTTACCAAAGGTGTTCACAAGACGGTTGGTGATACATATTTTGTTAGATTTTGCATGCAAGACATTAATGTAGTTTGACAGAGCATGATAAGGCTGCGGCGTTAAGAAGTCTAGGGGAACACAGTCCTAGTATTCATCTCATATTGATTTCAACATAAAGTGATCCAGATTTGTTACTAATTTACTGCTTTCACAAGATCCCCTCATTTACTTTTTTACACTTTTTGGCTACTTCAGTAAGTTTGTGATAGAGATTTGACCTATTCCCTGTGGGTTCAACCCCAACATCTATTGGTTCTATATTTGATAGCGACTGCATTGTACTTTATTGGATATATAATTTAGGCAACATCAAATTTTGGCATAATTGTTGGGAAATACCATTTTAGATTGGTTGATAGAGTTTGTTGAGGTTGTTGGTTTTTCCTTTTCTATTGTTCTTGGGGTGTACGTCGGTGTATGCCTAGTACTAGGATTCAAGGAAATTCTTTGATCCCACCTGATCCACAGCTTGAAATAACCCTACGACAGTATCGTAAGATGTCAGAACACGTTCATGAGGGGCTTCAAGATGCTTACCTAGAATCCACCTTCTCCATATGGTGTTCAAGAGACAACCAAGGAAACCACTGCTCGATTATTAGCTAAAGAGTTGAAGGAGGTAGTTTCCCATTGTGTAGCTCAAGATACCAAAGTGAGAAAGAAAGTAGAGCGTCGATCAGAACTCAACGGATCTACGAAAGAGAGAGAGCTCAACCACCCCAGCATTTCAGTACTTTCCAACATATGATGATTAGGAGAAAGACTTGAGGTATGTTGGGCCTATCGAGATAAAGACTTGAGGTATGTTGGGCCAATCGAGATAGGAGCTATCATTCCTCCTGAACTACCCCAAGGGGTAAATTCTGATATTATGAGTGCTATGATTCAGCTACTCAATCTGACGGGTTTGTTTGTTAGTTTGAAGACTGATTGGAGTGGAATGTTATGCCCATTTTACCTCAGCATGTCCATGTGTCATCAAGGTGATGACTAGGCTGATAAGCTACCAACTAGTTGACAAGCTATCTGCTAAAGTCATCAACCTTAAGCAGTACCACTGAAGGAGTTGACGACTAGGATGATAAGCTGTCAACTAGTTGACAAGCTATCAGCCAAAGTCGTCAACCTTAGGCAGTATTACTGAAGGAGTTGATGACTTGGATGACAAGTTCTCAACTAGTTTACAAGCTATCAGCCAAGTCATCAACTAAAGAAATTCAACAATTTTTATTCAGTTTCTTAGGGATATTTTGGTTTTTTTCTTACCTCAAACCCTACCCTCCCACGACATAAAGCGTCAAATAGGCATTATTAGCCTTCTAATAAGTTTTAGATGTCATTAATCCTCTCTACTCTCAAGAATAATAAGATTAGGGTTTCTTCCCAAGAGCAAGAAATTCAAGTTTTCTCTAGCCAAGAATCCAAGAATTCAAGCTTACAAGTTTAAGAAAATCTTCAAGAAACATCAATAATAGGGTTTTCTTCACAAGTTCATCATTCAAGTCCCAAGATTCAAGCTTTCTTCACAAATCAAGAAAATTAAGGTATGTGGGAGTTCATCCATGGGTCTCCTTTCACCCATGGATCCCAAAAACCTTTCTTTGATCTAAAGTATGAGTTTTTCCATTATTATAAAGTTGTATATGTTTAAGATGACTTTAAAACATGTTTCTCCTTAGTAATTTGATGCAATTCATGTCCTAGTATGATCCCATGAAAAGATTGGTTATCTTATATCTCAAGTTTAGATTTTCCATGTCATGTTCAATTGAATTTCATGAGATAATTTTGAATTGTGAATTTAGCCATGTAATCATGTAATCTTCGCATGTTTTAAGGTATTCCCATGTTCAAGTTCATGATTTCCAAGTGTTTGATTAAATGTCTATGTTTTGGGTGTTTGAACCATAATCACTTATTATAGTATTTCAAGTTGATATCGTATTTTATACTCCATTTAGTGCTGGTGGATTATGAACACCCGATACTTAGTTGCTTACAGAATTTCAGTATCCTCAGAATGATTTTAGATAAACCATGAATATTGTCATTCTGTCAGTTATTATGATCAGTTGTTTGCTCAGTTAAACTTAGTTCAGTCTAGTAATCAGTGTCATTCATTCGGGAGTAAGATTCAGCCTTGTGCGAACCCAGGGATAGTGGCATTTCTGCCAGTTTAGGGTGTGCCCCTTAGTAGCAATCCCCGAATTACAGAACTATCTAGCCAACATAGGTTTAAGATATCTTCATGTCAGTTTAGGATTGAAACATATCTCATGAGTGCTCCTGCTAGTATAGGGTAACTCTTTAGTCCTTTGGGATGCCATTTTACTGGATCCACGCAGCCAGTGTTAGTCTCCGTGGCACGGTACTGAACCCTCCAACTGAGGTTACAATTTGGACCCAATTAGCTCACATTGAGACAGGTCGGTTAGATGATACCTCCCACAATCTCAGTACAGTATTTAGTGTCTCTTTAGTTTAGGTTTGCTTGACTAAGTGTACAGACTTACAGATATTTAGTTGAATAATTTTTAGTCTTTCAGATTACAGATTTATCTCAAAAATATATTTATGCTCGGACTTGCATTCTCAAAGATTACATGTTCATATTTTTATGCTCCGTATCCATACATGACCCTCAGTTCTATTTTTCAGCATGTTCAACTTTACATGAGGATTGCATACAATATTGTAATGTCCAGAGACTACCCAGTGGACGTCACACTATGCTTAGGAATACAAGTGATCCCAAGATAACCCTTGTACTGGCATAACTCATGAGCAACTGAATAAGATACATAAATCATGAAGAAATGAGTGGGACAAAAGTCTTTAGCTGAACATCTTCAAAACAAAACAATTAAAATGATTACAACTCTAGTTATACAAAACAAAACTAAAATCAAATACATTAACTCTACTAATTGTCTATGAAGCCTATACAAGTATTGACTATAGGTAGCCGGGACATGACCCCTAACTATCCCGAATCAATACGACTGAATAAACAAAAAAGAAAAGACCCAAATGCCCCTAGAAAAATAGAAACAGAAGTTGGAAAAATTAAGGGGCAGGCTATGGAGCGGGCGTCGTAGGATCTGGTGCAGTGCACTGTAGTGGACACCGCGGGCTCTACTACGGTGTACTACAGGGTGCGCCGCAGGTTAATCGCACTCTTACTGCCTCTTTCACAAAAATGGCTATAGTGTTTCACTTGGGTATCAGATTAAGTAAAAATTGGTATCATTGGAAAGCTGACTCGATTATCTACAATTTGGTTGGTCTTGAGCTACAAAATTCTACGTATATCAAAAGTTATACACGTTCAAAGTAGACTTTTGTAGAATCGAATACCAAACTTTGGATGAATCAAAGGCTCTTAGCTCAACTTTGTTCAAAGTGATTCTTATGAACATTTTTACCTCAAAATCACTACAGACACTAGGATAAATATCATGAAATTTATATTCAAAAGAAATTCGTGGGATTAGAGTTTACACACGCAAGAATGATGCTTCAAAGTCGATCCCAAAAATGCAAGGTGTTACATTATCTCCCCTGGAATCATCTATCCTCGAATGACTAATTAGACTAAGAGCTTTAAGCTAATTGAGATCATATTCCGAACATACATGACTAGGAACATGTCTGCATAACTGAGTATGAGCATGATACATGAACTGAGCTGCATTCGTAATTTGCATGGATGCAAACATTTTACCTCATGGAATGACCTTACTCGTGAAACTTCGGCTAGTAAGACTAAATTAAAAGTTTGAAATCTATAGGAGCTTATCTTCTTGATTGCTAAACAGGGTCGCAAGCTCTATGAACTGGACCATACGGATTGCCCATACTCAAATGGACTATTTATCCAACAATCTTTTAAGAAATTCTAATAATATTATGGAGCAAAGAATTTTGGGCATAATCTGAACAAGACATCTGACTAAGGAATCACAACATTGATACAACTCTATAGCATGGAACATAGACATATAAATCATAAGTTAGGATAGAATTACTAGGCCTTAGGCAATGCAACTTCTTAATTTCAAGCTTAGCAACACTACTCAAATACTCCCTCAATTGTACTATTTCCCTTAAATACCATACTCATTTGACTCAACTTAAAATTTTCACATGGGCATTGATAAATCCATCTACTAAAGTCTAAACCAAACTAAATCCTCTCACCGTGATCAAGCCTAACTCGAAATCACAAGATACAACACGCTACCCCATAATACTAGTCTAAATCACATGATTAAATCTTCTATGTCTCTTCCAGAGCTCATACCTTAAGCATAATATGCCTTACCCCTTCGATGACTAACTCTAAACTCTTACTATGGATTCACCAGCGCATATTACATTCATCCACTTATATCCCAACATAACATTCAAACCTATTATTATAACCATATATGAACTTCAAGGAAAACACCCATAAAGGCATACTTCTCACATTCTTTAAACCTCTATCAATAACAACTTTCTTGCACTATTCTTAAGAAGATATACCCAGAATTCTCAGCTAACTATGACATATACCAAAGATTTACCTCAATAATCCTTCATCCTTTAGCCTTAGATAGAAAAACATAAATAATCTTTCTTAAAGAGGGTCATCAACTCTCTCGTAACTAAACCATTGCTTATCCATTATCATCACCACTATCTTAACATAAGAAAAGATCACTGGAGTGCTAATGCATAAGGACTTGAAGCATAAAAGAATACTATATATAACTTTGACACTTAATCAAGGCTTGAGGAATAGAATGTCAAAGGCATGGATTCATTAAAAAGATCTAAATTAAGGACATACATGATATATTACAAATTTCACTAGTATCATGAGTTCTGAGAATTGATCATACTCTGAAACATGAGTTCATACTTATCATAAGCTATTCAATATAAGACTGGAATTTCATAGATTTATGAGGGATGACTCAAATCACAGAGTGAAGTAATTGCTTACTTTAAGAGCTGAGAATGGACTTGAACATACATGAAGTGTATAAGCATTGGCCTTTGGCATGGATCTATCACGCAAGACATATATTTGGTGTGAGAATGACTGAAATCCAAGGAACACTCTAGAGTAAAAAGGTATCACTATATCATTATAACTCTTATTGATATGTATCATAATATAATTCTCAAAACTTGATTTGGTTCTTCACTCTACAATCTCCTTCTTAGATCAAAGCTTACATTCTAAGCTTATGGGTCTACTCTATATCCTCAAGACTGAACCATAATTTCTTTGCTGTAACGGCCTACACATGAATGTTCACTCACCTTAATAAACTATATCTAAACAATACGAACTTCATTCTTGGTCACTCTCTTAGTACATACCACTCTTAAATTCCTTTAGCTTCAATAGTCATCATCATAGGTTTGCACTCTATTAACTCGACAAATATACCTACCTCACTAAACACATAATCTATCTCACTAATTCAAATCACACCAAAACATACCTTAATTAATGACCTATACTTTTTTAACACCATAACATACCATCGAGATCTCCTTTCTTACTTCAAGCAGACCATAATTAATCTTAACTAATAACTCTTTCTCTACCTTCCACCAGGAAAATAGTACTACATTAATTACCCCTAACCTAACACATAATAATATATTAACTTAACAATAACTCGATAGCATGTATAAATTCATCTATATACTTTCAATCAATTGCCATTCCTACCTTTCTTTTCACTACACTTCTAAACCCATACTTCTCACTATAAGAAGGTTCTACTACTTATAAATCATAACACTCTAAGTTGCAATATCCCTTGAATGCAAACTCTATTTAATAATCTAGGTTCATACTTTTTACTCTTATAAGCTCTATCTGTATTAAAGGATTAACGAGAAACCTGATTACATATCTTACTCTGTCTTAACTAAACAACTCATAAGGATAAGGAAATAAATTTCAACTTAAGGAACTTATAACACACTAGCGATCTCCTCTCAAGCCCCTTGTGTGACTTCTAAAGTACTGATAGTAAATATAAGAGAAACATCTTGGGAGGAATTAGAACTTGCTAATCATGTTATCTTAAGAATAAGTCTTTGATAAAGGATTATGGAGTAGCACACAAATTGTAATATCCTAGATTTTTCTTTAAGTCGAGTTTCATCCTAGCACACAAACTGTGTAGAATTTTCCTAATATCAAATTTTTGTCATGTAGATAATTGAATAAGATTTCCATCGATACCAAATTCGCCTAAATCCGACACTCAGACGAAGAGTTAAAGCTATTTTAGTGAGACAGTGTACCACCTGGTACCCTAGCACATCGCGGAGCCAGCCAAAATGGCAATTATCAAAATCTAATCAGCCTCCACAATTCCATCACACACTTTTTGATTCACAAACAAGGTGGCAACACAATTTTCACTGCGTCGCACCATCAAGCAGTTTTCAATTATCCAGTTTCCAGTAAGCTGGTATGATTATGGCGCGTCACGCCAGCATGTAAAATTGGGATTTTTTCAGTTCTGGATTTTTATTCCAAGGGTAAAACGATCATTTTCCTACCTCTATATATACTCCTTAACACAAGATTTCTTATTTTTTCATCCAAATATCATTATTTTCTATTAATTTAATACAAGAACAAGACCTAGGGTTTCTAATCCAAGACCCAAATCATTAAGGTTTCACCATGAATCTTTTAAGAATTATATAGCAAGGTATTTAGATGTTGATTCTTCTGTTCCTTCCATCATAGAAGTTCAAGAATCCTTTTCAAAATTATAAAGTTTATGTTTTTATGATTTTTCATGATTTATGTGAATAGAAATTGAAGTTCATGTTGTTGATAAGTTTTGATTCATCTTTTGATTGTAAAGATTCAAGTTTTGACCTTAGTATGTGTTGATTATGTGATGTTCATGGTAATATCTCTTCAAGAAGCATGTTGAATTATGAAATCAGGATAATTATGTGTATTGAATGTTGTATGACCAGAGTATACCTTCCACATGTTTGATAAATTGCTTATGTGAAGAAAATAGAGTCATTATAGCATGTAGACAAGAAAACTCCCAATTTTGTGTAAATCAATGCATGTCAAGTATTTGTTGTAATGCCTAGATGAGTGAATTATGATATGATACATGTATTCATATTCATGTTAATTCCTTATTGAATGAGTTATGAGACAATAACATGCACCCCTATACTATCACATGTTTAGGATTCCCCAAGTGCTTGAGGTGACGTTTTATGGATCATGTTGTGACTGATAGCCTATTTCGATATTGTTATGCAAGAGTTTTCATATTTTATTTAATTTATGCTATTGAGTCCTGGGGGGTATTTATACTAGAAAACTTAGCTGTTTGTCTAGAGCCGAGTCAGTCTCAAGATAAAACTCAGTGGTGCTATGATCAGTAGATTTTAGTTAGTGACAAAAATTAAGAAAACTTAGTAATCTCAGTATTTAGCCTAATCCAGCTCAGTACTCATTTCAGACCTCAATAGCATTAAAATAATCAATTCAGAGCTCAGTATCATTCAGTCAGATAACGAGATTCATTAGTATTCCGTCAGATAACGGAACTAAGTAAACTCAACTTAACTCAGTTAATCAGCATGATTAGTAACAAATTCAGTTCAGTCTAAGTTCAGTTAAGAATCAATTCAGAGTCCTTCAGTTGAGAGTAGTAGCTAGCACCGAGCTAGTGTAGGGATGATGACTTTTCCATTAGAGAGGCAGAGTCGTTAGCAGTAATCCCTGAACTCCAGAACTGTGTAGCCAACGCAAGAACAGGAGTCAACCATTATCTTAAGGCTTGACAATCATACTGCCTTAGGCTTAACTTCCTGTTCAGGGTCACCCATTAGAGAGGCTTGACCATACTAGAGGTTTTTACTCGTGGCACGGTATTGACACCCTTCCATATAGGGTTGCAGGTTGGACCCCACCAGATCAGATTCAGGGCATGTTAGTTAAGTGAGAACTCCTACAGTTGCAGTTTCAGTATCAGTCTTTAGAGTAGAACTCAGAAATCAGAACTGTCAGATATAGTCACCTATCTCAGTAAGGAGCTTAAATAGTTCCATAGATTCATAGACCACCACCAGATAGGCCTGGTCTTATGTAAAGTTAATCAACACTAGTACTAGTAGATCCAGAGATCACTCATCAAATAGGCATGATCTCAAACTCAGTCCATCATTTCTATTATTAAAAAGTTTAGAGATCTTCCACTAGATAGGTCTGATCTCAAATACAATCATTCTTTATCATTATTAGTATTCCACTAGATAGGCCTGGTCTTACGTAAAGTTAATCAAAATTAGTACTAGTAGATCCATAGATCACCCGTCAGATAGGCCTGTTCTTAAACTCAGTCCATTATTTTTATTATTAAAAGATTCAGAGATATTCTGCTAGATAGGTCTGATCTCAAATACAATCATTTTTTATCATTATTAGTAGATTTAGAGATCTTTCTCTAGATAGGTTTGATCTCAGATACAATCATTCTTTATCATTATTAGTAGATCAGAGATCATCCGTTAGAAAGGTTTGATCACAGATTTAGTCAGTCAATAGTAGTAAGCTTAGAACTCAGTCATTGATATGAGTAGATTCTGTTAATCAGCTTCAGTATCATCTGATTCACAGATCACTCGCTAGATAGGACTGATCTCAAATTCAGTACTCAGTTATCAATATCAAAAGATTCAGTTATTCAGTTTCTCAGTATTAGTAGCGAGTTTAGACGTCATTAAAGCATATACGAGACTCAGTATTTAGATTCACGATAATTTCAGTTATGGTTATGCATTTATGCATATGTCCTTATTCAGTACTTTCTTGATTATTTAGTTGAGCTATGTTCATGCATAAGCCATTTCTTTTAGACTTACCTCATCTAGCATACTAGTACATTCAAAGTACTGACGCATACTTTTCTCTTGCGCTATGGTGTCTCATACCATAGGTTCAGAAGCGTGAGATCCAGAGCACCCTTAGCAGTACAGACTCAGTTAGCAGCAGTAGACGTAGCAGTGAGTCCTATTCATTCGAGGATGATCCTAATTTTATTATGGCATTAGACTCAGTTTATTTTTTGTAGATAGAGTTAGTTGGGGACATGTCCCATCAAACTCTACAATTCTGACAGTTAGAGGTTTTTCAGATAGATGTATCAGTATTTAGTTTTCAGTTTTGAGTATTGTAGATGTTTGGAAACTTATGGCAAGTTCCCACCAATTTTTCACATTTATTTTAATATGTTATGCAGTGCTCAGTTATAGATATCAGCAAGGATTAGCTTTTGGTCCCTCGGGGTCATAAGCACCTGTGGTATTTCGATTCCTGAAAATTAAGGTGTTACAAACTTGGTATCAGAGCCTAAGGTTCAATAGTGTCATAGAAAGTCTGAAAATCTGCATCCAGTAGTGTCTTGTGCATGGGTGTATTGCACACCACATTTATGTACAAGAGGCTATAAGATGTTTTTAGGAATAGTTTCCCCTTCTTTCAGTGTTCATGTCGTGCGAGTATGCATAAGTTCCAGTTGATTCTCAGTCCAATCCATTTTTCCTTTCATTTACAGAGCATGCTTCCTTGCAGAGATAATGCCTATAGGGTTGATAATCAGCCACCTTCGCCAATAGATCCTGAGAATAAGAATGTGTCACATGCAGAGTTTTGAGTAGCTTTTCAAATGCTAGCCCAAGCTGCGACCACTAGTGTTCAAGGCAACCGTCAAGCTACAGTCCTACCTTAGTAAGATGGGGGTTCAGCCATAGCTAAAATTAGAGATTTCATGAAAATAAACCCACCAAAATTCTTTGGGTCAGTAGCAGGTGAGGACCCATAGATTTATCTAGAGGAAGTGAAGAAGATCACCCAGATTATGTATGTGTATGAGGAAGAGAGTGTAGAATTAGCATCCTATAGGTTGAAGGATATTTGTCACGATTGGGTAGTGATGTGAAAGAAGAGTAAAGGGGAGGATGTAGCTCCCATGACATGGCAAGTATTTCAGGATGCCTTCTTAGATAAGTTTTTTTCCTCTAAAGATGATAGAATCTAAGGTAGAAGAGTTTATGAAACTGAGGCAAGGCTCCATAACAGTAAAGGAGTATTGTCTTTAAGTTCAATCAGTTAGCTAAGTATGCTCCCAACTTGATAGCTGACCCTAGAGCGAGTTTGGGTAAGTTTGTAACTGGTGTATCCGGGTTGGTGTTGAAGGAGTGTAAAACTGCTATGCTCAATAGAGATATGGATCTTACTAGATTAATGATGCATGCTCAGCAGATAGAGACAGATAAATCTAAGAAGAGAAAGAGATTGAATAAGAGAGCCAGAACAGGTAGTTATAGTTTTTCTCAGGCCGGGTCACAGGGCGGTAGTCGTTCTCAACATAGCCAAAAAATTTTAGTCCCAGATCTATCCTCAGCTAGTGTACCCGCACCAAAGTTTAGGGATGTCAGTCATGATGGGGTACCAGGCTCCAAAATCCAGGGTAGTGCCAGCAGTGTTTGTACCTATCCGCTTTATGGAGAGTATGGAAAGAATCACCTAGGTGCGTGCAGAGCTAATATCAGGAATGTTTTGGATGTGGTAAGCCAGGCCACAGAATGCGGAAGTATAGAGTACTAGCTCAGAAGGGTAGAGATTCGCGTCAGCAGGGCGCCATTTCTAGTACCACCAGTAGTCAGTGTTAGAATTGACTTTATGCACTCCAGACCCGTCATGATCCAGAAAGGTTCCCTGATATAGATTTGGGTATGTTATGAGTCCTTCATCTCTATAATATGCATTGTTAGATCCCTTTCTCCCATTCAAGCTTATGTTTTAGCATGAGTTAGTTAGTAAAGCCAACAAGTCAATTTAGCAGTCAGACAGTCATATTTATATAGTTTGTTTTCTCATTTTTTTATTTACTCATACTATCAGAAATCTCAGGAAAGATAACTATTCCAAGGTAGAAAGTCATAGTAGTTGCAAGAAAAGTTCAGCTCATGAGTCATGCATTAGTTTCAGCTCTCAGATATTTAGTGACGAATCCAGTTCGTAGATACCCTGTGTATCGCCTCAATATTTCGGCAAAGTAAGTATTCTTAGAGGGACATAGTGTCCCAAGGGGGTGATACCCTATAACTCCCCGATGTTTTCTATTCCTTAGACCCATTTGGTTTCACCCTCAGATCCTCATTACCAGCTTTGCATCAGTTATCATTGCATAATCAGTCAAGCATTCAAAATTCAGTTCAGTTAAGTATTCATGCATTAGATATGCATGTTCAGTAGAAAAGCTCATTTTATTAGTGTATTCAGTCATGCATTCAAGAATCAGATATATTCATGCATTAGATATACATGTTCAGTAGAAAGAGTTCAGTTCTTCAGTTTATACAGTCATACATTCACGAGAGAAACTCAGTCATGAATCCATGCTTCAGATATGCATATCCATTATGAGAATTCAGCTTATGAGTAGCTTCATTCATGTATTCTATGCATACGATATGCATGTTCAGTATGAAATCTCAGTATATCAATAGTTCTATGTCACATAGTCATGCTTCAGATGTTATCATTCCTTAAGTAAGCTCAGTAGATCAGTATTCTTATCCTAACAAGCGACATTCGAGGACTAATATTTTCAAGGAAGAGATATCGTAATACCTAAGATTTTTCTTTAAATCGAGTTTCATCCTTAAGAAGAGTAAGGGTAGACTTCCCAAGTGAGAAATATTTTAAACCATGTATAATTTCCCTAATATCAAATTTTTTTCATGTAGATAATTGAATAAGATTTCTGTCGATACCAAATTTGCCCAAATCCGACACTCGGGCGAAGAGTTAGAGCCATTTTAGTGAGAAAGTGTACCATCTGGTACTCTAGTGCGTCACGGAGCCAGCGAAAATGGTAATTGTCAAAATCCAGTGAGCCTTCGTGATTCCAGTGCATCGCGGTGACTTTCCAATTTACAACCAAGGTGGCAACTTGATTTCCACTGCATCGTGCCGTTAAGTAGTTTCCCAATTGTCCAGTTTTCAGTAAGCTAGCACAACTATGGATCGTCGCGCCAGCATGAAAAATTGAGATTTTTTTAGTTCCAAATTTTTATTCCAAGGGTAAAACGGTCATTTTTCTACCTCTATATATACTCCTTAACACGAGATTTCTCATTTTTTTCACCCAAATATCATTATTTTCTATCAATTTTATTCAAGAACAAGACCTAGGGTGTCTAATCCAAGACCCAATCATCAAGGTTTCACCGTGAATCTTTCAAGAATTATATAGCAAGGTATGTTAGATGTTGATTCTTGGGTTCCTTCCACCCAAGAAGTTCAAGAATCCTTTTCAAAATTATAAATTTTATGTTTTTATGAGTTTTCATGATTTATGTGAATATAAATTGAAGTTCATGTTGTTGATAAGTTTTGATTGTAAAGATTCAAGTTTTGACCTTAGTATGTCTTGATTATGTGATGTTCATGGTAATAGCTCTTCAAGAAGCATGTTGAATTATGAAATCATGATAATTATGTGTATGGAATGTTGTATGACCAAAGTATACCTTCCACATGTTTGATAAATTGCTTATGTGAAGAAAATAGAGTCATTATAGTATGTAGACAAGAAAACTCCCAATTTTGTGTAAGTCAATACATGTCAAATGTTTGTTGTAATGCCTAGATGAGTGAATTACGATATGATACATGCATTCATATTCATGTTAATTCCTTATTGAATGAGTTATGAGACTATAACATGCACCCCTATATAATCATATGTTTATGATTCCCCAAGTGCTTGAGGTGACGCTTTATTGGTCATGTTGTGAATGATAGCCTATTGCCATATTGTTATGCAAGAGTTTTCATGTTTTATTTACTTTATGCTATCGAGTCCTGGGGGGTATTTATACTAGAAAACTTAGCTGCTTGTCTAGAGCCGAGTTAGTCTCAAGATAAAACTTAGTGCTACTATGATCAGTAGATTTCAGTTAGTGACAAAAAATAAGAAAACTCAGTAATCTCAGTATTCAACCTAATCTAGCTCAGTACTCATTTCAGACCTCAATAGCATTAAAATAATCAATTCAGAGCTCAGTATCATTCAGTCAGATAACGAGATTCATTAGTATTTCGTCAGATAACGAAACTAAGTAAACTCAACTTAACTAGTTAATCACCATGATTAGTAACAGATTCAGTTCAGTCTAAGTTCAGTTAAGAATTAACTCAGAGTCTTTCAGTTGGGAGTAGTAGCTAGCACCGAGCTAGTGTAGGGATGACGACTTTTCCATTAGAGAGGCAGAGTCGTTAGCAGTAATCCCTGAACTCCAGAACTATGTAGCCAACGTAGAAGCAGGAGTCACTCATTATATTAAGGCTTGACAATCATATTGCCTTAGGCTTGACTTCCTGTTCAGGGTCACCCGTTAGAGAGGCTTGACCATACTAGAGGTTTTTACCCGTGGCACAGTATTGACACCCTTCCATCTAGGGTTACAGGTTGGACCCCACCAAATCAGATTCGGGGCATGTCAATTAAGTGAGAACTCCTATAGTTGCAGTTTTAGTATCAGTCTTCACGCGCCCTCAGTGCCTCTCCCATGAAAATGGCTATAACTTTTTGCTCGAGTATCGGATTAAGAAAAAATTGATATCGTTGAAAAGTTGACTCGATTATCTACAATTTGGTGGTCTTGAGCTAAAAAATTCTACATAATTCAAAAGTTTTACATGTTCAAAGTATACCCTTGTAGAATCTAATAACAAACTTTGGACGAATCAAAGGTTTTTGGCTCAACTTTGTTCTAAGTGATTCTTGTGAACATTTTTCATCTCAAAATTACTAAACACTAGGATAAAGATCATGACACATATATTTAAAAGAAATTCATGGGATTAGAATTTACACACATAAGAATAATGCTTTAAAGTCTAGCCTGAAAATGCAGTGTGTTTCAAGTATTCATGTTCTTATTGCTTCCCAGTTTATAGAATTATTTTCGGCTTATGATCTATAAATTTTAGTATGACTTATAGTTTTTCACATATAACTATGTTTGAAATGTATGTTTCAGCAAATTAACTTATATCCTCAATTTTATAGCATGTTTTTAATATTTTCATGATTTAGTGCATGTCCCCATATACTTAGTACATGCCAACATACTGACCACATATATGCGTTTTTGGATACATCCTTCATAATGTAGGTACCAGTATAGCTTATACACCAATGTCAAACAGTTCTCAGTTTTTAGCTAGCAGGTGATGAGTTCTCCTATTTTAGGAACTCCAGTCAGTTGTAGTTCATTTACTGTGTTGGATTTTGATTATTCATAGGTATTGATTAGGGGTAGTTGGACATATGTACCAACTATCTATAGTCAGTATAGTAGATGTTTCATAGATAGTCAGTCAGGGTCATGAAATATAAATTTTAGTTCTCTCTTCAGTTTTATCATATTGTAAACTTTATCAATTATATACTTATTCGTATTTTATTATGATTATATTTCAGTACAGAAAAACTAGCTATTTAATATATTCTAAATTAGTTGCTCAAGTATTATGCTAGTTCATGGGTTACCTTAGGATCACTTGTGGTTCTAAGCTTTGTGTTAGACTAGGGGTTAGTCTTGGGTCATGATAAACTTGGTATCAGAGCCTAGAGTTCAAATGTCCTAGGGTGTCTATGAAGACGTGTCTAGTAGAGTCTTACAGAATGGTACGAAGATGTTTGTACTTTTCTTTGAGAGGCTATAGGGCATTTAAGAAATGTTTCTCTTTTTTCATGTCTTAGATTGTGCAGTAGAAGTTTTCTCTAAGGAACTTATGTATATTCTTACGTTAATCCATTCATGCCAACTCTGCATTATTCTTGAGAAAATAGAAATAAACAAGCTTAAATCCTTAAAGATTGAGTTTTCTCACATAGTACCCATAAATAGTTATGGGTTTTATGCGAGATTAAAAGGATCACATCAGTACCCTTATGTTCTAATCTTTGAAAGTGTTCATTCTTATTCATGAAAATTATGCACTAAGCCAAAGTTAGATGTGCTTTCAGAGCCCTCCTCAGAATTCTATGACAACATATGAACTAGAGTTAGACATATGAACCTAGAAGTTTAACAGCAGTAAAGTAGGAATAGTGTTTAACTAGATTTAGTAGATTATGTATCCATGGAACTAGTTGTATAAAAGATGGATCAGTAGGCTTGAAGCAGTATATGCAGGAATTAAGCTTATTGATTAAAAATTAAGTATGATGAGGTGGGTATGATCTAGAGGTGCACCCAAGACGATATGTGATTATAGTATTTCTAAGTTTTTAAGGTGTGTGCTTAGATAGTACCATTGAGTTGATGAGTGTGAATGAGACTAGTAAGGTAGTATGTAATGTTCTTTCCAACTAAGTTATGGGTTATAGGTTGTTGATATCGGATGTTCTGATGTAATGGTAATTCTTATGGTTTAGGGAAAAATATAAGTTTAGAGATATGATATTAGTAGGATATGATGGAAGTAGTATGGTTCATTAAAGGTTTGGGTATATCCATATTACGTGTCAAAATGTAAGTTTGAATTTTGAATAATTAAGCTAATAGAAAGAAGAGTTGAAATTCTAAATGGTGTAAACTCATGGTATGGTGATACTCCTAAAAATTCTAAGTTAGTCAGTATTTAAGTTATTGTATGATGACTATTGGGTTTATAGAAAGTAAAGAGTTATATCTTAGAAGAATGTATTGGTAGTGGGTTTTACACTTTTAGGTGCGGTCTTTCAGGGTGAGTTTAATATTTTTGTGTATTGTTATGTCTTGGACTCTAGAGTGAATTGGTTGCAGTTCAGTTCTAAGTTTATTTAAAAAAGGTCCACAATTTTAGAACAATGGCTTAAATCTAAAGGGGAGATGATAGGACAAGGAACCAAGTCAGGATCTCAGATTCTAGTAGTGAGATGCCCAACCCATTTTTATCTCCGTGCAATATTTTGCTCTTCAATCCTCACGATATCTACTCATGCTTTACATGTCAGCTCCATGATCATAGTTCATATTCATGCACACAATAAAGAATCATGTACTGTCCTAGTTCCTAGTATGAGCAGTTCCAGTTCACTCAGCAGTACAAATAATATTTCATGAGATTATGAACTACAAACTCAGGTCATGCAGCTCATGACTCATGTACTCATGCTTTATGGTATGTTCAATTCTTAGAACTCATGGTACCATAATGATCAGCAAAATTTAAATTATGTCATGTATGTCCTCAATTTTGATCTCTTTTATAAATTCATGTTTTCTATACTCTATTTTTCAGGCCTCAGTTAAGTGTCAAAGTTATGCATAGTATCCTTCCATGCTTCAGCTCCTCATGTTCTAACCTTTTAGTAACCTTATTTTATGAAATGATAGTGGTTATGAGTAATTATTTATATGGGAGAGAGTAAATATTTTATGTTGGGGAAAGATTGTTGTATGCTTGTTCTATGTAAAGCCATAAGTTTGAAGGAATATTGAGGTAGATCTTTTGATATATGGCATGGTTAGTTGAAATTTTATGTGTGTCTTCATGGGGATGGTGTATGGAAGTTATTATTAATAGAGGTTTAGATAATGTGAGAAAGATGTTTTTATGGGTGTTTGCCTAGAAGTTTATAAGTGGTTATAATGATAGACTTTAATATCATGTTGGTATATAAGTGAATGGGTACATTGTGCGGTAGTGAATTCCTAGTGAGAGGTTGAATTTAGTTGTTGAAATGGCAAGAAGAATTATTCTTAAGATGAGAAGCTGTGAGACATGCAAGGGGTATTGAATTTATGGTTCAGACTAGTATTATGGTGTTATATGAAGTACCTTGTGATTTCGAGTTAGGATTGAACATGGTGAGATTATGCAACTTAATTCATACTTAGGCTAAAGTAGTTATATATACCCATGCAAGTATTTAAGGAATGAGGCTAAGTTTGAATTGGGTAGTTTCATTGCCTAAGGCCTAGTAATTCTATCCCAGCTTATGTTTCATAGGCCTATGCTCCATGTTACAGAGTTATAGACATATTAAGATTCCTTACTCAGATATATTACTCAAATAATTTCCAATATTCTTTGCTCCCTAATGTTATTAGAACTTCTTAGAAAGAGTGTTGAAGAAATAGTCCAACTGAGTATAAACTTTCAGTATGATTCAGTCCGTATGGCCAGTAATTTAGTTTAGCACTCGAAAAAATAAGCTCCTATGATTTTTCATATTTTCATCTAGTCTTACTACCCGAATTTTCATGAATATGGCTATTCCATGAGGTAATTTGTTCGCATACATGTAAGTTGTGAATTCAGTTCAGACCAAGCATCATATATCAGATTCAACTTTTTAGTCATGGCTCAGTTCATGAGTGTTCAGCGAATGATCTCAATTTTCCAAGTATTCCAGATCAGACAACGCAATACCCCTTGTACGCCCTCAGTCTCGTCGTCTCATGATTTGTGCTTACATAATGTACTTGGCGATACTATGAAGCCCTTTTTTTAATTCCTATATGTGTTTTGTTGAGGGATAATTCCTAATGAGAAGGTACGTACTTTATTCCATCCTCAGTAACTCTTGGGATTTTGTTGCATCAGTTATCACTTCGAAGTTGTATATGTATGATCATATCATGAACATTTACTCTCAGCATGAATCAGCTCCTTATAATCAATAAAGTCAAGTCAGCTTAGAAATCAGTTCCATGATAGAGTTTTAATGTTTCAGCTCATCTATATCCTTCATTAGTAGATATTTCAAGTGTACCTTATTCCATAATCCTAAAGTTTCAATAAGTTCCTGCCCATCATTCGAGGACTAATGATTCCAGAGGGGAGATAATGTAACACCCTATATTTTCGGGCTACAATTCAAACCGTTGTTTCTACGTGTATAAACTCTAATCCCATGATTACCACACCTACATGTGTGTCATGATCACTTACCTTGTGTATAAAGTGTTTTCTATGCGAATCATGTTCATGGGAAGTACTTAGATCAAAGTCGAGCTGAGAACACTTTTATCTATTGAGTTTTTGTATTCAATCCTATAAGGGTCAACTTTAAATGAATGTATCTCCCAAAATATATTGATTCAGGTGTCCGACTATATATCAAATGAAATTTCTTTGAGTTGTCTTTTCAATGCACATGGTTTCACCTTAATCCAATATCGGAGGGGAAAGTTATGCCCATTTTACCTCAGCATGTCCATCTATCATAAAGGTGACGACTAGGTTGTTAAGCTGTCAACTAGTTGACAAGCCATCAACCAAAGTCGTCAACCTTAAGTTACCAATGAACAATTTTATGACTAGGCTGATAAGCTGTCAACTAGTTGATAACCTATCAACCAAAGTCGTCAACCTTAGGCAGTATCACTGAAGGAGTGACGACTAGGCTGATAAGTTGTCAACTAGTTGACAAGCTATCAGCCAAGTCATCAACTAAAACTATTCAGCAATTTTTATTCATTTTCTTAGGTGGTATTTTGATCTTTTACTCACCTCAAACCCTACCTCCCCCACGACAAAAAGCATCAAATAGGCATTATTAGCCTTTTCTAATCAGTTTTAGATGCCATTAATCCTCTCCACTCTCAAGAACAATAAGATTAGGGTTTCTTCCCAAGAACAAGAAATTCAACTTTTCTCTACCCAAGAATCCAAGAATTCAAGCTTACAAGTTCAAGTAAATCTTCAAGAAACATCCAGAATAGGGTTGCTTTCATAAGTTCATCATTCAAGCCTCAAGATTCAGGCTTTCTTCACAAGCAAGAAAATTAAGGTATGTGGGAGTTTATCCATGGATTTCCTTTCACCCATGGAGCCCAAAAACCTTTCTTTTATCTAAAGTATGAGTTTTTTCATTATTATAAAGTTGTATATGTTCAAGATGAGTTTAAATCATATTTCTACTTAATAATTTGACGCAATTCATGTCCTGGTATGATCCCATGAAAAGATTGGTTATCTTATATCTCAAGTTTCAATTTTCCATGTCATGTTCAATTGAATTTCATGCCATAATATTGAATGATGAATTTAGCCAGGTAATCATGTTGTCTTCGCATATTTTAAGACATTTCCATGTTCAAGTTCATGATTTCCAAATGTTTGATGAAATGTCGATGTTTTGAGTCCTTGAACCATGATTACTTATTATATTATTTCAAGTTTAATCATATTTTATACTCTATTCAGTGCTGGTGGGTTATGAACACCCGATACCTAGTTGTTTATATAATTTAAGTATGCTCAGAATAATTTCAGATAAACCATGACTATTGTCATTCAATCAGTTATTATGATCAGTTGTTTGCTCAGTTAAACATAGTTCAGTCCAGTAACCAGTGTCATTCAATTATAAGTAGGATTCAGCACCGAGCGAACTTAGGGATTGGGGCATTCCTGCCAGTTTAGAGTGTGGCCCTTAGTAGTAATCCTTGAGTTACAAAACTACATAGCCGGTGTAGGTTTGAGATATTTTCCTTCCAGTTTAGGTTTGACATATATCTCATGAGTGCTCCTTCCAGTATAGGTGTAACACCCCAAATCTGGTACCCGGAATGCTATACAGTGCTCATGACCCCGAAGGACCACAAGCTAACCCATGATTGATATCTGTACCTGTATACTGCATAAAATGCTGAATAATGCAGAAACATGAACTGAAAGGCCATAAGGTTCACATAACTGAAGTAAAATATATCATCTAAACGGGGTATGAAATACCCAAAACAAAACTGAAAATACTGAAGTCTGAAACATGATAGTCTAGAAAGCCTCTAACTGACTGAACTATCTGAGTAAGGAGTTGATGGGACATATCCCAAACTATCTCCAACTAATAAACTAATTAATGAGATAATAGAGAAATAATCATGTCCTCAAATGATAAGGACTCACTTCTAACTCTGACTGCTGAAATAGGAATCTACTGTTGATCTGGAGCTCGTGTCTTTAAACCTATGGTATAAGAAACCATAGAAGAAATGCCTCAGTAATTTGAATATACTAGTATGCATATGGGGTAGGCTAAATACATGGGGTTTATATGCATGAACAATATTGGCTAACTGACTAATATGAACGTGAGAATACATGCATGCATACAGAGTAACTATATCTGAAATCGTGATAACATGAGTACTAAATCTGAATACTGATAATATGACATACTGATATCTGATATAGAACTGATAACATGAGTGACTGTATCTGACATTCCTGAATCTGGTGGAACTATCTAAGTTCCATTCTATATCTGAGTTGATTGTATCTGACAGTTCTGAATTCTGAAGAATAATCTGAGTTATTTTACTGAGACTGTGGGAGGTAGTTATCTAATTGACATGTCCTAAATGATGCATTATAGCTGAATTGGGGTCTAATCTACGCCCTGATTGGAAGGGTGTCAGTACCGCGCCACTGGTAAGGACAACATGTGAGTGACCCTAATATAACAGGTAACTCTAATAAGAACGGTGGGAAATCTCATATAGCAGGTTAAGCCACATCATCTACCCTCATATAGCAGTCTATAATGTCTCAACCTATGCTGGCTACATAGTTCGGGAATGCAAGGATTGCTTCTAAGAATCACACCCTCATATAATAGGTGAGTTCCCACCCTTGGGTTCGCTCGGTGCTAATTTCTACTCCCATCTGAATAGACACTGAACATGATTTACTGAACTGACCATGGACTGAGTTACTGACTTCCGTTGACTAACGGAATACTACTGATATCTAACAATTGATTGAGTTCATGAGATCATAGAGAATTCCTGAGTCATAAGATTGTCTAAAGTCTAAGGATCATGACTTGACTGAGAGTATCATGAAAACATGACATGGCTCTAAGCGCACAACTAATGTTTTGGGTATAAATTACTTGAACATATAGCTAACATCATAATCCATAATACATTTATAGAAGCATTCCATCAAAACATGTGATAGGCATAACTTGTACATACATGGGGATTTCATGATATCATACTAGGTGGGCATTGTTCCTTCATCTAGGCATTTAATCAAACACATGGTAGGCATAGCATATGTAGACAATATTATACAACAATTAATCATCATGATTCATCTCTAATTTCATTATCCTAGGGTTTATTCGTAGGTTCACATGAATATACATCTATATAAATCAATTCCACATAAAATTGATCACCCAATATGGATTTGAATTCAATTAATCATTCTCAACATAAACAAAATGAACCCAACGTGAAATTCATAAATAAATCCATAAACTTAAACTTAGAAAAGAGATTCTTGGGCTTCATGGACGAAAGGAGTCCATGAATGAACACCTCGCATACCTTGGTTTGTGATTTCATGAAGATTGACGAAGAAAATTCTTGATTCTGAATCTTCTATGAAAAGATCTAGGTTGTTCTTGAGAAGTTTTTGAAAGAAGAGAGCGTATTTTTGGGTTAAAAGTAGCTGAATCACGTGTTAAAGGGCTTAAATAGGGGTGGAAAGTTGACCCTTTTAACCCTGGATGCGTTATTTAATTTCAATAAAAATTTCCCGAATTGGACCCCTGGCACGACGCGGCACTATCGAGTCGTGTAACTTGAATTTTACAATTGAGAAACTGAGGGATGGCGCAACGCGAAACCATCGCGCTGCCCCTTCTTTTGCAACTTGGAACTTTGGCGCGACACGAAGAAAATCGCACTAAGACTCTGAAAAAGGACAATTCTGAATTTGGACCCTGGAACCATAATTGTGGACCCATATTGGAATTTTACAAATGCCATTTCCTCTTGTGGCACGGCGCGCCACTAACTAATATGGCACTATTTTACGATGGGAAATTAAAATAGTCGTAACTTCTGACTCGGTTATCGGATTTTGGCGAATCTTATATCGATGGAAAGCTTATTAAATTTCCCACTTGAAAAAAAGTGAAAATCTTGAAAATTCCTCTTGGAATAAACATCATTCAATTTAGAAGCTAAGACTAGACATTTTTTAGATGAAATTAGCTAGAAAAAAGTATGGGGTATTACAAAATCTTCCCCTTGAGAACATTCATCCTCGAATGAGACTGACTGAGAGGGAAGAAAATACAACTGACGTACATACTGAACATGAATAACTAGAACATGATCTCATGACTGACATGACTGACAAGCTGAACATATAATACTGAACATGCATATCTGTTGCATGTGTAACTGATTCATGAATGCATGACTGAGTAAGTAATGGTAGTTGATACCAAGTTTATAATGGGAACTTGAGCATGAAAATGCATACCAATTTTGTGATGAACACTGAACATCAAACTGAGTAAGCTTAAGGAGAACTGTTACCTTGAGCTTGATCAGAGTTGGCGAAGAAGAGGTGAGGATACTTGGTATGTATGTTTGCCTCTTCTTCCCAAGTAGCTCCCTCGATGGAATGATTTCGCCAAAGAACCTTAACTAGAGGGACTTCTGTGTTCCTCAATCTACGATTCTGATAGTCTAAGATTTCGACTGGAATCTCTTCATAAGAGAGAGTTTTCTGAACATCAATGCTCTGAATAGGGACTATAACCGATGGGTCACCTATGTACTTCTTAAGAAAAGAGACATGAAAAACTGGATGAACTGAGGCTAGATCTGACGGCAATTCAACCTCATAGGCTACCTTGCCAAAGAGACTGTGAATCTTGAAGGGACCGACATATCAGGGACTAAGCTTTCCCTTCTTATTGAATATCTTCACTCCCTTCATAGGAGAGATCTTTAGATAGACATAGTCACCAATCTAAAACTCAAGATCTTTTCTACAAACATCCGCATAAGACTTCTGTCGGCTCTGAGCAGCCCAGAGTCTTTCTTTGATCAACTTGACTTTTTCTAAGTCATCGACTACTAATTCAGGCCCTATGAATGAGGCCTTACTAACTTCAAACCAACCAATTAGAGATCTACATATCCTACCATAGAGATCTTCGAATAGAGCCATCCGAATACTGGAATGATAGTTGTTGTTGTATGCAAACTCAATCAAAGGTAAGTGGTCATCCTAACTTTCCTTGAAATCAATTGCACACGCCCTTAGCAAATCTTCTAATGTCTGAATGGTCCTTTCTACTTGACCTACTGTCTGAGGATGAAAGGCTGTACTGAGATAAACTTAGGTACCAAGACCCTTTTGGAATGCTTTCCAGAAATGAGAAGCGAACTGGGTATCTCTGTCTGAGATAATAGATAGCGGAATACTGTACAATCTGACCAACTCTTTGATGTAGAGTTTAGCATAATCCTCGGCTGAATAAGAGGTATGAACTGGAAGGAAATGAGCTAAATTGGTCATTCTGTCTACAATGACCCAAATTGAATCATGCTGATGACGAGTTCGAGGCAAACCTATCACGAAATCCATGTTCACAACTTCCCACTTCTAAGTAGGACTATTGAACTCCTGCATGGACCCACTAGGCTTCTGATGCTCTATCTTAACTTGCTGAAATGTAGAGCACTTAGCCACAAACTCTGCAATGTATCTCTTTATCCCACTCTACCAATAAATTTCCCGCAAGTCACGGTACATCTTTGTGGCCCATAGATGAATAAAGTAGTGCGCACCATGCGCTTCTACAAGAATTCGCTAGCTTAAGTCGTCTACACGTGGAACACAGAGACGACTCTGGCAACGCAAAACACCATCTCCCGCTTAGGAAAAAACCTCCACTTTCTGATCCCGAACTGATTCAACTTGATAAGGCTGGGATCTCTATCTTGCTTTTCTTTCACCTCGAAAACTAGAGATGATTTTGAACTACTCTGAACCCATATATCACCCTTATCTGTATCGACTAAGCGAACGCCTAGTCTGGCAAGATGATGGACTTCCTGAGCTAAATTCTTCTTACTGTCCTCAACATGAGAAACACTACCCATGGATAGTCTATTGAGAGCATTGGCCACTACGTTGGCCTTGCCTGAATGATAGAGGACACTCATGTCATAATATTTTAAGAGCTCTAACTACCTTCTCAGACGAAGATTGAGATCTTTCAAAGAAAAGACATACTGAAGACTTTTATGATCTGTGAACACATCTACATGAACACCGTATAAATAATACGTCCAAATCTTTAAGGTAAATACTGCGACTGCTAACTCAAGATCATGAGTAGAGCAATTCTTATCATGGGGCTTAAGCTGTCTGGAGGCGTAGGCTATGACGTTACCATACTGCATGAGGACATAACTCAAACCTACTCTAGATGTATCACAATACACTATAAACCTATCTGGACCATTTGGAAGAGCTAAAACTAGAGCTAAGGTGAGTTGAGTCTTCAACTCCTGAAAAATCTTCTCGCAAGGATCTAACCTCTGAAACTAGACTTTTTTCTGAGTCAATCTAGACATAGGGGATGCTATAAGAAAATCCCTCAACAAATCATTTGTAATAGCTAGCCAAACCAAAGAAACTCCTAATATCTGATACAGAGATAGGTCTGGCTCAGTTTCTTACTACTTCAGTCTTTTGAGGATTAACTCTTATGCTATCACCAAAAATGATGTGACCAAGGAATCTACTGACCTTATCCAAAATTCACACTTACTAAATTTGGTGAATAGCTGATGATCTCTAAGAGTCTAAAGTACTATCCTGAGATGGTCTGCATGATCACGCTCACTATAGGAATAAATTAGAATATCATATATGAAGACTATGACGAACATGTCCAAGTATTGCTTGAACACACGGTTCATCAAGTCCATGGAAGTGGCTGGGGCATTGGTAAGACCAAATGACATGACTAGGAATTTGAAGTGACCATACCAAGTTTGGAAAGCTGTTTTCGAAATGTCACATTCCTTAAATCTGAGCTGATGATAGCCGGATTTGAGATCTATCTTAGAAAAATAACTGGCACCCTGAAGTTGGTCAAACAAGTCATCAATTTTGGGAAGAAGATACTTGTTCTTGATCGTGACCTTATTAAGTTAGTGGTATTCTATACACATTCTAAGAGAACCGTCTTTCTTGCGCACGAATAATAATGAAGCACCCCACGGGGAAATGCTGGGTCTGATGAATCCCTTATCTAAGAGATCCTTCAATTGTTCTTTGAGTTCTCTGAGTTCTACTGGTTCCATTCTGTATAGCGAAATAGAGATAGGCTGAGTATTTGGAAGAAGATCAATGTCGAAGTCTATTTCCCTTTCAGAAGGAATTCCTGGAAGATCTTAGGGAAAGACATCTGAATATTCATTCACTACTGGGATTGATTCAAGGCTGAGAGTTTCAGAAGTAGTGTCCTTAATTCAAACAAGATGATAGACATATCCTTTAGATATCATTTTCCTTGCCCGAAGGTAGGAAATAATCTGACCTCTGAAAGCGGATACACTACCCTTCCACTCTAGGATGGGGTTATTTGGAAACTGAAACTGGACTATTCTATTTCTGCATTCGACTATGGTATAGCAGGAATGAAGCCAATCTATACCGAGAATGATATCAAAATCAGTCATCTCTAATTTGACTAAGTCTACTGAAGTGACTTTCTGAGATATCATAACCGGGAAGTTCTTGTATACCCTCCGGGCTATGATGGTTTTACCCACTAGGGAAGAGACTGAAAAGGTCTCTGCTAGGATTTTAGGACTGATTCCAAAATTGCCGGCTATATAGGGAGTAACAAAAGAAAAAAGAAGCTCTTGAATCTAGCAAAGCATAAATATGCACATGAAAGATCTGTAACGTACCAATAACTATATCAGGAGAATTTTCCTGATCTTGTTGGGACTGAAGAGCATAGAAATGATTTGGGCATTTCCCACTAGTAGCACTGGAGGTGGCACCCTGCTGATTTGGGCAATCGAACCTGAGGAGCAGTTATGTTGACCCTAAGGACCTGGTTGAGGATAGTCTCTGACTCTGTGGCCTGTCTTGCCACATCCAAAACAAATACCACTGCCAACTCTACAAATACCCTGATGGTGTTTGCCACAAGTCTAGCAAAGAGAATAGGTGCGGGAACTGCTAACATACCCTGAGACTTAGAGCTAGCACTCTATCTTTGTTACCCACTCTGAACATAGGAACTGGAGCACTAGCTGAAGAAGGAGATAGAACTGATGACTTAGGATGAAATTGAGAACGGTTTTCTCCTTCTGACTTAAGCTGAGCAAAGTTGAAACTACCTGTCTTCGCTTTCTTATTCTTCGTCTCCCTCATCTTAATCTTTTTCTCCTCAATCTTCTGAGAATGATTTATAAGCCTGGATAAAGTCATGCCATTATTCAACATGGCGGATCTGCACTTATTAACCACGCTATCATTCACCCCTGAAATGAACTTACTCATCCTTGCCCTGCTATCTGCAACCACATGAGGGGCATATCTGGCTAATTGAGTAAACTTAAGAGAATACTCTTTCACTGTCGTACTGCCCTGCCTGAGGTTGATGAATTCTAACAACTTAGCTTCCCTAAGCTCTAGGGGAAAGAATCTATCGAGGAAAGCAGATGTAAACTCCTCCCACTCAACGGGCCCTGCATCATCTGCTCTCTCTGACTTTCACTGCTTGAACCAAGTATGAGCAACATCCTGCAACTGATATACAGCTAGCTCACCACTCTCAATAGTAGTCAGCCCCAGATATCTGTCACCTTCTACACCTGATCTAGGAATTCCTGAGGGTCCTCATCTATTTTAGACCCGAGAAAGGATGGAGGATTCATTCGGGTGAAATCTCGAATCCTAGCTACAGTTGAATTGGCTACTGGATTAGCCAAAATAACAACTGGTTATTCATTCTGAGCAGCAACTGAGTTAGCAAGAGTAGTGAATGCAGCTCAAAACTTTGCATGAGAAACATGTTTTCCCAAAGGTTCTCGGGCTGAGGGGCTGGCTGATTCCCATTTCTTCTTTTAGGAGGCATGTTCTGTAGAAGAAAAGGAGAAACGGATTAGACTGTGATATTGACTCCATATGTGGCGCGCAATTTCAGACTTCCTAGGACTCTATTGAACCTTAGGCTCTGATACCAAGTTTGTAACGCCCCGAATCTGGTAGCTGGAACGGTACACGATGCTCATGACCCCGAAAGACCACAAGTTAACCCATGACTGATATTTGTACCTATATACTGCATAAAATACTGAATAATGCAGAAATATAAACTGAAAGTCCATAAGGTTCACATAACTAAAGTAAAATATAACATCTAAACGGGGTATGAAATACCCAAAACAAAACTGAAAATACTGAAGTCTGAAACATGATAGTCTAGAAAGCCTCTAACTGACTAAACTGTCTGAGTAAGGAGTTAATGGGATATGTCCCCAACTAACTCCAACTAATAAACTAATTAATGAGATAATGGCGAAATAATCATATCCTCAAATGATGAGGACTCACTTCTAACTCTGACTGCTGAAACCGGAATCTACTGCTGATTTGGAGCTCGTGTCTCTAAACCCATGGTATAAGACACCATAGCACAAATATGTCAGTACTTTGAATGTACTGGTATGCATGTGGGGTAGGCTGAAGGGGTTCATATGCATGAACAAAACTGGATAACTGACTAATATGAACGTGAGAATACATGCATGCATACATAGTAACTATATCTGAAATCATGATAACATAAGTACTGAATATAAATACTGATAACATGACATACTAATAACTGATATAACTGATAACATAAGTGACTGTATCTGACAGTCCTAAATCTGGTGGAACTATCTGAGTTCCGTTCTGTATCTGAGTTGACTATATCTGAAAGTCTTAAATTCTAAAGAACTATCTGAGTTTTTTTATTGAGAGTGATACTGAGACTGTGGAAGGTAGTCAGCTAACCGACATGCCCCAAATGATGCATTATAGCTAAATTGAGGTCCAATCTATGCCTCGATTTGAAGGGTGTCACTACCGCGCCACTGGTAAGGACAACATATAAGTGACCCTAATATAACAGGTAACTCTAATGAGAATGGTGGGAACCCTCATATAGCAGGTTAATCCATCACATCTACCCTCATATAGAAGGCTATGATGTTTCAACCTATGCTAGCTACATAGTTCTGGAACACAAGGATTGCTTCTAAGAATCACACCCTCATATAACAGGTGAGGTCCCACCCTTGGGTTCGCTCGATGCTAATTTCTACTCCCATCTGAATAAACACTGAACATGATTTACTGAACTGAACATGGACTGAGTTACTGACTTTCGTTGACTGATGGAATACTACTGACATCTGACAACTGACTGAGTTCATGAGATCATGGAGATTTTCTGAGTCATAAGACTGTCTGAAGTCTAATGATCATGGCTTGACTGAGACTATCGTGAAAACCTGACATGGCTATAAGCACAGAGCTAATGTTTCAGGTACAAGTACCCCTAGGACTCGATGAAAGGAAACTGACCAAGCATAACTTACTTGAACATATAGCTAACATCATAATCCATAATACATTTATAGAAGCATTCCATCAAAACATATGATAGGCATAACCTGTACATACATGGGGATTTCATGATATCATACTAGTTGGGCATTGTTCCTTCATCTAGGCATTTAATCAAACACATGGTAGGCATAGCATATGTAGACAACATTATACAACAATTAATCATCATGATTCATCTCTAATTTCATTATCCTAGGGTGTATTCATTGGTTCACATGAATATACATCTATACAAATCAATTCCACATAAAACTGATCACCCAACATGGATTTAAATTCAATTAATCATTCTCAATAGAAACAAAATAAACCCAACATGAAATTCATAATGAAATCCATAAACTTAAAATTAGAAAAGAGATTCTTAGGCTTCATGGACGAAAGGAGTCCATGAATGAACGCTACGCATACCTTGGTTTATGATTTCCTAAAGATCGGTGGAGAAAATTCTTGATTCTGAATCTTCTATGAAAAGCCCTAGGTTGTTATTGACAAGTTTTTTGAAAGAAGAGAGTGTATTTTTTAGTGAAAAGTTGCTAAATTGCATGTTAAAGGGCTTAAATAGGGGTGGTAAGTTGACCTTTTTAACCCTGGACGCGTCATTTAATTTCAGTAAAAATTTCCCAAATTAGACCCCTGGCGCGACGCGGTGCTATCGCATCATGTCACTGGAATTTAACAATTGGGAAACTGAGGGATGGCATAACGTGGAGCCATCGCGTTGCCCCTTCTTTTGCGACCTAGAACTTTGGCGCGACACGGAGAAAATCGCGCTAAGATACTGAAAAGGGACAATTTTGAATTTTGGCCCTGGCACAACGCGCCATAATCGTGGACCCATGCTGGAATTTTCCAAATGTCATTTCCTCTTGTGGCATGGCGCGCCACTGACTAATATGGCACTGTTTTATGACGGAAACTTAAAATAGTCGTAACTTCTGACTCGGTTATCGAATTTGAGAGAATCTTATATCGATGGAAAGCTTATTGAATTTTTCGCAGGACAAAAAGTGAAAATCTTAAAAATTCCTCATGGAATAACCATCATTCAATTTAAAAGCTAATACTAAACATTCTTGAGATGAAATTAGCTAGGAAAAAGTATGGGGTATTACAATAGGGTGACTCTTTAGTCTTTCGGGATGCCAGTTTAGTGGATCCACGTAGCCAGTGTTAGTACCCATCAGACGGTACTAACACCCTTCCAACTGGGTTACAGGTTGGAACCTAATTAACTCAGATTGTGGCATGTCGGTTAGATAATACCTCCCATAATCTCAGTACAGAATTCAATGTCTCTTCAATTCAATTTAGGTTTGCTTGACTAAGTGTACAGATTTACAGATATTTAGTTTAATAGTTTTCAGTCTTTTAGATTATAGATTTATCTCAGAAACATGTTTATGCTTGGTCTTGCATTCTGAAATATTACATGCTCATGTTTTTATGCTTAGTATCCATAAATGACCCTCAGTTCAGTTTTTCAGCATATTCAGCTTTACATGAGGTTTGCATACAGTATTCATGTTTTTATCGCTTCCTAGTTTATAGAATTGTTTTTAGCTTATGATCTATAAATTTTAGTATGATTTACAGTTTTTCAAGTATATCTATGTTTGAAATGTATGTTTTAGCAAATTAACTTATTTTCTCAGTTTTATAATATGCTTTTAAATATTTTCATGATTTAGTACATGTCCCCATATACTCAATACATTCCAATCTACTGACCACATATATGTGTTTTTGGCTACATCCTTCATAATGTAGGTACCAGTGTAACTCATACACTAGATCAGACAGTTCTCAACTTTCGGCCAGCAACTGATGAGTTCTCCTATTTTGGGAACTCTAGTCAGTTGTAGTTCATGTACTATGTTGTATTTTGATTACTCATATGTATTTATTAGGGGTAGTTGGAAGCATGTCCTAACTATCTATAGTCAGTATAGTAGAGGCTTCATAAATAGTTAGTTAGAGTCATGAAATGTAAATTTTCATTCTCTTTTTAATTTCAATAGATTGTAAACTTTATCAGTTACATATTCAGATTTTATTATGATTATGTTTCCGCACATCAAAACTAGCTATTTAATATATTATAAATTAGTTGCTCAAGTATCATACCAGTTTATGGGTTAGCTTGGGATCACTTGTGGTTCCAAGCATCGTGTTACGACTAGGGGATAGTCTCGGGTTGTGAAAATTAGCCAGAGTTGATGGGTTATGAACACCCGATACATATGATTTCATACATGTATCAGTTGTCACATTTTGAGCAATTTAGACTATGCATATATTGCTATTTAAAGAATATTGATATATTGAGCACACACACACGCGCGCGCGCGCGCGCATATATATATATATCAGTTTTCAGTGTTGTTCAGTTTGGAGTCGTGCTTAGCACTGAGTGAACGCAGAGATGAAGGCTCACCAGTTAGTTAGAACTGAGTCCTTTAGTAGAAGTCCCTATGTTCAAAAACTATGAAGCCACTATAGGTTATAAGGGGTCACCCGCTAGATAGGACTAACACCCTCGTCCTTCGAGACATCAGTTTAGTGGATCCAAGCCAACTAATGTGTGTTTCCTTGGCAAGGTACTAGCACCTTTCCAACTGGGGTTACATGTTGGACCTCGATTTTACTTAGATTGGGGTATGTCGGTTATTGTTAGCTCCTACAGTCCTCAGTTCATTTTTAGTTTATGATCAATTTAGGTTTGCTTGACCAATTATTCAGATATGTAGTATTTTAGTTTACCTAGCACATGTTTATACTTGGTTTTGCATTCAGCTTACATTTTCCTGCATTCATGTTCAATCTATGTTAGCTAGTTTTTCCATCTCACATACTCAATATATTTAAAGTACTAATCGCATACTTCTTTGCACTATATTGTCTCATAATATAGGTTTGGACGCTCAGTACCTAGACCATACTATGCACATTCTCATGCCTCATTTAACAGCACCTCTTGGTGAGTCCTCATCATTCGAGGACTAGTTATTAGTTATTTATTTTAAGTACTTCATTCAGTTCAGTCAGTTGGAGTTAGTTAGGGGTTTGTCCCATCAACTCCTTATTAGTAGAGGCTTTCAGACATATATTTAGATTTTCAGTATTGTTTTGAGTTAGACATGTTTATTACCAGCTGTTATACCCCATTTTAACACGAGGTCAAAATCAAAGTACAACATATTAAAAACTGCTAAATAAAATTAAGGAAGTCGCCACCTAATTAGTTCTATGGTGAATTAGGACACCTATTATAAACTAAGTGATCAAAGAAAATAAAGACTTCATTTTAAGGTCTACTTAACTTAAGCAATTCTAGATAAGGGTTCTAGTTATCCTAAAGAAAAGGGGTTAAGCACCCTAAAAGATCCGCTAACTATGGTTAACGGACCAAACTAGGTTAAATAAGAAAAATGTTAAATCTTTGTTAAGAAAAATATAGATAAAGTATCAAAAATATTAGATACATCTTATTAAAATAAAATATGCTAATTATTTATAAGAAATAATTAAAAAAACTTTGAAAATGTACCGACTTACCGAAAATTATCAAAGATAACTCCTAAAAATAATGCAACCTTATTGTCCCAAAAGATAGTTATTTCAAATCATTTTTTCTTAAAAGATAAGCAAAGCTCTTAGTAAATTAAATAAAAGTCTAGGCCAAAAAAAGGTTGATTATGCTGGATCAAGAAAATCACATTTTTTTTCGCTATTAAGAAAATAATTTTAGATTTTTATAATATAGATAAAATGACAAATTAGCATATGCTAAGTGAATCATGGAGATAACTAAAAATATAATTGTCCAAAGCTATAATATCTTTGAATTTATTTTTTTTAATTAAGAAATCTCATGTTTAAAGAAAATATTTTTTTTTGTCATATGAAATCTTAAGAAAACGCTTCAGAATCAAATTGGAAAAAAATTACTATCTTTTATTTGAAATTGAGGAGAAAAAGGAGTTGATTTACTATGTCTAAATTAATTAAACTGATTTCCGAGTCTAGCGATGCTAAATTCACTTACTGCGAAAGACCTATATTTAATTAAACCAATATTAGTAACTAATAATATACTAACTCGATTCTAAAGATAAGCTACTATTCAAAATTAAAGAATCATTAAAGGATTCTAACAACTAGGCCATTTATTCTTAAAGGTATGATTTTTACCTACCAAAGTTTAACCTTTTAACAATACAAACTATGTATCGAAGCCTAGTGATTATGCTAAGTTTAAAATCTAAGAGGTAGAAAGTAAACAACTAGATTCACTAAAATTTAAGAATTCACACTAGTTCAAATAAGAACATATAAAAACACAAATTTTAGATAATAATATGCGAAATATATTAAATAAAATACCAATAATTGTCTAAGGAAGAATTAAGCTAAAAAAAAAAAAAGAGAATGAGAAACTAGACTGCTAGACAAAGATACGTAATGTAAGTATTGTTCGCTTCTCTGATTTGAACAGAGATGGAATCAAGCCGTAAGACTCCAAATGCGATCCCGCGTGCACATGAAACATGAAACAAGAATGAAAAGGATTAGAAAATAAATTTTACCAAGTAATACATCTCAAATTAAATGCATCAAACTGGGAAATAACAAAGCTCTCAAATTCAAAACTAGCAACAAAGCAATAATTAACAAAGAATCACAAGAAATAGAATCAACCTAAAAAGGCATTTGTTTGACTTTAAACAAAAGGTTATGCTAGAAACGTACAGGGGAGGAGGCTATACTTCTCGTTATACAATTCAAAATAAATGCATTTGAATTTAAACTACGAGAATGCTCATTGTATTTTGATTTTTGATATATAGTAAAAGAAATTAAAGTTAAATTAGGTAAGCAATCCCCTACGTAAATCTCATAGGGAGAAAAACAGTGAAGCCAAAAAAAAAATACTCTACACAACTTGAATTTGAATAGGAAAAAGGCCTAAGATAAATAGAGAAGAGTTGATAGGATATTTAAATGTGATGTTTGCCAACTTTTCAGCACTTGAAATGATAAAACAAAAATCACGAAGGAAAAATCTTATATACTACTTAGATGTGCAAGAATCTAGCCCATTTCTTTAATACGTCTGGACATTATTAATATTAAACTCTTAAAAATCACAGTAATTTGATAGAATCTGAATAAAAAACCAGATCTGAAATTTAAAACTTTACCTTACGAGCATATCTGCTATGATCTACAAGCAAAGAAAAAAAAGATTTGACCACTATTTGGATTAAATTTAGCAATTAACGCGAGCTCAAAACATGTTTTTGAGTGTACAGACTAACAACTAAGAAATACGCAGACCACGATTCTAAAAAAAAACTTTGGATAACTATTTTAACTGCACTAGTCATGTTCATAAATACTAGTGCCCTTAAGTAAGATTACCATTTAGTGTTGGCTACTTCTCAGTACAATATACATACAATTACCCTTAGAATATGTAGATATAACGTAAAGTCCTATAAGAAAGTAGCAGTCCTACTTAGTGATTACCTACTATTGTAGACTAGTTAAACATGAACACTCAAGAATATTAATGATATAGCAACAGATTCATTCTTCACGTTCAGATATGAAGCGATCATATTTTCGGAACAATTAAGGCAAGATTATGTCCTTAAAACTTATCAAAAATAGACAGACGCACTTGGGAAGATAGACACCTATCTACATGTTTTCATAGAACCAAAATAAGCGAAAAGAGAAAAAGAGTAAACAAAAGTTGAATTCACATAACAGACGCAACGTAACTCTATATTCTCCATCTAAACTCATAACCCTTTAAAATATATAAATAACTCTAAATTACATGTTGCAACCTATTAAAAAAGAACAGAGCAGCGCCCTAAATGATTAATAAAATAGAGGAATTGAAAAGAGGTCATTCCGATAGCTTGATTGTTGGTGAAGAACAATGCAAAGTAAGACAGTCCATACACAACGTCACGGAACCGCAATGATAAAAATGGTATCAAATCACATCTTCACTGATAAATCCACTTCATAGAATGGCATAAACTCCATTTATCCAGTATCGACAACAACAACACAAGTTCTACCAAATTTAGGTGAGATCATATGTTCACACAAGTTAATCCAACCAATATTTCCCCAAAAAAGCAAAGCAGCTACGTAGAATGTTGAAAAAGACAAGGAGAGATGGTTCATGTGCTTTTAGAACTCAACAGTTAGAATAAACCGAGAAGGTGACTGAAGCAAAGTACGTACTGGCAAAATAGAATTTTGAAGGAAATAAATAAACTTGTTAACATATCGGAACGGGAGGAAAATAAAGAACTTTGCCTCATTATCCATATTCAAGTGCAAAACAGTCAGGTGTATGTGAAACAAAATGATATTTCAGACTCAAATTGAGAAAATGATCAGCAACTTAAAACAAGATGAACACATGCATATACACATATTTACAGACCCGTACACAAAATGAATTTTCAGAATTAGGAATTATGATTTATCTGCAGAATCAAAGAAAAACAGTATTGTCAACAACTATGCAACACTTGAAGCCATTTTACTTACTGATTTTTTTTTTATCATAAAGTAGCAATATACTTCAAGCAAGAATTTTGAGTGGACTATCAAACTGCTTAAATAAATACTTGTATTCGATGGATAATGACCTTTTCTCTCTCAACATCTAAGACTAATGAAGATTGATTTAAAGGAAAATTATCATAGCAGCCCCTCCTTTTAAACTTCTACTATTATACAAGCACTCCAACAAACAGGTAATAATCCCAAGATATACCATTAATCCTATCTTAAAGTTAAAAACTTATACAACCTTTCCCTCTCTATCGTAGAAGCCAAAAATTCCTATCAAGTGTATAACTAATTCGAGACACGTCAAATAGTGGATACCACATTCAAATATTTCAATGAGAACGTTAGCAAAATTTAATATTGGACAACTGAACGTACTTGAAAATTTTAAGGCCTTTATCATGATAGAATAAAGTTGAAATATCTTGAAAACACACAAACCAAACATTACATAGTTAAGTCACTGTTGCAACGTTAAAGCAACCAAACCGTTATCAAAATAATCCCAAAATAGTCTTCCGAAAAAAAGTCTAAACATCATGGAACTTATTTCAAGCTAATTAAAGGGCTTGAAAAATCTACCAATCTGCTGTCTAGTAGCATTGTAACACCACGCATTTTCGAGCTAGAAATCGGATCCTCATTCCTATGTGTGTAAACTCTAATTCTATGACCCATATTTAAATTCATGTATCATGTTCTTTATCTTAGTGTGTTAAGTGATTATGAGGTGAAAAATATTCATGGAAATCTCTTAGAGCAAAGTTGAGCTAAGAATCTTTGATTTGTCAAAGTTTGGTATTCGATTCTGCAAGGGTCAACTTTGAAAGTGTATAACTTTGGATGTATGTGGAATTTTTCAACTCAAGACCCACCAAATTGTATATAATTGAGTCAGATTTCCAACGATACCAATTTTGCCTTAATCCAATACCCGACCGAAAAGCTATGATCATTTTCGTTAGGACTAGTAAGCCACTGCAATTACACCGCATCGCGGTGAGTTTCAAAAGCAAGATTTTGCTGAAAAATTTAATTCAGAAGGGCAGTTTAGACTTTTTCCCTTATCCCTAAGTCGTGTTAACAACTTATTAAGACGTTATTAGGGCGTAATATACCCAAAAATTACTCAAAATCCTCTCAAAACAAAACCCTAAACTTTCCTCCCAAAGATCAAGAATCCATCTTTTAAGTTAAAGATTTCCAAGAAGCAAATCAAGATTTGGGTCCTATTCTTCAAACTAAGGTATGTGGGACTATCCTTAAACTCCATGGGCATGGATTTTATCATTTTTATCAAGTATAATGATTTATAATCATGTTGCAAATTAAGGGTTTTGAATATTATTTCGAAAAGCATGTCATAAAGATCGTTTTGATGAAAGTGTGTGCATTTTGTTGAACTCTTCGTGGAAATTGAATTATAAACCCTTATGTATATACGTTTATAGTTTGGAAGGTTTAATTGAGAGAGTGAACAATGAATTTCCTTTCTTGTTACGAATTATAGTTTCTAATTGCATGGTGAATGATTTTGAATGCATGAACTAAAGTTTGGAAGTAATAATTTACTTAACATCATGGTGTTTGACATGATTTATGATACGATGAGATGAAGTTTTCTTACTTTAACTATACTCTTTGCACTAAAAAGAAGAATTGTTTGTGAATGAATAATTGACATGGCCACCACATGTTTAAGTATTGTGAAAAGAGAGTAATTGCATAAAGATTTCTTGAGGTTTCAAAATGATGACTCTCTTGTAATGTTATAAATCTTTGGTGTTCATTTGCATGTTTTGAATGAGATGGGCGTTGAAATTGACATGATATGAATCACTTGCAAGTCTGGGTATGACAATACCCTGTAATGACATGTCCTTAAGATTTTAAGCATTGAATGATTTTTTATATGAAGCATGATGTTTAAAGAACTAAAAGTTGGGCTTAAGAGAGCTAGTTGGTTACCCAAAGAAGGCATTTGAGTGTAAGGGCTGATCGCTGGAAACCGTAGTTATCGATGTGGGACTTACGATATTTTATCCTACATGGGAGGATGATTAAATTAAGACATCTCATATGGGAGGATTCATGCAGTGAACTCACATGGGAGTATCACCATATCCAAATCCTGGCGGCTACATGGATTGGAGGCTTGGTCGTCGAGTTAAGGGCCGATTCAACATAGCCCATGGAATTTTAGATTTTATAGGATGTACCGACTAGCTCAGAAGAATAACAAAGAGTGAGTCAAGGTTGTCAAAAATTGGTTTGAAGTTTATTAAATATGCCCATGTATTTTTACTTATATTATGTTCATTATTATTATGACATACTCTCACTTATTTTGTATAAAATATGTTATTTTGGGTTGTTTCACATACCAGTATATTTTGTATTGACCCTCTATATTTCAGGATCTGAGGTTCAGTCCCGGGGTCCCGCTAAGCCATAGATCATTTGCCGATATTCAGAGTTGGTGAGCCTCCCTTATTTTGAAAGACATTTTACTCTTATGTGATGTTTTTAGTTGGTTTGGGGTTATGGTACGACTGGGGGCCTTGTCCCAGTCGTCCCAGTCGTCAAACAAACGTTGTCTTCTTTCAGTTAGTAGAGATTTCTCAAACAAGTGTTAAATGGATTTGGGTCTTGATAAAATTTTAACCGCATGGTTTTGTTGAAATAATAAAATGACCATGTTTCCGTTATATTTTTTTATATTCTTATAGAATATGAATTATGCATATGATTGCCAAATAGAAGGGTTCTAGGGCCTTCATGGTTCGGAATTTCTATCGCAGAAAAGGTCTCGTTTTGGGTCGTGAAGAACTTGGTATCAGAGCACGGTTCGTGGTCCCAGGGTGTCTGCAAAATCGTGTCTAGTAGAGTCTTGCTTATGGGTGTGTTTTGTACCACACTTATAATCAGGAGGCTACTAGACATTTAGGAGTTATTTCTTAGTCTTTCGTACTCTAGTTCGTGCTATAGCGTCGTCCATAAGAAAGTTATCCATATTCCTTCCTTGTTCTAATTGCATGAGCTATGCCTCATTATCGAGGAAATGCAAGTCTAAGAGTCTATCCCCCAGCGATGTGTTTCTCTCTGATTGAATTATCCATAAAGTTGGGAGATAGCACAAGGACTTAAGAGGAGTCCATTAGTGCTTCAAGGTGTATTAATTCGAGTGTATACCTTTATCCTGATGAAATCGTCCTTTTCAGCCTGAGGTACGAAGTGTATTCGGTCCCCTTTCAAAATTCTTGTTGTAGATATCATGCATAAAGGTTATGATGTGTAGCAAAATGTTGGAACAACATTTCCACCCGAGTTGTAGTATATGCTAAGGTGTCATACCTTATTGGTAGTAAGATAATCCCAAAGTTAGTGATATGACATCACAAGCTTAGAAATCAAAATGAGGATGACTTTTGTGTAAGGAAGCTAGTTTAGTTGTATAACCGTTGATTGAGGGATGGGTTGCCATTTGATAATGATAGGCTAATGTGGTAGCAATATTTGTAGATTGTATGATAGTCAATGGATGAGGTGTTTGGCTATGATTTTTATCTATTCAAAATAGGGAAGGATCTTAGAGTGGATAGTTATGATGGTTATAGAAATCCCTTATAGGTTGTGAATGAAAATGGTTAGATTATCCAATAAGTTATAGGCATATACTCATTACTGTATATGGAATTTTGAAGGTAGTTATGATGTATGCAAGTAAGTAACTATGATGTGAGAAAATAGAATATGTTGATAAGATCGTAATGGGTTATAATATAATATTAAGATCAACTATCCGTATTATGTGACTTTACCCCCTTGATTATCTTTTCTCTAGTCGTCGTAAACTAGTACTACACGGGAGAAGGTAGGTAGTAGATTTTTGAGGTGTAGTAGTAATGTCATGGAGATGATGAACTTACGGGCCATAGTTATGTGAAATAAGAGACTTAGGCTAATATTTCTATTCTAACTTTAACTCTTAGTTGCATGCATGGGAAGTTTAGGACCTAAAATTTTTTCCAAGTGTTGGGAGAATTAGGCATATTTTAAGCATCTTAACTTTAAAGATTTTTAAATTGGTCTTCCCGACCCCGAGACGTAGATTTTTGAGTTTATTAATGTTCAGGGGTGTAAGGGGCATGTCTCGGGGAAGTTTCAGAGTTTTTCAAACGAGGATTGGGTCATGTTTGAATTGCGATTCCAGAACCTCACCGCGATAATGGCGCGTCATGGTGGTAATAGTGCTGAGGCTTTTACCGCGTCGCAGTGACCATGTCATCGGCGTTCCAGTTGCAAATTTAATTGCCAGAAGGGCAATGTAGTCTTTCCCTCTTATTCCAATTCATAAATAGACGAAGTATATCGTTAGTTAGGGCCTAAGTTGCTCGAACTCGGGTGCGGGTGTCGGACACGGGTGTGGATTCGAGTGTCGGATTCTTCATGATTGAATTTTTAAGATTCGGGGCTATGGATCTGGATACGGATACGGGTGCGGGGACTCGGCAAAAAAAAATTAAAAGTTTACTCATAAATATATATATGAGAGATATTGTGAAAAACTTACATGTAACTTGTGCCTTGTAAAGTTAGATCATGAAGGAACGAGGCCGCAAGTAAATACACCTCTTTAAAAGGGTATGATTCATTCCTTTTCCTACAACTCACACAACAAAGTATTAAAATAAGATAGTATAACTATAACACATTGAAATATACCAAATAAAAAACTAAAACAAAGCTAAGATTAAGAGAGATATGAAGCACACCTTTTAGTCTTTTGGAAGTAAGTCGAGACGACTAGACGAGTTACTAAGTTAGAATCAAATAGACCAAGAGAAAGTCACGAGAGACACAAGTCAATTAACCATTCAAATTAAGAGTCAAATGATCACCAAAAATCATACATCAACTACATGTTCACAAGTTCATATACCAAAAATAGTTACATAAAATTTACATTTAAACTAAGTTCTATTTGAAACATCTAATATGAACATGGGCATATCTAAATCAAAGATCATCTTCTTCAATTTCCTCCATGTTGTCATCTTCTTCTAAATTCTCAACTTCATTTTCAAAGAACACACCTTCTAGTTGAGGTTCGTCGATTGACAATTCAACTAACTCATTGACACTTTCATCAATGTTGAAATGGTCTCCACCTAAAACAATACCAGATGAATTTCAAATGACGAAGAGTTTTTACCATTATTTGTTTATTCAGGTAATGAAAATGGTACAAACAGTTATATATGGTACTGCTTCAAAATTACTTTTTTGGTGCATTGACCACCAAAACTAGAGGTTCATCCAATCTCCCTAGCTAATGACCTTGTTCTCGTATAAAAAAGGCAGTTAGTACACTAAAGCTATCACTATATACGATATTCGAGGAAGAGCCCCATCACAAGGGTGTATTATACGCAGCCTTAACCTTGTTCTCGTAGAACTCCAAAATTTGATTTACTATGTTCTTGTTTGTCCAAACAGCTAGTAGTGCTTGGGGATTGCATTGACCAAAAGAACTAATAATAATGATGTTATTATCATTGAAAGTTCAAGGAGAATCTATTAATAGCTTGTTTATTTCTAATCAATGTACTGTATGTAAGTATATTTATTAACTGTGTGTTTTATAATTAACGCTTAACATAGAATTTCAAAAGGTTAGATAGTTCTGGTAAAGTACTAAAGTCATTTACAACTATAAAATTTCAATTCCAATATCTACTACTTTGTCCAATCTTTTCTAAGCTAGCTGGTGTCTGTACTTTATATTTGTTAAACTGTCATATGCTTAAATCGGTCAAACTTTTTCTAGTTCTAGTCAATGGTATAAAGAAACAGAAGAGAAACCGCTACACGATGAAAAGGGACCAAAAAAGCATCGTTGCTAACTTGCAGCTCTCTGCATAAGTGAGTTGACGTGGGGGACAGAATTTCACTGTAAGTCGCTGTGGGCCACAGTGTTTTGCCCCTTTTGGCTTTTTTTGAAATTAAGTGTCCATATTTTTTATTAAAAAGAAAATCTTTTGGCTCCGAACTCGTGCTGTGGCAAGTAATGAGACAATGGATGATGTTGCGAAAAAGGCAATCACCCTCATCATTCAAAAATTCACAGGGGTCAAATCAAACATTATTTTTTTGCCATAATATACACATTTCTTGACAAAAAGCCCTTTACTTGGAACAGCCTATCTTTTCTCGAAGTTGAATGCTTTGATTGAGTAAGCAAAAATGAAGAGAAAACTAACTGATATTCCAACAAGGATGACGGCAACATATCCGACAAAATCATATTTGTAATCGAAGAAACTCTCTATGAATTCTTCCACTGTCTCATTTGTGTCCAATTTGTCTTGTACGTCTCCAAATTGTGAGGCAACTAGTCCGTATAATGTCCACAAAACGGGGCAAATGTAGTAGTACCATCTCCACCATACGGGCATCCTCTGACATACAAAGTCCAAAATTTTAAAATATGTTTTGTTGAGGGTAATGCAATTTGAAGAAGAATTGTAAATTACTTACTGTTTTTGGAACGACAACTCCACAGAAAAGGTTCCACATTGCATAAAATGCGGATGCAATGATGGCTGCAATGCTGTGATTAGGAGAAACGGCCACTGTCATCATTCCGTACAATGTGAAGTATAACAAGGTAAAGTACATGAAGAACAGATACCAAAAGAACTTGGTAACTGTCCATTCAAATCCGACCATGGCATAGACTATAACCCCGTATATAATCGTCTGGATGAATAGGTATGGGAGTTCAATCATAACCTGCATACCAAAAGAGATTTGATCGATGAGCATAGCCAATGTCAACATAACAAAGTGGTGTGGACCAACCTGACATGATAGTAAAATCCTAACTTCTGTTGAGAGCACTGATTGGTCTAGTATCTACTCTCTTCAGTTCAGACTGATGGATCTAGTTTACGTGTGTGCACTGTGCACATATCACATACACTACTACCATATCCTCAGGATGTCACCAAACTAGCCCTTCAGAAACTCTAGGCCAATTTGGAATTAAGCCAAACATTGACTTGAATTTATTGATATGCACATTGGAAGCTTGAGATGCATACAAACTTTTAAGGTCATACAGCCTCGATGATCATTTGGATCTAATTTGTGAATCATTAAGAGGTATTCAAAGATTTTGACCATAATTACATCATCTGTAGGGTAATTTATACCTGTCCAAAAGCATAAGGCAGAGATGAATACATTCCAGCAGCTCTTTCCCTATAGAAAACTGTCCTCTCAATGGCAATGACTGGCTGCACTGCCGTAGCATTTTGTATACCAAGAAACAAGATTGCAGCATAATTAAACCTACTGCATTAAAAATATCTTGTTGTCTTCTCCTGAAATTGTGTTCAAAACCATTAGACTTTTGAATAGAAACACGTCGAGAAAATAAATCTTGAAGATGAAAAATAGTTCATGTATGTTTCTGTTTACCTTTTAGATTCAAGATCCCAAAATATTGTTCCAAACATGAGAGCAATGAAGAATGTAAATATGAGCCTGACTGCTGTGTACAGCGGATTTCGCCAGTATGACCAGTGCTGTTTCCAGAAACAAGCCATGCATTGGGTGAAGAAAGACTGGGAGTACTTAGTTTGAAAGTACAGGTCTTTTGCACCTGCGACTGGCACACTTAGTTCCTTGATTAGAGCTTTGTTTCCCCTGATATTTGCTCCACTTTAGAATTCAAGACAAGATACTTGTAATTCTATATGTAGAACGTAATCACGTTCAACTCAACATTCATACCTATACATTTCTGAGTTCTTGTACAATTCTCTAAAGTCTATTCCAAGAGCTGCTTCTTGTGCTACTGAAGTTATCTCCAACATCCACGTTGCTGGATTATAGCCATCTTTGATTTTTGGAACTCCATCAATTCCCTGAGACAAATGGAAAAGAATCATCAATTTTACTTGCCCAACATAGCAGGAATACCAGTTTCTTTACCTAACAGTTTCCTTACCTCAAAATACTTAATCAGGTGAGAAGAATGGCGTCCTGATGGGCCGACATATATTTCCTCACCTCCTAGTTTCAGGAGTAGGAGCTGCAATTAATTCTTAGGATGAGAATCTTTTTATCTGAAACAATTTATGCTGAGCTGCTAGATTTTGGAAGATGAACTATTGGTCACCTCATCGAAAGCATCAAATATGTCAATGCTAGGCTGATGGATGGTGCATACTAGTGTTCGACCTGTATCTACAGTGTTTCTAACCGTTCTCATCACTATTGCAGCTGCTCTAGCATCTAATCCAGAGGTTGGCTCATCCATGAATATTATAGATGGGTTGACAACAAATTCAACTGCAACTGTAAGTTGTTTTCGTTGTTCAGTTGAAAGACCATTTACTCCAAGCAATCCAACAAGTGCTTCTCTCAAAGGGGTTAGCTCTACAAGTTCCATGACCTCTTCAATGTACATCTGCAGTGATACATTTTAATATAGATTCTACTTTCAAGTTCTATTAGCAATCCTTGTATTCAAATTCCAGATTGATTACCATTTGGGTTTCAGCGTCAACTTCACGAGGCAGTCAAAGCCAAGCAGAACACTACAATGATTCGTATACTGTAACATGAGGTGAATGAATGTCAGTTTGCTCACAGTATCCTGCAATCTGAGCAAAAGTTTCTTGTTGCTTTGGGTACCCTGATATACTGATGTTTCCTTCAATGTATCCACTGGTTTTTCTTCCAGCTAAGACATCCATTGTGGTCTTACCAGCTCCAGTAACACCCATTAGAGCTGTCAAAACTCCTGGCCTAAAAGCACCACTCACTCCTTTCAAGAATTCAAGCCTGTCCTCAATAACACCTTGAGCTTTCATTTCCTGAACTCACAATATAGACTTGAGAATTTAACTCAGACGTGTATAGGCCAGTTCAGTTCCATAGACTAAATCTTAAATATACCTTTGGCATATCTACTGCATATCTGATATCATCAAAAGTAATTGAAAGGGGCTTAAAAGGAAGAATCATTCCCCTTCTGTTTTTTAAATCAGCCTCAGTTATGCTGCCTGCTCTTGAGGACAGAAACCTGGCAGATGTACTTTGCTGAACATCATTTCCTCTTTCTACATATTTGTTTTAGTACTTAGTGGAAAATCTTAATTTGATACTAAAGGGAATAAATTTCTACCAGAAGAGTTCTTTCCCGTAGGAGATAGTTCAATAACCTCACACCTTTTGTTTGCATTCCTCTCGGCCACAGTTTCCTCAGAAAGAACTGCCTGAGATTTACCAAATGCTGCACCAAAATTTGCCCCCTTGTTGATACGTTAGGATCATCCTATAGATGGAAATGAGACTAGATTGCATAACAGAAGGTGGATCCTTACGGTTTAGATAAGCTAAGGCCACTGTGAACAGAAAATTGAAGAGCAAAACATATCCAAGAAGAGCTCCTGCTCCAATCCAATACCATCTTGCTTCTGGAAAGATTCCACGCAATTTCAAGAATGATACTCCTAATGTATCTGTGCCCGTGGAGTTAGGAGGAACCTGCAAAACAAAATTCAAGAATAAACTCTTAAATGCTACCTTAACAACCGGTCCTTCCAAATCTATAGAAGCTTTAGCTTACATGTGCCCAACTCTTCCCTAGAAATTCGTTCACAGCAATAGCATTCTGTGCATACATCATCGAGGAAATCCAGTAACCCCATATCAACCATTGCTTCACATTATCTGATAGACAAATAGCATCCTGATTAAATGAAACTAACAAAAGGCCAAAAAAACATAGAAATTAGCATTGGCCTTGTAATTTTTCAAAATAGATGCAATTTTACCTCTTGACAGAATGAATCCACCCATTACAAGAACTATGAATAGAGCACATGATCCAAATGTATTTGCAACAATGATATTCCTTCCAAGCGCTGCTATGAGTCTAAACAGCGCGGAGGCCATCTGGTTAAAACATATGAGCAGAAATAACTGTTTGAAGAACCTGCAAATTGAAAATTAATCTGGACAAGATTTAATGAACCTAGAAGTTGAATGCTTAGAAAAATATCAAATTTCCATCTTCCAACGTCTGCCTCGAATCCAATTACATAATAAGTCATACACACCCAAATAGAAACTTCTACAAGTGTGATTGGAATCTTGAGGATCCAAGTAGGCAGAGCATATGCCCAAGCAGGAAAGAAAAGAAGATCCCATTGTTTGTAAAAGGAAGGAAGCTTCATAATACTGAGGGCAAGCTCTGAGAAACCATTGTACATAATAATGAGAACTGTATAGTACAGTGCCCCCAAGAATACTGCACCATCTGTTGTTGTATTTTTGTGCATCTCAGTTCGTAGGAAGAGTGTCATTGTTATAGAAGCCATCAATGTTAATTGAAAAGATTAAAAAAATAGTCTTTTTACTTCTACATAAGCATTTAGGAACTTGAAAAGCGTTGATCCTTTTGATATGCTACTCACTTGTGTCATCTTGAATATATAGACAAACGAATTCCTCTTCATAAGAAGGTATTCTCTAGCTGTGCAGGCTTTTAAGAGTTCTTTCTTTCTAATTCCATACCTTTTGGTGGTTAGAGCAGAATGGTGGCTCTTCGATTTGTCAAAGGGAACAGCAAGCTCATCTCCAAGCTTTCTTCCAACATGAATTGATTGAAATGCTTCAGAAAAGTTGCGCGCTGTGATAAACTTGTAAGTTTCATCACAGCGTGCCCAGTATTGTTCTTGATCCTTCCTTAATGTCGCCTTTATTAACACATAGTAAATGAACATAATTAGAAACAAGAAATTCTCCACGACTAGAGAAGGTGTAGGGAATTATTCGCAATGGTGTTTACTTCTTGCAAGAAATCAGCAACTCCTTTCCTCTAGGGCCATTTGAAGCCCATGTACTCGAAGAACTCGAGTACATTCTCTCGGGGACCTTGATACACAATCAGCCCATCTGATAGAATAATAATATCGTCGAACAAGTCATAAGTTTCTGGTGCTGGCTGCAGAAGTGATATTACAGCAGTTCCTTGAAGAATGTGTATAGAATTCCTAATTGAATTGACAATCTGATATGTTGTTGAACTGTCTAAACCAGTTGATATCTCATCCATGAAAAGTGCTCTTGCTGGTCCAACCATCATCTCCCCTGCTTTACAAGTTTAGCTGCCTTAATAAGCACGATAACTTTTTCGCTCAACTCTTTCTCTTTGTATATACTTATGGTTTTTACAATATATATCATAATTTAAATTTGGCTCATACAGGGTTTCTTCTTAACCTAACCTGTTGTTAGTCTCTTTCTCTCTCCACCAGAAATTCCTCGAATTAATTCGTCTCCAACAAATATATCCGCACAAATTTCAGGTCCCAATATCTGAAAACAACGCATGGAATAGTGAATTGTTGCATAGTTTTCTAGTTTCTACATTGGTGTTCCATAATGCATAGCCAGTACCTTTAGAATATAATCTGTTACAACATTAGCCTCCTGTCCTTCATTCCATGCTGACTATTTAAAAAAATATCCATAGACAAACTAAGTTCTTATCATAATTTCTTAATAAAAGAAAAGACAAGTATAAAATGATTTTTTCCATTTACTATGCCTTCACCTTCATAAAGATATCAACGTCAGGATCGGGCGTAATATTTGCTTCCTTCTCTCTCCTAGCCAACTCTGCCAAAATTTCTGCATATTCATAACAAACTAATTAGAAAAGTATGTGATGCCCAAAAATGATTGGAAATGCAACATGTTCATTGCGTCAGATCCCAGAGGGAGCTAGAGTAAGGAATTCACCAACCATATTTGGCTCCAACTCCTTGATATCTAACAGAAAATGCCAGTGTTTCCCTGACTGTCAGTTCTCCAATATGTAGATCATTTTGGCTTATATAAGCAGATGTTCTTTGTGGAACAAACTCATCCATCCCATGCCCATTATATGTAACTCTCCCTGAAACCTAAAAATGTATAAATTTATCGTCTGCCAACGCAAAATTCCTCACTGTCTATGTCTAATTGTGATTCTTACTTTGAGATCTTTATCAAGTTTCCCAGCCAAACCTAACAGCAATGTTGTTTTTCCAGAACTTGGTGGTCCTAAAAGCAGTGTCATTCTGCATAACAAGATTGAAATGAATGAATAAACAAGGTTGTTTTTGATTGGTCTAAATTTGACAGAACTTGCATTTCTTACCTTCCTGGCTTGATGATTACACTGACATCATGAAGGATTGGAAATGGTTTCTTTCTACTTGGAAGAATGTGAAGATAATTCAAGAAATCCTTTACACAGAAAGTGAAATTGAGTTAAAATGTATAAGATATGAAATGAGTACAAGTAAAATCCTATATATATAAACACCTCTAAGATGTTAACTGTGAAGTTGAATATTGTTGGTAAAGCTCTACTACCAACACGAGCTTCTGCATCTACACTCAAATGCTCGAACCGGACTTCAATTGTAGGAAGATCCAGACCAACTCTGCATTGCAAAAGAGTGGGAAGACTCTTAAGTCAAAAGTTGGATTATGAAAAGGTCCATCAAACATTAAATTACTATTTTGGGATTCTCTTTAACATTATTCTTACAATAATTTCCTACAAAATGTAACCATCTAATAAAGTAATAAATATCTATCAAAATAAATTGAACTTGTCTTCCTTGAAATTAAAAGCTTCGTGTAAAGTTATATTGCAGTTATTATAACGAATCCTAACTTTGGCTTTACATTGCTTTGTAATCTTTTGTTAATGTTGAACTTGTATTTCAAACTCAGTGAAGAACAATTAGATGAAGTTTATTTGACATAATTAATGATAAATATAGTATTATTTTTTTGTAGTTGCTGACAAAATGACAAAGGTAGGGGGAAAGAACATTTGTGTATATTCTAGGCTCATCCTATGATCAGACAAGGTTGGATATAAAAGCAAATTCTAAATTTGAAGTTTATCAACTTCTATCACGATCTCAAGTTGATTTATAATCAAATATTTATAGACATTTAACAAATTCATATGCCGAATATAAGCAAATCTACAAAATTCAGACAAAACCATATGTTACCCGCTAAATTTATCTCTTCTAATACGAGCGCAAAAGCTTTACTATAGATCAAAGAGGTCAACCTATAAATGTTTGCTATTTATTTGATAGATTAGACTTAAGCAAGTTCACATCTTTGTGTAACCGGTACAATTATATTGATAGAAGGCAAAGGATTAAATATTTCATCTAAACCATTACAAATTATTCATTTATGTCATTGTTAAAAATTGACTCATTTATCATACTATATTAAAAGCGTTAAAAATTTAGCTCATTTATGCCGTTGTATTAAAAGTTTGGTTCATATATGTCACTGCATTAAAAGTTTAGCTCATCTATGCCACTATCATTACAGAAAAAGTTCATTCGGGCAATTATTTTTAATAATAATTTTGCGAAATCATTTTTGTTACATTGCCTCTTATTTGAATTCCGCATCACCAAATCTAAACCAAACAATATTACTTAAAATCAAAATTAATAATCAAACCCATTAAAATAAAACCTGACCACACTGTTAAAATAAAATCGAACTCATTATCGGGTAGGGTGTAGGCCGAGTTTTATTTTAATAGGTTCGATTTTTTATTTTGATTTTAAGTAATTTTAGTTTATTTGGATACGTGGACATCTAATAAGAGGGCACATGACAAAAATAGTTTTACAAAATCATTGTTAGAAAAAATGAAATGAATGAGCCTATTCTGTAACAGCAGTTGCATAATGAGCTAACCGTTTAATTGACGATATAGATGATTCATAATAGTTCAATGGCATAACTTAAGACCTTATAATATTGTGGTATTAATTGATACGAAGCACAAACTAGTCATATTAAAAAGGAGAAAAAAGAAAATTAAAGAATTCAATCATCAAAAGGTTAAAACTGCAAGTCTAATGACTTCACTATCTCTATGAGTTTGTTTGATACGTTTGGAGTCATTTCTTCTCATGACTTCAAGGCACTGTGTGAAAACTGAATCTCATTATCGGGTAGGGTATAAAACTCATTTTCTGGTGTTTGATCTTCACTATCTCTATGACTTCAAGGCACTGTGTGAAAACTGAATCTCAACCTGCAGATGCAGGTCACCATCTACGGGCGCAGATGGAGTTCTCATGTCAGATAAAAGTTTTTGTTTCTGGACAAAAGGCAACTTGTGGGTGCAGGTGGGCTATCTGTGGGCACAGGTGGACTTGACGGTCCAAAATAGTGAACTTGTTCATGAAACATTGCTTTGTTTTTTAAGCACCATCTTGTCAATAAATACCTAAATTTTTCTTAGATAAACACACAAAAATTTGAAGTAAGAAAATACTTTCTTCTTGAAAAACTCAAGTGTGATTTACAATTGTTGAGCGAGTTCGTAGTTCAGTAAATTTGAGGTACCACTATTTACTGAAGTGGATCATTTTATCCTGGAAGGATATATTCCATTAACCTCAGGTACTTGAGTCGAATAAATTCGATAAGGATACACCGTGGATTTGGTGGACTTGATTCTTTCTTTCTTCATCTCTTTCTAAATGTTGATTTTATTATTTTCTAGAAAATAGTTTGAACTTCTTGTTGTTCTTGAAGTTGTTTTTGAACTTGGTGTTAAGGTTCATTATTCTAAATACAAATATTGTACTAAAAAAACACAATCTTAAAAAATCTGTTAATCTATATTTTTTATTTCTGGAGATTAAAACCTTTTGATTTTCTATTCTGTTTGAACTTGATAGTGATTTGAAGAATATAAAAACTTCATCACGAGTCAAAGATTCATTCGGTTGATGATTTGAAGAACATAAAAACTTCATTGTTAAACTAGAAACAAGTCATTTAAAGTTTAAAATTTTATTGTTATTATTTGTGATACTAAATTGGTTATCTCTTTAAGGCAACATAATGACTATTGAAAATCAAGTCAATGAAGGAATGACGAATGTTACAAGAACAAATATTGCTACGTCAAGTCGTTTGAATGTTGTTCTTGCATGGCACCTATGGAAAACCCAGAAAAATTTCTGGTGTTGATTTAAAAAGATAATAGCAGAAGATGTTCCTTACTTGACTACCTTAAGTCCGCAAAGGTTCATCACGAAAAACGTTCTAGAGTTGTCGAAAAAAACTCCAATAAAAGAATGTTTCTTAGTAACTAAAGCTTGAAAGCACTCGAATTTCATATGTTAGAATTACATTTTGAGTGACCTACAAAATAATTTGTACAACGTGTACAACAACATGAAGACCTCAAAGGAACTCTGAATGCTTTAGAAAAGAAGTATAAAGCAGAGGATGCCAGAATGAAGAAATTCATTATTGTAAAGTTTCAGGACCTCAAGATGGTGGACATTAAAATTTTTAGTTACCTAAGTCCAAGAGTTGCAAGTCATAATTCACAATCTCCTTGCTGAAGGTATAAACTTAGATAATATCTTTGTTGAACACACTAAATTTGTTTATTGATACTCACATAATCTTTAATGTAGATTTGATTATGAACGATGTTTTTCAAATAACTACAATAATCAAGAAGTTACTACCTTTATGGAAGGACTTCAAGAACTACTTAAAGTATAAACACAAAGAGATGTTTGTTGAAGATCTCATTGTGAGGATAAGGATTGAAGAGGATAATAAGGTAACAGAAAAGAGGTCTTGTGAGAATTCTAAAATGAATGAAGCAAATATTGTTGAAGATGATACCACTAACTCAAAGAAAAGTAAGAAAGCATCAAGACAACAAGGTAATCATCCTAAGAAGGAATTCAAAGAAAATTGCTTTAATTATGGCAAAATTGGTCGCAAGTTTACAGATTATCGAAATTCAGAGAAGGATAAGAAAAAGGATCAAACAAATATGGCTGAATCCAAATAAAATATGGACGCTATTTCTGCTATGCTTTCGAAATGCAATTTAGTTAGAAATACCACAGAGTGGTGGATTGATTCAGTTGTCATTTGACACGTGTTTGCCAACAAAGAACTATTTGCATCATATGCTCCAACTCAAGCTAATGAGAAGATATTCATGACGAACTCCTCTACGACAAAGGTTGAAGGAACGGATGAAATTTGTATGAAAATAACATTGCATAAGGTGGTGACACTAAACAATGTCCTTTGTATTTTGAAGTTGTGAAAGAACTTAATTTCTATTTCACTTCTAACTAAGAATGGATTCTAATGTGTATTTATTTCTAACAAAGTTTTTATAAGTAAGGGTGAAGTGTAAATAGGTAAAGGTTACCTCACCAAGGACCTTTTTAAGATCAATGTAATGACAATTGATATGAATAAAATTTCTAGTTCTTCTTACTTACTTGAGTCAAATGATTTATGGCATGAACATGTAGGATATGTCAATTTTAAAACCTTGTGAAAACTGACTAGTTTACAAGTTTTGCCTAACTTTGAGCGCAGTAAATCAAAGTGTCAAACATGTATTGAATTAAAGTGTGTTACAAATCCGTATAAGTCTGTTAAAGAAATTTCAATCCCTTAAACCTAATTCATATAGACATTTGTTATATTAAGTCAACACCATCTCATAGTGGTAAAAAGTATTTCATAATTTTTATTGACGATTGCATGAGATATTGTTATGTTTATTTACTAAATAGTAAGGATGAAGTAATAGAATAATTTAGGCAATATAAAATAGAAGTTGAAAATTAATTGGATAAAAAGATTAAAATGATGAGAAGTGATAAGGGTGAAGAGTATGAATCTTTTTTTGCAGGGATATATTTGGAAAGTGGAATTTTCCATCAACCTACTGCTTCGTACTCACCTCAATCGAATGGAATTCTAGAAAGAAAAAAATTGAGCGTTGGAAAATAATAAATATCTTACTTATAGGTTCAGATTTACGGAAAAAGTTATGGAGAAGTTATCCTTCCAGCAAATCGAATACTCAATAGAGTGCCCCACAGAAAGACACAATCTATTTCATATGAAAATAGAAAGGAAGGAAATTCAACTTGAAATATTTCAAAGTATGGTGGTACTAGCCAAAGTCCAGGTTTTTTTACCCAAAAGGGTGAATATGGCGAAAGATCGTGGACTGTGTTTTCATCAAAAATGCTACAAATAGTAAAACCTATCGATGTTTGATTCATAAATTTGAACAGCCAAATATCCATAATAATATGATAATTAAATTAGATAATGTTGAGTTCTTTGTACATATTTATCTGTCTAAGACTAGACATGAGTCATCTATTGAAGGGTCCAAACGACCTAGGGATGAACCAAGAGACAAGGTAGATAATAAAGAGAATCTAAGGCGTAGTAAGCAACAAAGAACGTCGACTTTCTTCAAAACAGATTTTGTAACGTTTCTTCTTTAAAATGAGCCTCAAACATCTAAAAAACGATGTCATCTGCGGACTAATCTTTTTGAAAAGAGATAGTAAATAGTGAGATTGATTTTATCATGAGTAGCCATACTTAGGAGTTGGTTGATATTCCTCCATGAAATAAACTTTTAAGTTCTAAATGGATCTTCAAAAATAAAATAAAAGTTGATGGAACTATTGACAAATACAAGGTAAGACTTGTTGTGAAAGATTTTAGACAAAAAGATGGCATTGATTATTTCGACACCTATTGTCAGTAACAAGGATAATGTTCATTCAAATGTTGGTTGCATTAGCAATGGTATATGATATTAAAATCTATCAAATGAATGTGAAAATAGCTTTTTAAAATAGAGAATTAGAGAAAAAAATTACATAGAACAATTGAGGGTTGTGTGGTTCCTGATAAGAAAAATGTACAAACTTGTTAAGTCACTTTATGGATTAAAGCAAGCACTAAAACAAGGGTATGCAAATTTGACCAAACAATGTTGGAAAATAGATTCAAATCAATGAATGTGATAAATCTGTTTAAATTAAAGACGCTCCAAATCACAAAGTCATTGTTTGTTTATATATAGATGATATGTTGATCATCAGCAGAGACATTTCTGACATAAATGATACCAAAAGAATGCTTGGAACAAATTTAATAGAAAAATACCTTGGAGTTGTTGATATGAACTTAGGGATAAGAATTCCACAAAGGTTGGTATTGTCGTAGTCTCATTACATTGAAAAGGTACTTAACAAGTTCAAGCATTTGAATTTCAATATTGCCAAGGCTCAATTAGACGTGAGATTTTCACTTTAAAATAATAAAGATGAAGTGAATCACAATTGAAATACGCAAGAGTGTTGAAAATGTTGATGTATATCATGATTTGTACGCAACTAAATATAGCATGCATTATTAATGAATTGAGACAGTACACAAGTAATCCCAATCAAACTCACTGGATGGAGATGAAAAGAGTTTCGGATTATCTAAAATACACTCAAGATATGTTTTGCATTATAAGAAATATCCAACAATAGTTGAAGAATATAATAATGCAAATTGAATTACCGGATCAAATGAAGTAAAATACACAAATGTATATGTATTTACTTTTGGTGGAGGAACAGCCGCTTGGAAATCATCCAAACAGACATGTGTTGCCTATACAACAATAGAATCTGAATTTATCATGTTAGATAAAGTCGATGAAGAAGTTAAATAGCTCCAAAATTTCTTAGAAGATATTCTTTATTGGCCCAAATCTTTAGCACAAGTATGCATACAATATGATAGTCAAGCGATAATAAGTAGGGCAGGAATCATGATGTATAATGGTAAATCTCATCATATAAAATGGAGATATAATACATATTATAACACCCCACCTTTTCGAGCTAGAACTTAACTCGTCCTTCCTATGTATAAAGACCCAAACCTGATAATTTCTATTTAGACATAAGTGTGAATAACAATTATTTAGTTCGAGAACATCTTTGGAGATAAATATAAGTCATGAAAATCTCCTAGATAAAAGTTAAGTTGAGTAATTTCCTACCTATTGAATTTTGTTGACGTTTTTAATTGGGTCAACTTACAACGACCATTACTCATAGAAAATAACAAGTTATGTGGCCTTCTATAGATCAACTTAAATCTCTTGTTTTTTCCAACACAAGTTATAGGTATTTTAGTAAAGCATTGTTCAGGGTGCGCGGCGGCGCGCACGAGGCAAAGCTCTTACTGCACAATTGGGATCGCGGGGCAATCTTTAGCCATGCTTTTGTATTTGTTGTGTGACCCTTCCTTCCCAGACGTTAAAATATGTTTTTCCCTTATTTAATCAAGGGCAAAATAATTCTTTCAACCCTCATAACTCCCCCTATTTATTTTTATAATTCTAAAGTCATACAAGCCTAGTGGAAAAGCCCCTAAATCCCTTATTCTTAAAACATCCTGGGTTTTGACCCTTAGAAAATTTCTTAGAATTTTGTTCTCTGCACCTAATACGACTCATGAGTATGAGTCATATACTGGGGTACGAGTGGTATGGTCTTGTCGTATGCTGACCAGTGTTAGTTGGTGGAATGGTTTTGGTCACTGAAATGGGTAAGATTTAGGGGTATGAGTCATAGGACTTGGTACGAGTCGTATTAGGGACTCGCATAGTGGGCAGTGTTTGATCCTCCTGATATTTCATTCTACCAGGGATACGGGTCATTAGTATGGATCGTATGTGAGGTTATGACTTAGTTGGATAAGTCATATACTGGACAGTGTCTGATCTAAGGTTGAGGTTTGGATATGAGTGGTGGGTACCAATTGTATAGGAAGGTACGACTCGTATGGGTCAATCGTATCCTTGTGATGAGTTTTTAAGGGATTTAAGTGAAGGTATTCTATACATTTTCCTACTTACCCTAATTAGGACCCACAACTTCTAATACACTTTAGACCGTGTGCATGATGTCACACTATTGGAGAATGTACTAGTCATTACATGGGATAATTCCCTAGTTATGTGGCTACACGCACGAGGGACCTTTCAGCAGGGGGAGTTGAACCCATATTACCCATGGGTAGTTTAGGACGGCCAAGCTACACAACCCAGTTTCAATTCATACTAAACCCAGTTCCCTTTCACGACACTTATATATATATATATGGTTGTATTTATTATGGATGGTTTTAGTTGGTTTTATAAATGATATTATTTTATCCTTATCCTGAGATTCATGCTAGCAGTCACTCACTAATTCGTCTACTAACGGTTGTATACCCATGCTATGCAGGAATCGGTCATTCTACTCCTTCTGTTTAGCACATGAATTTTGTAAAAGCATTTGGACTGAAGTGGTGAGCTTCCATCCTTTTGGAAGGAATTATTTCATGTTATGATTTCTTTAGACACTTTTATTTATTTTGGATATTAGATTTGGCCATGGTTGGGGGCATATCCCAACCAAATTTATTTACTCTTTTGGATAAAGGTTTTGTGGTTCTTCTGGGGGTTGGTATGGGCGAGATCAGTAGAGGTGTCAGCCTTGGCATTGGAATAGACTGGGAGGCTGGCATCATCGGATATAATTTCTCACTATTCCATCATATTATATTTTGGTAATAATTATATTATGTTTTGGTATTCTCTTTGATTATGGCCTGGCTTATGGCTTATGGTTTGTTTTTGTATGGTCGGGCGATTGGTGTGGTACGATTGGACTCAATTGGGTCGGTCATGATTGTGACCCTATCTCAAAGTCTTAATGAGAACACTTATACTATATTGTTATATATTTAAAATTCATCCTATCTAAGGCTGGATATAGATGGTGGGTTTGGGTAATAGGGGGCCATCCCTGGTCATGGTTGGACTTGGGATGCCCATTACGACAAGGACCGGGATTGGGTCGGGTCAAGTTATATTTGAGTCTAGATTTATGGTCACTTTGGATTCCACAAAATCATGTCGAGTAGAGCCTCATTTAGGGGTATGAAGCGCACTATACTCAAAAGAGAGAGTCTACAAGGCATTTAGTAATGTTGAACTTTCTTTGTATTCTATCTTCAATCTTGAGTTCTCAATCCTAGAATCTTCTCAAATCCTTATTTGTTCGTCTTTCAAATCATGCCTCCTAGATCTGTAACTCAAGAAAATTCTTTTGTCCCATCTGGAGATAATGCTAAAGGGGTACATCCTACGTTTGGAGTATATCTTTGATCTCATGGTTTTATTCCTGATGGTGCTGGAGTTTCTCCTATTCCATTTAGTTCTCCTTAGGTCCGTTGAGGCAACATGATGAAAGAAGAATTTTGTCAGTCTATTCATGTTATTGCCCAACTAGTTGCTGCTCAAGATGAGCAAAGTATGATTGGTGTTTTGTCTACTGAGTCCACAAGGGTTGGTCAATTTATGAAGATAGGTCCTCCAACTTTTATTGGAGTAAAGGTGGAGGAGGATCCACAAGGTTTCTTGGATGAGATGGAAAAGATCTTTCGGGTGATACAGGCTACTAATGTAGAGGGGTTTAACTTTACAGATTATCAGCTCAAGGATGTTGCTTATCAGTGGTATGAGAAGTGGGATAGGGATAGAGGTGATACGTAAGAGGAGGGGTTGTGGGAGGCCTTTTCTAACGCCTTCTTACATTGGTTGTTTCCTCAAGAGTTAAGGGAAGCTAATATGAAGGAATTTGTGAACCTCGGGTAGGGGATAATGTTAGTAAAGGAATATGTTTTAAAGTTTCATCATTTATCAAGGTATGCTCCTGACTTGGTGGTTGATATGAGGTCGAGAATGAGGAAGTTCGCTTTTAGGTTAAATACAGATTTGATTCTAGAGAGAAATACTATTTTGCTAATTAAAGATATGGACATGTCAAGGTTAACCATTCATATACAATTGGTTGATGATGAGAAGAAAAGATAGGCGGAGTTTGGGGATAGGCAAAAAAAGAGGAACAAGTCTTTTTATCAGGGAGGTGCTCAGTCTCTGGGTGGTAGAGATGGTGGCAAGTAGCAGAAAAAGAAGTGGGGGAGTTCTGGATCTTTTTTTTCTAGTTGTCCTTATCAGTCAGGAGACATGCATCATCAAGGTGGTGACAATTCTCAAGAACATGTTTCCCAATCTCCAGCGAGCAGAGGTCAATTAGTTTATTTGTGTCCTCCTTGTCGATTTTGTAGTCATCCTTATTGGGGTTATTGTGATGAATGAAGGGATAAATATTTCAAGTGTGGGTAGGTAGGCCATCAACTCAGGGATTGCCCAGTTAACAAAGTTGTTATGGGGCGAATAATATTTTTGTGGCTTCATCTTCTGATCGTACACCTGGTGGTGTCTCTTCTGCTTCTATTACTGCTCTTAGTTCTAGTATTGGTTGGAACAGGTTGTATGCTTTGGCATCCCGATAGGAATGTGAGGCATTACCTGAGGTCGTTACTAGTACATTACAACTTTTCTCTCATGACGTATATTGTTTGCTTGATCTGGGGTCCACTCTTTCTATGTGACTCCATGTATGGCTATTTTTTGATTCAAAAGTTATTTTGGATGCTTTTCTTATTTTTACCTTGATAGGTGACTTGATTATTGCTAAGAGAGTCTATAGCGGGTGTATGGTATCTATTGGTAGCATGCAGACCTTGGCGGATCTGTGTGAGCGGGATATGGTAGATTTTGATGTAATTTTAGGTATGGTCTGGTTGCATTCTTATTATGCATCTTTAGATTGTCGAACCCGTAAGGATAACTTTAAGTTTCCTACCGGTTATAGAATGGGAAGGTAGTTCCTTAGCTCTTGGGGGTGGTTTATTTCTTATCTTAAAGTTCGGAGGTTAATATCTAAGAGTTGTCTTTATCACTTGGTTTGGGATAAAGATTCTAACTTGAAAGGTCCTTCTTTATCTTTGGTCCCTGTGGTTAATAAGTTTCCAGAGGTCTTTTCGGATGATCTTCCTGGTGTTTTTCCAGATAGGGAAATAGAGTTTGGTATTGATTTGCTTTCGGAAACTCATCCAATATCTATTCCTCCATATAGAATAGCTCTGGCTTAGTTAAGGGAACTCAAGGAACAACTTAAAGATCTTCTGGATAAGGGATTTATTCATCCTAGTGTTTCTCTATAGGGTGCACCGGTGTTGTTTGTGTGCAAGAAGGATGGTTCCCTTTGGATATGCATTGACTACAGGCAGTTGAACAAGGTGACGATCAAGAACAAGTATCTTTTTCTTTGGATAGATGACTTACTTGACCAGTTACAAGGTACCAAGTTCTTCTCTAAGATAGATCTTCGATCTGGTTACTATCAGCTTAAGATTAGGGAGGTGGATATCCCTAAAATGACTTCTCATACTCGGTATAGGCATTTTGAGTTCGTAGTGATATCATTTGGGTTGACTAATGCTTCGGTAGCATTTATGGACTTAATGAATAAAGTGTTCAGGTAGTATTTAGATCTCTTTGTCATAGTCTTTATTGATGACATTCTGGTTTATTCGAAGAGCAAGGTGGATCATGCTAATCACCTCCATATGGTGTTGCAGACCTTAAAGTAACAGCAATTGTATGCAAAGTTCTCTAAGTGTGAGTTTTGGTTGGATGCTGTGACTTTCTTGGGTCATATAATTTCTAGTGAAGGATTAATGGTGGATCAACAGAAGGTTGCTATGGTGAAGAGGTAGCCTAGGCCCATGACTCCATCGGATATTCAAAGCTTCTTAGGTTTAGCCGGGTATTATAGGCGGTTTGTGGAAAGATTTTATTCGATAGCTGCTCCTTTGACTAAGTTGACTCAGAAAAACGTTAAGTTTTCTTGGTCGGATGTTTTTTAAGGGAGTTTTGAGAAGTTGAAGGATAAGTTGACTTCTGCTCCAATCCTGACTTTTGTCGGAAGGCAATGATGGGTTTGTGGTTTATTGTGATGCATCTCCGGTAGGGCTTGGTTTTGTTTTGATGTAGCATGGGAAGGTGATTGCCTGTGCTTCCAGGTTGTTGAAGGTACATGAGAGAAATTATCCTACCCATGATTTGGAGTTGTTGGCAGTTGTGTTTGCTTTGAAAATATAGTGGCATTATTTGTATAGTGTTCACGTGGATATCTTTTCTCATCACAAGAGTCTTCAGTACGTGTTCATTTAGAAAGAGCTTAATATCGGGTAGAGAAGATGGCTTGAGCTTCTCAAAGATTATAATATGAGTCTTCACTATTACCCAGGTAAGGCTAATGTGGTTGTTGATGCTCTTAGTAGGTTATCCATGGGTAGTTTGGCTCATGTGAAGGAAGAGAGACGGGAATTGGTGAAGGATATTCACCATTTGGCTAATCTTGGGGTTTGTCTCTAGGACTCCAAGGATGTTGTGTGTTTCTGATGTTGATAGGTTTCGACAAAGGGTTTTAGCTGAGGCACATGAGCCATGCTATGTTGTTTATCTCGGCTCGAAGGAGATATATCATGATCTCAAGGAGATCTATTGGTGGAATGGTATGAAGAGGGATGTGATTGATTCCATGGCTAAGTGCAAGATGTGTCAATAGGTTAAGGTTGAGCACATGAGTCCTGGTGGGTTGTATCAAGAATTAAAGTTGCCCGTATGGAAGTAGGAGATGATCAATATGGATTTCGTTACCGGTCTTCCTCGGTCTTGGAACCAATTTGATTCGATTTAGGTCATCGTGGATAGGATGACTAAGTCTACGCACTTTTTACTAGTGTGGACTATTTTTTTGGTGGAAGACTATGCAAAGTTGTATCTTAGGACATTATGAAGCTGCATGGAGTACCTATCTCAATTATTTTTTATCATGGTACGCAGTTTATGTCTCATTTCTGATGGTCTTTCCAAAAAGGGTTGGGGACTAAGGTTAGTTTGAGTACTACTTTTCATTTGCAGTCGAATGAGAAAGTGGAGAGAACTATTCAGATATTAGAGGATATGCTTCGGGCCTATGTGATTGACTATGCTGGCAATTGGGTGGAGCATCTACCTTTGGTGGAGTTTGCTTACAACAATAGCTATCATTTGAGTATTGGTATGGCTCCTTTTGAGTTATTATAGGTAGGAGGTGTAGATCTCCTGTTGGTTGGTTTGAGCTTGGTGAGGCAGACATGTTTGGCCTGGATTTGGTTTATCAAGCGATAGAGAAGGTCAAGGTAATTCGGGATAGGCTTAAGGCTACCCAAAGTCGCCAAAAGTCCGATACAGATGTTAGGCGTAGAGACTTAGAGTTTGAGGTCGGGGATAGAGTGTTCCTCAAGGTTCTCCCATGAAGGGAGTGGTGAGGTTTAGCAAGAAGGGGAACTCAGTCCTCGATTTATTCATCCTTATGTGATTTTGCGGAGAGTTGACAATGTTTCTTATGAGTTGGAGTTGCTATCTAGCTTGAATTTGGTTCATTCAGTCTTTCATGTTTCTATGTTGAGGAAGTGTGTTGGTTATCCTTCTTCGGTTGTTCCTTTAGAAAGATTGTGTATTTCGATTCTTTGTCTTCTGAAAAGGTCTTAATTGATATATTAGATAGGCAAGTTCATCAGTTGTGGACTAGGGATGTGGCTTCGGTTAAGGTTCTATAGAGGAACCATAAGGTGGAAGAAGATACTTGGGAAGTGGAAGAGGACATGAAGTCCAAGTATCCGCATCTATTTTCTGTTCTTGGGATTCATGCGGAAGGTATGTGTCTTCAACACATCTTTATTTTCTGAGTTCGTTAAAGGAAAGATTAACATTTTTGCCTCTTTGTTTTAAAACTTTGTTAAAAGAATGTTTGATAATGCAAATGACTCTATGTGTGGTTACCCCTACCTTGTTCGTTATTTGGGGATGAATGTTCCTAGTGGGGGAGATTGAAATATCCTGGGTTTTGACCCTTAGAAAGGTTCCTAGAATTTCGTTCTCCAGAACCAATACGACTCATGGGTATGAGTCGTATGTTGGGGTATGAGTGGTATGGTTATGTCGTATGTTAACCAGTATTAGTTGGTGGGATGGAATGTGTTTTGAAAGTTTCAGATTGTGTTCATGTGTTTTTAACTATTTCAAGATGATATGTGATTTATGAAATGCTCTCACCTATGTTTTATAAAAATACATATTTTGTTTTAGGATTGTTCTGCGTACCAGTACATTTGTATTGATCTCCTATGTTTCCAGATCTGAGGCACAGTCTCGGGGTCCCGTTCAGCAGTAGGCTTGTGTGTGTCAAAAGTTGCAGTTGGTGAGCCTTCTCTATTCCGAAAGGCCTAATTATTATACTTTGTTATCTCAGTCCGTGTTTATTGTCTGACTGGGGGGCCTGTCCCAGATTTAGACAAGATGTTGGTTTTAATGTATTAGAGATTACACAAACCGATATTAGATGTTGTTAAAGGTTTATGGATTCCATTCCAGATTGTCTAATTGAATTGTGATATTGACCATGATTCCATATTGTTTTATATTTTCGTATTTTTCTTCATATTATATGAAAGTACGTATGATTTCTAGATGGAGAAGGGCACTCGATCCTTCACGGTTTGGGATACCCATCATGGCTAGGGCCTCGGCTTGGGTCATGACAGGAGGGTGATAAGGTATGCTCACATGGGGGTATGCTAGCTTATGAAAACTCCAATCCTTGTGGCAAACTTGGATTGGGGGCTTGGCCACCGAGTCAATAGCAGGCCCATACAACCTGTGGGTAATCAGAATTATTAGGTGTACCATCTAGCTCAGACTTTAAAGAAAAGAGTTGAGTCTATATTCTTACAAGAATGATTGAAGCTCTTTAATTATGCCCATGTGTTTTAAATTCTATCATGTTAAATTATTTTCATAACGCTCTCGATTATTTTATATGAAATATATGTTGTTTTGGGGATTGTTCTGCATATCAATACATTCCAAGTATTGACCGTTCTCATAGCAGCTGCATTGTCTCATAATGTAGGTTTTGAGGCTAAGTCCCATTGTCCATCAAATCAGTACAACCTTTGGTTATGTCAGAATTGGTGACCATCCATCTTATGAAAGGCACTTTAATAATATGTTTATTTCCTTCAGTTTATGGTTTATCCGAGGGCTTTGTCCCAGCCTAGATAGTTAGTCATTAGTAGATGATTCATAGACTAGATTTAGTTATTGTATTATCATAACATTTCAGACATAATTTAATTTTAAGTTTTCCTTGAGTTTTATTTAATCTTCCTCACTTCTGTTTCATATGAATTATGCTTATGATAGTATGTTAAGGGGGGTTTTGGGAGCCTCGGCTTAGTTCGTGACAAACTTGATATCAGAGAATAGTTTAGGGTCCCAAGGTATCTACAATGTCGTGTCTAGTAGAGTCTTGCTTATGGGTGTGTTGTGCACCATACTTATAATCAGGAGGCTATCGGGCATTTAGGATATGTTTCTCATTCTTTCATACTCTAGATAGTGCGATAAAGTTATCCATATGAAAGTCATCCAAATCTCTTTCTTGCTCGAATTTTATTGGCTATGTCTCATTATCGAGGCAATACAAGTACAAAAGCTTAGATTCTTAATTAAGTCGTTCTTTTCGATTGAGTCATTAGAAAGTTACGAAATAGCACAAGGACTTTAGAGGAGTCCATCAGTGCATCAAAGTGTATTGACTCAAGTGTATACATCTATCTATATCTATCATGCATTTGAGCCTGAGGTAAGAAGTGTATTCAATCCTTTTCAAAAGCTTTGTTGTAGATGTCACACTTAATAGTAGAGATATGTATCAAAAAGTTGGAACACTATTTCCACCCGAGAGGTAAATAAGTTAAGGTGTTATAACCTATGAGCAGTAAGATGATCCCAAAGTTAGTGATATAAAGTCATAAGTTTAGAAGTTAGAGTAAAGGTAACTTTTGAGTAAAGAAGGTAGTTTTAGTCGTATAACCTTTGAGTGGAGGGTGGTGTGTCATTTTATAGTGATTGGCTAAGGTTGTAGCAAGATTTGTTATATTTGATGGTAGTTAGTAAATGAAGTGATTCGTTATGATGATTTGGAATCTATTTGAAATAGAAAAAGAGAGGATGATGGATAGTAGTTGTTGAAGTGAAATCATTTATAGGTTATGAATAAAAGGATAAGGTGACTAGTACTTTATGATTTAGACTTCTATGAGAAAATCTTAGAAAGAGGGACTCAAAAAGTTTTATTGAATTTTGAAAGTAGTTAAAATGTATGCATGGGTGAGTAGATATAATGTGAGGAAGGAGGATGTACTAATAGACTGTAATGGGCTAGATTATAAGGTTAAAATTGGTTACCGTTCTTATGTTAAATTTTAGAATGTAGTAATGACGTTGTGAAGAATATGTTCTTGTAGGCCGTAGTTAAGTGAAATAAGGAATTTAGGTTGATTTTCCAATTTGATGGGCTACTATAGTTATGGTATGCTTCATCTGTGGTACATGATTGAAGCTAGACACTAAGTTTGAACTTTAGATGTTGATTGTAGTGATAAGAATGTTAGCACAAGGATAGTGATGCCAAATTTTTAGGAGTGAATTAGTAGACATGATATGATGTGTGAAAGAGCCTAGGTTGATAACTTATGAAAAGTTTGTGTGTATAATCATGATATATGTGAGGACTAGTATTGAAGCAATGAATTTGTAGCACTCCGGGTGTTTGGGGAGTCTAAATCGATCTTAAAATAAGCTTACATGGTTCTTAGATCGAGTATAGAATGCCCTAGGATGGGTTTTAATGCATTGGAGAAAGTTTGGACATGGAAAATGGGTCATACATTGTAAGGAGACCAATTCGCGATGGCCCCGCATTATGAGGGGGCCCGCAATGGCTTACCATCTCGCCTTCACTCCGTACATTTCACTACAAAGGTGAAGCCTCGCAATATGCCCTGCGCCATAAAGCTGGTCCTTTGCATTAGGGTCCGCGCCACGACCCTCCTCCCTTTCATCAACAAGTTGATATTTTTGAATATTTTTAAGGGTACTGGGGTCTTTTCATGCCCTATAAATCATCCCACCTTCACTTAACCCGTATCTAATCCTTAAAATATTTATAATCACATGAAGTAGTTATTCATCTCTTCAAAACTTATCCTGAGAGTTTTGAGTCTAGGGTTCAATCTTAGAGGCTACAGGAAGTTAGGAGTATTACCCCTTTGAAGGAATGCCTTAGCAAGAAATTAGTACTTTCTTATATAGTTTATCAGGGCGAGTCTAGGGTTTATGTGTATAGTGTTATCCCATTGTGTCGAGTGTTGTGCTTAAAGACCTAATGGGTGGATATGCCCGCAAGTATAGGGTAGTGACCTTTGAGCTAAGGAGGAGATGATAAAACAAGGTAGATCTTAAATTTTCCTCATGGTGGTGATTTTCAGGGAAGAGTCATGATAAATCTATTTCTATTCTAGTAAACTCCTCCTACTTCAATTTAAGAGGTCATTCTACCAATGTATTATGTAATCAAGTCATGCATATGCCTAAGGTTTGAGTTCTCCATGCAACTTATATCCATGTTCCATACAACTTATGTCCATGTTCCAAACTCCAGACTAGAAGCAATAATGTCTCTCAGCAATCTAAGCTTCTAAGTGTTCAAGCTCTATGTTATGACACCCATGATCCATAAATCCATGTCTCATTTTATTCTTAGTTCTAAGAAACTATACTCTCTATATAATGTCAACTCATTTTATGTTATGTCTTAGCCTAAAGTGATTCTATCTATGCAAACTCATGACCATTCTTCATTCTTAATATGAGGAGCAATAGCTTCAAACAACAATCCTTGTCCTAATCCTTGAATACATGATTTTTGGTTTTATGATATACAACTCATGATATATACGCTCGTGTTGCTCACTATGTCTCATCCTAAGAACTCATGTTTTGTTAATGTCTATGCCCGAACGACACTCAATATATGATCTGGGCGTCTAATATATGAAGCATTTCGTACCTATTGAATTATATCATATATCACAGGCTCCACCTTGAGTAGAGAAACAAATATAATTTATAATTTAATAGTGTCACTTCCATTCTTGATGTTTGTGCTCTAGTCCCTCAATGACCCTCCTTATGTTAGCATGATAGTGGTTATGGAAGCATAGTAATGTTTGAGATAAGAGGGTAGATGTTCTTTATTATGAAAATTTTGGTGTAACTACTCGAGCTAAGGTTATAGATGAAGAGGGAAGAGTGAGACGAACTTTCATTATGTGAAATAGTTAGGAAAGGAAAATGCGGCATAAATTTTTGTAAAAGTGATTGAAGTTCTTGGTTTTTTGTGGGGAAATCCATAAAGTGGGTGTAGTAAAGGTAGGCTTGAAGGTTGTAATTGATAGATACACAAATCATTGTGCTATGTGGTTAGTATGCCTTGATTAAAACCTGAGGTTGTTTGATTATAGTGATAAGGTGGAGTAGTATTCTTGAAGAAATATAGAGTATAGGGTCTCACAGCTTAAGCTAGCACCTCTCAACTCCGAGTTAGGCTTCAACATGAAAGTACAATACAGTAGGACTCAAACCCTTATAGTTAGGTGTGTTGTGGGGAAATTGTAAGTTGTAAATGACAAAGTGTATTATTCATTGTATAATGCATAGTTGAGAAGTGTCATTAAATTTAAAGGCTATTGGTCGTATCATTTATGGCGGAGGTGTTGACACCCAATTTTGACCTCCTGATACTACTTTTAGGCTGCTATTTTGTCAAAATTATTTAAATTTTAATTATTAATGTTTTTACACATTATTCTTATATTAAATGCATACTAACGTGTCACATTCATAATTTAGAAAAAAATGCATAAATTATTTCATTATCTTTTAGCATCATGAGAAGAATTATCCGGCTCATGATCTTGAGTTAGCAGTCGTAGTATTTGCCTTAAAGATTTGGAGGCATTACTTGTATGGGGTGTATGTAGATGTGTTCACAGATCATAAGAGCCTTCAGTATGTCTTTTCTCAGAAAGATCTCAATCTTCGTTAGAGAAGGTGATTAGAGGTCTTTAAATATTATGAAATGAGTGTCCTTTATCATCCGGGCAAGGCCAATATAGTGGCCGACGCTCTCAATAGACTATCTATGGGTAATGTTGCTTATGTTGAGAGTAGTAAGAAGAAGTTAGCTCAGGAAGTTCATCAGCTTTCCCAACTAGGTGTCCGCCTAGTTGATTCAGCAGAGAGTAATATATGGGTTCAGAGTAGTTCAAAATTATCTCTAGTTTCTGAGGTAAAAGAAAATCAGGATAGAGATCCCAGTCTTGTTAAGTTGAAAGGGTCAGTCAAGGATCAGATAATAGAGGTTTTCTCCCAAGGAGGGATGGTGTTTTGCGTTGTCGGGGTCATATCTGTATGCCAGGTGTAGATCACTTGAGGCAATGAATTCTTGCAGAAGCTCATGGTGCACGCTACTCTATTCAACCAGGGGCCACTAAGCTATACCGCGACTTGCGGAAGATCTGTTGGTGGAGTAGGATGAAGGGAGATATTGCAGAGTTTGTGGCTAAGTGCTTTACATGCCAGCAGGTTAAGATAGAGCATCAGAAACCTAGTGGGTCCATGTAGGAGTTCAATATTCTTACTTGGAAGTGGAAAGAAGTAAGCATGGACTTCATGATGGGTCTGCCTCATACTCGTCATCAGCATGATTCAGTTTGGGTCATTGTAGACAGGATGACCAAATCAGCTCATTTCTTCCAGTCCATACCTTTTATTCAGCCGAGGATTACGCTAAACTCTACATTAGAGAGTTGGTTAGATTGCATGGTGTTTTGTTATCTATTATCTCAGACAGAGGTACCCAGTTCACCTCTCATTTCTGGAAAGCATTCCAAAAGGGTCTTGGTACCCAAGTTCATCTCAGTACAGTCTTCCATCCTCAGACAGATGGTCAAGAAGAAAGGACCATTTAGACTTTAGAAGATATACTAAGGGCGTGTGCAATTGATTTCAAGGGTAGTTGGGATGATCATTTGCCTTTGATTGATTTTGCATACAACAACGGCTATCATTCCAGTATTTAGATGGCTCCATTCAAAGCTCTCTATGTTAGGAGATGTAGATCTCCAATCAGTTGGTTCGAAGTTAGTGAGGCCGCAGTCCTAGGGCTTGACTTAGTATTCGATGCCTTAGAAAAAGTCTAGTTGATCAGAGAAAGACTCCAGGCTGCTCAGAGCCGACAGAAGTCTTATGCAGATGTGCGCACAAAGGGTCTTGAGTTTGAGATTGGAGATTATATCTATCTAAATATCTCTCCCATGAAGGGAGTGAAGTGATTCGACAAGAAGGGAAAACTCAGTCCCTGATATGTCGGTCCCTTCAAAATTCTCAGTCGCTTCGGCAAGGTAGCTTATGAGCTCGAATTTTCTTCAAGTCTAGCCTTAGTTCATCCAGTCTTCCATGTCTCTTTGCTCAATAAGTGCATAGGTGACCAGCAGTTGTAGTCCCTATTCAGAGCATAGATGTTCAGAACGACCTCTTTTATGAAGAGATTCCAGTTGAAATTCTTAACTATCAGACTCGTAGACTGAGGAACAAAAAAGTCTCTCTAGTCAAAGTTCTTTCGCGGAATCAATCCATTGAGGGAGCTACTTGGGAAGCAGAAGGATACATGCAAACCAAGTATCCTCACCTCTTCTCCGCTAACTCAGATCTAGCTCAAGGTAACAGTTCTCCTTAAGCTTTTAAGTTTCATGTTCAGATTTCAGTTACAACTTGGTATCCAGTTCATGTTCATAATTCCATCATAAACTTGGTATTAAATACCATTGCATATTCAGTCATGCATTCATGTATCAGTTCAATCATATAATCATGCATCGGATATACATTCTCATTATGAGAAACTCAGTTCATCAGAACACTCAGTCATACATTCATGAATCAGTTACACATACATCAGATATGCATGCTCAGTATGGTTTATTCAGTTATCAGTCATGTCAGTCATGGAATCATGTTTCAGTTGCTCATGTTTTGTATATACGTCAGTTTATCTCTTCTCCCCTCTTAGTCAGTCTCATTCGAGGACGAATGTTCTCAAGAGGGAGATATTGTAAGACCCCACAAAATTTCTGAGCTTAATTCAGTCCTTTAATCTTGTCAAGGGGTCCCAGACTTAGAAAACTCTAACCAAGTTCCCAGACTTAGCTTATTTTGGCCTTCAAAAGTTGGCAATCTCATCTCTCCATCTTAATTTCCTTTAATGGCTCGTATTTTCATTAATTCACGATCAAGAAGGTCAATAGGTGTTCCCAGATAAGTTTCAGATTTTTTGAAACACGTTTATATCATGTTTGGAGTCCCAAAATAGTAGACCAATGCGATCTTGGTGCGTCGCATCGCTAATCGCATTGGTTAACATTTGTGCAGGCTGCCAGAGCCAAAAATTATGAGGCTCGATGTGATCATAGAGCGATGCGTCGAGTATCATGTCACAGCCATCAACGCACTGCGTCACTTGTAGTGTCGGCACCCAGTTTTTAGTCATTAAATGACCGCATCCTCAAGGGAAAAAGGGTCAATTTCCCACCCCATATAAGTCATAAATACGTAATTCAGCCCTATTTCACCCAAATTATAGTAGTTTCTCTCTCAAATCCATCAAGAACAAGCTTAGGGTTTCCAATTTCAAGAATTTCACCATTTGTTTTCAAGAATCTTCCATTCAAGGTATGCATAGTGTTGATTTATGGATTCATTTCATCCATAAAACTCAATAACCCTATTTCAAATTATAAATCATGATGTTTATGTTGTTTTGTAACCATGTTTATCTTGTTGTACGATTCCCAAGTTGGAATCTTTACGTATTTTTCATGAAACTATGTTAGCATGCAGTTGAAATCCATGAATGGAGTTGTTCATAATGTGTAATTTGATGATTACACCTATGCCCTAAGTTGTGCATGTAAGGTGTTTGATAAAATGTCTAAGAGGATAAAAATTATGTATTATAGCTCAATTGCAACCCATATGATAAATGCATGTCTTACCCTTATGTTCAAATGACTTTCATGCTATTAATGTACAATGTAGATATTTGTTGGAATGCTCATGATGTTAGAGTATGAAATTATGATACTTATTATATGCATTCCTACCATGTACAAGTTTATGATAACCATGTTCTTTATGAAATCTCCAACTTCTTATATTGTGGATTGTTGATGTTGGTCATGTATTCAAAAATGTCATGCCTTGTCAGTTTTCTTCTATCGATTCCTGGGGGTACTTAAATCCAAAAAATTAGTTGTGCCTAGAGACAGTGTCATGTTTTCACGATACTCTCAGTTAAGCCATGGTCAATAGAACTCAGTCAGTCATGTGACTCAGGAAAGCTCAGTAATTAAGTAATCTCAGTAGTATTCCGTCAGTCAATAAAACTCAGTTAACTCAATCCAGTTCAGCTCAGTTAATCATGTTCAGTGTCTATTCAGATGAGAGTAGGATTTAGCACCGAGTGAAACCAAGGATGGGAACTCACCTGCCAGTAGAGGGTGTGATTCTTAGAAGCAATCCTTATGTTCTAGAACTACGTAGCCAGCGTAGGTTGAGACATCTAACCTGCCAGTTGAGTGTTGATGAGGTGGCTTACCTGCCAGTTGAGGGTTCCCACCATTCTCATTTAAGTACCTGCCAGTTGAGGGTCTCTCACAGCTTGTCCTTACCGGTGGTGCGGTATTGACACCCTTCTAATTGGGGTTACAGATTGGACCCCAACTCAGCTATATTTCTTTATTTGGGGCATGTCGGTTAGATGACTACCTCCCACAGTTATAGTTTCAGTCTCAGTCTCAGTCTCAGTAATAAAACTCAGATAATTCTACAGAATTCAGGACTGCTAGATACAGTCAACTCAGAACAGTATAGAACTCAGCTAGTTCTATCAGAACCTAGACTGTCAGTTACAGTCACTCAGTATCAATTATCAGTAACTCATGTTATCAGTACTCAGACTCAGTAGTCGGTATCATCACGAATTTAGTAACAGTTATTTATTCATGCATGTATTCTCATGTTCATGTTATATAGTCCGTTAGCATTATTCATGTATTTGAACCCTTTGCATTCAGCCTACCTCACATACATACCAGTGCATTCAATTGTACTGATGTATTTGCACTATGGTGTTTAATACCATAGGTCCAAAAGCATGAGTTCCAGAGCATCAGTAGTACTCCAAATTTCAGCAGCCAGATTTAGCAGTAAGTCCTCATCATTTGAGGGCGATGTTATTTTTATCTCATTATTTCAGTTTAGCTTTCAGTAGATGAATTTAGTTGGGGACATGTCCCATCAACTCTTTATTCAGAAAGTTCAGTCAGTTAGAGTTTTTTTAGACTACATATGTTCAGACAGTTTATTTTAGTTCATGTTTTGGTAATGATATACTATACTCTCAGATATTATGTTCTATCTGTTTTGACCCTTATGACATGTTTCAATCTATTATTTCTGCATTTTTACATGATCTTATACAGTATAAAGGTACAGATATCAGTCATGAGTTAGCTTGTGGTCCTTCGGGGTCATGAGCACCGTGTAGCATTCCGAATACCAGATTTGGGGTGTTACATGATTTTACTAAAACTTTAAAACAAGAGTTAAATAGATAACTATAGATACAAAATATTGAAAAAAGTATCATGTATGTGTAAATATGTATCTAAGCCCAAAATTATCCAAATCCGAAATAACAAGAGATACATAAATGCATAATAACACAAAATCAGATATGCAAAAAGCTAAAAATGTAGCTTTTGTTTTACAGAATATGTATATTTTGTATAAATATTTGAATCAAAACAAAAAACAGTGTGAGATACATACAAAACAAACTCGTACATAATATATATCTTTAAGTTTACTAACATGTATCTTTAATATGCCTATTTCACTAAAACTTAAAAAACAAGAGATACATATAACAATAAATATAGAAAACAACATATACAAGAAATTGCTCTGAAGGTCTCCATAGATCTTGAATTTTTGTTTTGAGATAATGATGCAAAAAAATTTTCCCCAGTAACTTGATGATTAGAGAGTATTTCCAAGGTGAGTGTAGTTGAATTTTTTCTTCCTCGAAAAGATGAATGACTTTAATTCGTTGGTCACCATATCATCTTTTGTCAGAGGTTGCAATTGATTTTTTACGTCACGCAGCAAAATATTATTGGATTAGAAGGTTTACCTGAAGTACCGATAATGGAAAACCAATCGAAAATAGCCTCACCGGAGATAATTTTCTTCACCAAAATAGTAACTTTACCCATAACTCGAGCATCAAAAATATCATCATCTTTAACACGAAACTCCAAACGATCAATTGGGTGAGCTAAAGGGATATGATGTTGTTTAATTTGATTTTTGAGAAAAATTATTGAACATAATTAGAAGAAAGTGAAGATGAATTTAGGGGGAAAAATACCTTAATTGAAAAATGTGAAGTAGAAGAAGAAGAGGAGAAAATTGTGGGATAAAATCATGACCAAAATTTGGCGTTAATGTAGCCATTAATGTAGGAAGAGTTGATAAAGTTAAAATTAAAAAAATATTTTAGGATGTATCTCAATTTTTAACCTAAATTAATAAAAGTTGAGATATTTGTAGTTTTTTCAAACTGAAGGAATTTTTAGTAATTTTAAAACTAAAGTTGTGCTTTTATAAAAAAAAAATTTATTTTTTATGAGTTAATTTGACTAAATTTTAAAGTCAAATTAGATTAAATTAATTTATCTTTTAGAATAAAAATTTAGATATTCAAAAAAATATATGAAAAGTATTAAAATTTATAACTTTTATTTTTTTAATTTGATTTAAAATACATCTTAAAATATTAATCAAAATTTATATATTTTAATTTATAAAAATAAAAGCAAATAATAATAAATGGAGGGAGTTCAAAAGGGAGGGGTTGTATGTATAGGACTATAGGTAGTGCTTAGGGTAAAAACTTACATGCACTCTAAGTATATCTATTAAACAAATGTAATTTATCATAGTTAAATACTTAATAAGTAAAATATGTACTATTAGTTAATTACAATTAAGCAACATGAATTCTAAATTTAAACGCATAACATTTATATATTAACTTGATATAAACATCAAATATGGGTAAATTTTTATGGGTACTCGGGCATGAAGTAAGGTAGCATTAAGTTTAATGGTACTTGGGCATGAAGTTAGCTAGCAACTCATAGTAAACCTGTCAACTGGGCCGAGCTGGCTCGTTTCGATCCGTTTAGATGGCCCGGCCCAGTCTGACCCAATTCGGTGGGCCACTGGGTTACTGGGTCACGAGTTTTAGGCTGGGTCGTCTCAATTGATAGGCCCGATGAATCCGCCCAGTAACAAATCCGGATCATGTCCACCGATTACCCTGCCAGACCCTGTCCAATTTTATTAATTTTTTTAAAAAAAAATTAGCTGCTTCTTAGGCCAGCTGTTACCAACGGTCTAATGGACCGTTGGCCCAACGACTATGATGCCGTTTGGATCCAACGGTCATTTGGCCAAAGTTGGTTAATTTAAAAAAAAAATTAATTCAAAAATTTTGCTATAAATACTCTACAATTTCAAATCATTTTTCACCCAATTTTATTCTCTCAGTCTCTCTCAAATATTCTAATTATATCCTAAAGTGCTCAATTTTATTTTTTAATTTTGCGATTACAAATATCAAGTGGAAGTATTCTAAAGTCGCAACTTTTGAATACTTTTAATAGTTGGTATTGTCGTTCCATCTTTTACTTTTAATTTTTATTTAGTGTATTGATTATTGAATATTTATTTTTATTATTTTTGTGTATTTTGAATATAATTTAGTTTAATTTATAATATGGATAAATTAAAAAATCTCGATAAAAGTGTAAAAAATTATTGTCCCGAAAGTGGTAGTATAGTAAAAAATAAAATGGTGGCGATCCCGATAGAGGTAGTTCAAATACTAGATATACCCGTGTGCCTCCGAGATCAGTTAGTCAACCTTTTGAGGAAGAAATAGGTGTAGATGGTCATGCTATGAATTATTTAGAAGCTTATGAAAATTATGGCATAGAAGAAGAGAATTAAGTAGACGCGGCTAATTTAGATGAAAATGATAAAAATATTGGTGTGACACCCGAAGTCGAAAATGCTAATGTTAGATCTGAATCGGTTAATCTTCCTCCCCGTCCTCCCCGTCGTGCTCCTACAAGATCTCATAGAAAAACTAGTATTGCATAAAAAAAAATTTTAGAAAATAGAAGGAGAAACTAAGGTGCAATGCAATATTTGTGAAATTATATATGAGCATAAAATCGGAGGCAATAAAAAGGGTATGGGTTCGTTGATGAGACATTTAAGGGATAGACACATAAGAGAGTTAACTATTACATAAGGTGTTGAGGTTGTTGGTGGGCCAGCACAAACAAGATTGAACCCAACAACCGGTCAATTAGTTAAGAATTATAATAAAAGGAAGGACCGGGAAGAAATATCTAAAATGATAGTTGTGGGTTGTTTGCCATTTACGTTTGCTTCTTCGGAAGCTTTTATTCATTATATTCGAGCAATTGATAATCCTATGTTTATAGGTATTCCTAGAAGTGCTTGTCGGACTGATATTTTTAGGCTCCATGCACAATATATTTATTATTTATCTACGTTATTAAAAATATATTCTATGTAGAATTTCTCTAGTTTCTAATCTTGGTCATGTTGTTAACAAAAATGATTATTAAATAATTACTTGTCAATGGATAGATAGTAATTTTGTTATGCAAAAACGTATTCTGGCATTTTTGTATGATAAAGATCGTAGACACACTGAAAGATTTATTTCTGAATCTATTTCAAAAGTAGCAAAATATTACGGTATTAAAAGAAAAGTTTTATGTATAGCTTTTGATAATGCATCTAATAACAAGGCTGTTGTTGAGTTGTAGAAACTTGAACTTTCTCCATCGTCACCCGAAATATTTCATGTTAAATATGTTTGTCATATATATAATTTATTCATAAGAGATGGTCTTGAATTTTTTGAGCTTTATATTAAAAAGGTCCGGCTTGTTGTTGGCTTTATTCAAAAAAAAATCAAAAATGTAGAGTGAGAGAATTTAAAACCAAATGTGAGAAAAATGAACTTAGACCGATATTTATGCCTAAAGAATATGATACTCGATGGAATTCTACTTATACTTATTTAAAAATTTGTCTTGCTTATAAAGTTCCTATTACAATGACTTTTAATCAATATTCTTATTCTTTTCCTGAGTGTATGCTATATGATTTTGATTGGACTGCAATTGATGATCTTGTTCAATTTTTAGAAAAATTTTATATAGCTACAGTTGAATTCTCTTGTGCTTATTATCCTACTATTTGTAATATTTTAACTTATTTAGCCGACATTTCTTCTTTGCTTAACAAATATAAGAATAAAGAAGGTTACAAAGAAGTTATTACTGCTATAATTGCTAAATTTAAAAATATTTTTATCCACTTTCTTCAATTTATTTGATTGGTGCTATAATAAATCCATGTATGAAATATAATACTATGACCAAATTTAGTTCTATTATTTATAATGTTTTAGAGATACAACCTAAAGAAGAACCTTCTTTGTTTACGGCTATGAGTGATGCGAACAGTTACATGGAAGCATTATATAACCATTATGCCAATTTACTTGATGAAGTCGTACCGGCAAATATCACTCCAACTATCACTCCTCAAGCTCCCAAGGAGCCATCATTTTCTAAAAGTCAGGCACATAGTAGTTATCCTAATTACTTTCTTGATTTAAATGTTTGGGACAAGATGCAGCCTTTATTACACAGAACAACTTCTCGGGAAGAGCTTAAATATTTTCTTCGACAGCCGATAGAGAATCGTAGAGCAAGGATCTGCGCACTGGATTGGTGACAGAATAATGAAAGACAATATCCGGTACTTTTAAAATTAGTTAGAGATATATTGAATGTTCTAATGTCAACCGTTGTATCAGAGAACGCCTTTAGTCAGGGACAACAACAGCTTGGAGACAACCAACACTCATTGGGAAGCAATACTATGAATGTTCTAGTTTACCTTAGAGATTGGATTAGAGCGTAACGAAGAAATCAAGGAATGGAGGAGGAGCCGAAAGACGTACAAAATCTTGAAGAAATTATGACTTCAAGAGAGAACTCAGCACAATTATTAAGTCCAAAGTATGGTTTATCCTTTTCCCCCGTTGATTTTGACTTTCCTATGATAGTTCCCATTAATATTAACATTCATGAGTTGAAAAAATATGATACAAAATTTATAGATTTTTCATTAATGTAAATTATAAGTTTCGGATCATTTTGCAATCAATAAAATACAATATTCACTCACTCCTTACTTATTTTTTTCATTTAAATTGAATTTCTAGTTTGAATTAAATACTTTTAATATATTACGATCAAACTTTACACTAAGTAATAAACATAACAAACATATATACATATAATGAAAAAATAAAAATAATGTTAGAAAATATTACTTAGACAACTAGTATTGACATATAAAAATACTATAAGTTTATCTTTTAAGTATTGTATATAAAATTGTAATTTTTTTTAATATATGTTCAATACTTCAAGTATTATTATATTTAGTATACATTGTAATCTTGTATGTATATATGTGTGTATATTTTCTATGGCACCATAACATGTAATATATATATCTTTCAACTTTCAAGTGGTATTTCAAGTAGTATATATTCTACATATATGTGTATATAATTTCCATAGACTCAAAAGTGGTATATATTTAACGTATACATATGTATATGTTTTCTAAAGTAGTATATATATAGTGTAAATATGTTGTATGTATATTATTTCAAGTAGTATTTTAATTAGTATATATATTATATTGTAGGTATATCTGTGTATATAGTTTCTATAGACTCTAAAGTAGTATATATTTAACGTATACATGTGTATATATTTTCAAAAGTGGTATATATATAGTGTATATATGTTGTATGTATATTATTTCAAGTAGTATTTTAAGTAGTATATATATATTATATTGTACGTATATATGTGTATATAGTTTCTATAGACTCTAAAGTAGTATATTTTTAACATATACATGTGTATATGTTTTAAAAAGTAGTATATATATGTGTTTATATGTTGTATGTATATTATTTCAAGTAGTATATATATTATATTGTATGTATATATGTGTATATATTTTCTATAGACTCTAAACTAGTATATATTTAATGTATACATGTGTATGTGTTTTCTATAATAGTATAAATATGTTGTATGTATATTTTTTCAAGTAGTATTTTAAGTAACATACATATTATATTGTACGTATATATGTGTATATATTTTCTATAGGCTCTGAACTAGTATATATTTAATGTATACATGTGTATATATTTTCTAAAGTAGTATATATATAGTGTATATATATTGTATGTATATTATTTCAAGTAATATATCTATTATATTGTACGTATATATGTGTATATATTTTTTATACACTAAAATAATATATATTTAATGTATACATGTGTATATCTTTCTAAAGTAGTATAATATGTAATGTATAAATGCTATACGTTTATTGCTTAATATATATAAAATGTATATAGTTGTGTATATACAGTATATATTGAAAAAAAACATGTAAATTCAATTTTTTTTTCACATTTTGATCGGTTTTACGCTAAGTGGATCGGTCCCAATTTGTTTTGGGAGAATTTACTGTTAGGTCCAGATCGAACCGGTCCATTAAAGCTTGGCCCGGTACCGAACTGGCCCAATAACTAGTAACCGAATGAGAGGCTTGACTCATAGTTCTTGAGCCACAAGTCGTTGTACTTGGGCACAATAAACTACAGAAATTGTATAACACTTTCTAATTACACATGTTTCTCTTTATTAGGTTATTATTGGTGACAAATATACAAAATTAGTAACTGTATTGACTTTCCTAAGCAATTTCATTGATTACACTTAATCCAATTCTTAGTGTCTTTCCAAATGGTTAAGGTTTTTAGGTTTTTGAGAAATAGTATGGAGGAGAAGAAAATTAGAGAGAGGCAATGAAGTAATTTGAAATTGGAAAAATGAGTTAGAATTTTATGTTTTAAGTACAGTTATAAGTAATTTAATAGTTTTTAATATGTTAATATAATTTAATTCTTTATTATAGTTATTTTTTATTTTGTTTTAAAATGAGAAAATGAGAGTAGTCGGTCATATTGCTAATTGGAAACTTGAAGCTCATAGCCAAATTTTCTCAAATAGTATGACGGAAGAAGTGGAGGTAGAAGAAGAGAAATATTGAAAGATATTTGGGTGAATTTAGAAAAAATTTTGACCACAATTTCGGACAGAGATTTGGGATGTAGGGTAGCTTTTTGCCCTGTTATAAACGTCCCCCTTCCCTTATATTTCATTCAACAATTCAAAGTGTTCCTTCGGCTTCACAGTTTTCTTCTCAACAATCCAATAGTGTTCGAACTTAATGCTGAAGTAACAACTAGTTCCGTTGGTTTGCCCGTCTCTATGCGAAAAAAAGTTGTTAAGAGAGTTGCAAGCCATAAGGATGAGCCGCCAGTTTCTCCATTCATTATACAAGGAGATTGGATTTGTTGTGTTAATTTTCATAAATGGAGGCTTCTCCCATATGGTATAAAACGCGAGCAACTGTCTGCTAGTTGGCTCTGCAGTATGTTAGACTGGCTTCCTGGAATGAACTGTTGTGACATTAGTAAAGAGGATACGACAAGGGGTCTACATGCCATATTCCAAAGTCTCATATTAAATAACTTTCAGAATCGTGATGGTAAGGGCTCCATTGATGTTAAAGCACATAATGGAAAGACAATTTCGGTAAAGAAAAGAAAACTGAAGGATCAAGATTGTTTAGGGATTTCACGATGTAATGGTAATGACTTGGGTGACGATGATGCTAATGCTGTTAATAGGAAGGTTAGTAGTGGATTCAAAAAACAAGAGATATCCAAGAGAGAGTCACGTATAAGCAAAGGTGAAGAGAAATCACAAACGAGAGATACAGTTGCTAGAATTATACCAGGAATCAAGGATTCTCCTCTGATAGACGGGAGTGCTGCTGATAGGGAACACTAGACAAAGAAATATAGAGTAGAGCATCAATCTCAAGCAGAATTTGGCATGATTCGCAAGCAAGTTTGCAAGTTCCCCCGCAAGAAGCAGGCCCTTGGATATAGGAAGGAAGCGAGAACCTGCATTGCTATATGATGAAGAGTCATGTTGTAAGTGTGTTATATTCCTCCTGTAGATATGTACAAAAATGGGATTTTATATGCTATTTCCTGAAATTTTGAAAATTCAATTGTTTGATATCCTATAATGATTAGGGCATAGCAACCTTTAAGATTTACAGGTTGGGGATGAGAGATGTATAAAGTTTCAATCTTTCAAGGATAAGCCACGGAATTTTCTTACCATCTAGTTTTGAATATTAGGTTCTTTTGGTTATGAATAGTGAAATATAGGACTATGGATATTGAGAGCATTAGTGGATCATAATGTACAATTTTGGTGTAGTTTAGTGGAATTACTTTATTAGACCGTTATTAGCTCTTTTTTCTTCTTATCTCTTAAATTAGTTTATGTGGCGAAAGTATATGAAAATAAGCTACTAATTCGGCTTTACAAGATTATTTTACGTACTTAGAAGCTTACTTTAGGGGAAAAGAAGATCCTAAGATCAAGTGTAATGATAAGGTTTCTAATCCCAATTGACGAACCAACATACTCCTAGCGATTATATTAATAGAACATCCAACTTCTGATTCTTGCAATGCTATTTTTTTGTATCTATTTCAGATTTTAAGGGTTGGATATAGAGCGACAAGTTTCTTTATAATTCTAACCAACAATTTTGGACTGTAGACATATAAAATTCAATGGGTCAAATTCATACAAAAGTTGAATTTAATTCATGATCATTTGAGTTTATTAACTAATTTGGGCCGTACAATTTAATTAGTCCATTTTGTTAAATTCAAGCCTAAGGTCCATTACACTTGGAACCCCAAACTCATCAAGTGACATGGCATCTCAGTCAAATCCAAGACCAATGAGATGCCTCCGCATGTACAAATAATGTGGAAATCTCATTCAACTTGAAGAACCAGTCAAGAGTCGCCAAGTGTCAAAGTGACATGTTTCGGCCAATCACAGGCAACTAGGCCTACCCCCTACAACTATAAATAGGGGTAACATGACAGGCCAAAAAAAAAAACACTTGGACAAGCATTGACAACGTCAGCATTGACTAGCAAGTTCTTGAAAGGAGCAATCAACGGAGTTCTTCCCTGAGATTATTCCAAAACGACAAAATACTTTCCGATATCCCAGACGATTAAAATACGTCTCTAGAAGTCCAAATCATCCAATGATTTGGGAAACACGCTACTGAATGCCCTCGAATCATTGCTAAATTTAGGAGAGAAGAATTAAGAGAATAACGGAATTGTACCCTCAAGATTCATATTAATAAAATTATTATTTTCTTTTATTTATTTTTGCTTGTAGTTCATTTTCCGTACCCCACAAAAATTTGTTGCGAACAAATTTTGGCACGCCCAGTGGGACCGCTTCTGCTCTTCATCTCTTTCTCCTGCAAATCGGAAGCTACAAATTCAACTATTGCGATGGACTTCAAAAAAACGAATGATGTTAGATGCAAGGATTCTACTGATTCATCTGTTGAACTCATCGTGTTGGACCAAATACTCACCAAAATTTCAAGGACAGTGGCTCGGATGAATCTGAATACTTCACTCCTTTGGAGGTGGAGAAAAACAACAACTCTCATGTGACGACTGCTAGGGGCCATCTTGCATCCATGTTCTTTGGTGAACCTGAAGATTCAATGGATTCGCCAGTTTCAACGAAGGTCAATGCCTTAATGGCTGACTCAACTGAAATGGATGAGAAATTTGCAATATAAGTTGGTTGACGATAAGAATCTTCATATCGCTCAACTCATGAACAAAGTGGAGGCCTATGAACCAGGAGAGCGAGTCACGTCCCTACCTATCCACCCGGTTTCACTCCACAGGACAAAGATATTGAGAAATTACCTGCTAAGTCTAAATTTTAGAAGGAGAAACAATCTGTTTTGGTTGTGGCTTTATCTGTCCAACAATTGCAAGACATGATAACAAACACCATCAGGGCTTAATATGGTGGAGCACCACAGAGTTTGTTGTATTACTCCAAGCCTTACACAAGACGAATCGATTGCCTACCTATGCCAACAGGCTATCAACTACCAAAGTTGCAATAATTTGATGGCAAGGGAAACCCGAGGCAACACATTACTCACTTTGTCGAAACATGTAGTAACACTGGAACACATGACGATCTCTTGGTAAAACAGCTTGTTCATTCATTGAAGGGGAACACATTTGACTGATATATTGACTTGGAGCATGAGTCAATTGATAGTTGGAAGCAGCTCGAGAAGGAATTTCTTAATCGATTTTACAGCACCCAATGAACTGTGAGCATGATAGAGTTAACGGGCACTAAGCAAAGAAAGGATGAGCCTGTAACGAATTACATCAATCGATGGAGGTCATTGAGTTTGGACTGTAAAGACTGTCTTTCTGAAATATCTGCAGTAGAAATATGCATTCAAGGAATGCATTAGAGACTCTTATACATACTGAAAGGAATCAAACTGCGAACATTTAAAGAGCTGGCTACTCGGGCACACGACATGGACTTAAGCATCGCAAGTCATGGGAAGGCATCCCCTTTTATTGACCTGATGAAAGAGAAAAAAGAGTTTAAGAAATATATGACCTTAAAGGCTAAAGAGTCTATGGCAGTGAAAGCAACTTCTGTGAAGGTCACAACTAAGTAAAAGGTGAAGGAAGATGAAGGCTCGAGACAATATCCAAGAGAGGATAAACGTCGTCCAACCTTGAAAGAATTAGAATCTAAGGTTTATCCGTTCCCAGATTCAGATGTACCTATGATACTAGATGAATTGATAGTTGAAAATGATTGATCTTCCCCAATCAAAAAAGCCAAAGGAAATCAATAAGATCAATGATCCCAAGTACTGCAATTATCATCACGTCGTTAGCCATCCAACGGGAAAGTGCTTTATCTTAAAGGGAAAAATCATGACGCTAGTAAGTGAAGGAAAAATCATCATCGATGTAGATGAAACAGTAGAGGCAAATCACTCTAGTATCATTCCCGAGAAGAAGGAGTGTTCAATGTTGCAAACCATGCCGAGCTCAATCTTCTTGCAGTTTGGGAGCTTTGATCCAGTTGAAGTAGATTTTCCAAGGAAGACTCTTAAAGGATCATTGGGAATAGGCAACAAAGGTAAAGCCAATGATGATAATGATTGGACCTTGGTTTCTTGTAAGAAAAGGAGGTATCAGGCGATTCTAAGAATACGACTTCCTAAGCCAAGAGTGATGAAGAATAACTCTGAGCATTTACAACCATCAAAAAGTGTTAAGTTTGATACTAGCAAGAAAAATGGTGGTGCATTTTCACAGAAGGACCGAAGGCCTGTTACATTGCATGAGTTCTTTCCGGAAAAATTCCTTGAAGATAGTCAAATTGGTGCCACACATGTAATTTCCAGCACAGAGGAATTAAATAAAGGAGGGCAATGTCCAACGATAGATTAAGAACTTCATGCAAATAGAAAAGTCGCATCATGTTGTGCTGTAATTTCCTTCATGGATGACGATTTATCGTTAGGGTCTAAACTACATAACAGAGCTTTATTTGTGATAGGGGCTATTCGAGAATAACATCTCAATCGTATATTGATCGATGATGGTTCTGCAGTCAATATCATACCAAAGACAGTGCTCAAAAGGCTTGGAATCTCTATTGATGAATTGTCCGAAAGTAACATAACGATTCAAGGCTTCAATCAAAGAGGACAACGAGCCCTAGGAAAGATTCGTGTAGGATTATCCATTGAAGACATGAAATCAAACATTTTGAGTCATGTTATTGATTCCAAAACATCATACAACATGCTTCTCGAATTCCCCGAGATGCATGAAAATGGATTGGTGTCGTCTACTCTGCATCAATGCATAAAGTATGTAAAGAATGGTGAAGTAGTCAAAATTAATGCGGATATCAATCCTTTCACTGAGACAGATTCAAATTTTGCAAAAGCAAAATTCTACTTGGATTCGTGTGAATTGGGTATGGAGAAACCAACACTATCCAACCCAAATATTGTTGTTCCAAAAGAAGTTGAGGTTCAGCGAGCTACTGACAAGATGCCTAAGGAGGGAATTGGAAAATTTTCCACTAAGCTTTCATCATCTGAAGGAGATATGCATACGAAGGTACATAAAGAACATTTTGTTTTTTGCTATATCCCTCGTGACCGTCGAAAGGAGAGACAACCCTTGCTGGAAGTATGTACTCAACAAAGCCACGTTTCAAGGAGGGAGATGAGCCATAAGGCATTCCAAGATTTGAAGGAGATTATGATTGTCCATGTTATACAGGTCCCATCTATCACGCCTGACCTTCCAGGACGTAATACTTTGGCTCATAAAATAAAGGGTTAGTTTGGTGAGAAATCCTTTACGCTACTTGAAAAATTAGGATACGATTTTTCCAAGTCGACAAGACTAGGTGAGATCAAATATGAGGTCACTGGTGATAAGATACATGGTCTTACAGAGGCACAAATGAAGTTAAGAAAGCAAGGTCATTATGTTGCCACTCCTAAGTTTGTCCTGGGATTCAAGTTGCTGGAACCTCTTCGAATTTTTACTAAGAAGGGCAAGGAAACTACTTCATCACTTTATGCCTCAGTAGAATAAGACAAGGAATCCAAGGATGAGAAAATTCCACAGCAAACTTCTGTGTTTGAACGCATAGGAAGATTGATACCTCGTGTCTTTGTATTTGAAAGATTGGGTTGTAAGGGCAAAAGTAGAGCCTCTAAACAAATGAAAGAAGAGGCCAACACCTCAAGAGGTTCTGTCTTTCGGCGTTTAGGAACCACAGGAAAGTCATTAGTGCAAAAAAGGTTGCTGGAGAATGAAAAGCAAGATTTTCTTGAAGGAATCGATGACAAAGACATTCATAGTATCTTTCCATCATGTATGAAGAGAAAGGTTGTATTATCAATCACCACAGATGGTTTGCTAAAAGTGAAAATAAGCACCATTGTATTCACTAACCAATTTTGTGGAGAGACAAAGAAGGAGGAAGTAAAAACCATCACGACATTTGAGGAAAGTCAATCGGAAGATTCCAACCTTGTACAAGTATCCTACAACATAACTGTAGAAGAAGGTCCATACTCGGATAGTGTGGATGATGATGTTCAAGAGTATCCACCCTAACAGGAGGATGGTGTACAATCAACCGTAGATGAACTCAAAGAACTTAATCTCGACACTTTAGAGGACCCGCACCCAACTTTTATTAGTGCGCTTCTTACACCGCAAGAAGAAAGGGACTACTTTAAGTTATTAATTGAGTACAAAGATGTCTTTGCCTGGTCATACCAAGAAATGTCAGGCCTTATTCCAAGGGCAATTATTCATTATTTGGGGATAAAAAAGAGGGCACGTCCAATAAAGCAGTCACAACGAGTGTTTTATCCTGAGTTGGTAACACAAATTGAAGCAGAGGTCAATAAGCTTATCGAAGCCAAATTTATTCGATAAGTGAAGTACCCATTATGGATCTCAAACATTGTACTTGTCAAGAAGAAGAATGGTCAGATACGTGTCTGTATTGATTTTTGAAACTTGAATAAGGCATGTCCAAAGGATGATTTCCCAATACCGATCATAAAGCTCATGGTTGATGCGATAACTGGACATGAAGCTATGACATTTATGGATGGGTCTTCCATTTATAATAAATCAGAAGATCTCTAAAGGATGAAAAATGCACTACATTTCAAACTCCAAAAGGGATATATTATTACAAAGTTATGCCTTTTGGTCTAAAGAATGTGGGTGCAACCTACCAACATGCAATGCAAAACATTTTTTATGACATGTTACATAAGAGGGTGAAATGTTACGTCGATAACTTGGTGGTAAAGACAAAGTGCAGGGATGATTCAAGACATTGTTTTTGAGAGATTAAGAAAATTCGACTTGAAAATGAACCCACTCAAATGTGTCTTTGAGGTTACTTCAGGAAAGTTTCTTGGCTTTATCGTGCGTCATCGAGGAATTGAAGTTGATCCCACAAAGATTGATGCTATTCAAAAAATGTCTGAGCCAAAAAACTTGAGAGACCTCCGCAGTCTACAAGGAAATTTGGCATTCATTTGAAGGTTCATCTCTAACTTGACTGGAAGGTGTCAACCCTTCAACCATCTAATGAAAAAAATGCACCTTTCCACTGGGATCAATCATGTCAAAATACTTTTGAAAGCATTAAAAGATACTTGTTGAATCCACCCGTATTAGGGGCACCAACTCCTGGAAGGCCATTGATACTCTACATTGCATCACAAGAGCGATCACTTGGAGCACTTCTGGCTCAGAAGAATAAAGATAAGAAGGAACAAGCGTTATACTATCTAAGTCAAACCTTGACAGGGGCTGAGATAAATTATACGCCCATTGAGAAAATGTGCTTAGCTTTGCTTTATGCGATAAAGAAGTTAAGGCATTATTTTGAGGCATACACCATCAAGATAATTTCTCGGCCTGATCTCGTGAAGTTTGTAATGACATGGCCAGTTATTTCAGGGTGTCTAGCAAGATGGTCTGTATTGTTTAATCAATATGAGATCATATACATACCTCAAAAGGTCATGAAGGGGCAAGCACTTGCCAATTTCTTCGCCGATCACCCTTTGCCAGCAGAATGGGAAGTTTTAGATAAGTTTTCTGATAAAGATATACTATTTACTGAAGAAATGCTACCCTAGACAATGCTCTTTGATGGATCAATATGTCGAGATGGTGCAGGAGCAAGCGTTATGCTGATATCACCAGAAAAATATATCTTGCCATTCTCGTTTGTTTTGGGTGAAACATGTTCCAATAATACTGCAGAGTACCAAGATTTAATTGTTGGCCATTAAATGGCATTAGACATGAAGATTCCACAATTGGATATCTATGGTGATTCTAAGTTGATCATAAACCAACTTTTGGGGAGTTATGAGGTAAAAAAGGAAGATCTTTTAATTAATTTAGGGTAATATAGTAAATCACAGAGCAATTAGGGATAATATAGGCAGACATGTCATCTATTTTTTTAATTAAATATTATTAATTTTTAATACATAAATAACTTATAATAATTAATTAGGGGTGATATAGTAAAATCACGGTTAAAGCAGCTGAAACAAACGTCATAAATATTTATTTTTAATTAAATATTATTAATTCTAATATATAAATGACTTATAATAATCAATTAGGGGTAATATAATAAAAAAATATTATTAATTCTAATATATAAATGACTTATAATAATTAATTAGGGGTAATCTAATAAATCACTGTGCAATTAGGGTAATATAGTAAATGACGAAGCAGTTAATTTTTTTAATTAAATATTATTAATTTTTAATACATAAATGACTTATAATAATTAATTAGGGATGATATAGTAAAATTACGATTAAAGCAGCTGAAACAAACGTCATAAATATCTATTTTTTTAATTAAATCTTATTAATTCTAATATATAAATGACTTATAATAATTAATTAGGGGTAATAAGGTAAATCACGGAATAATTAGGGGCAGTATAATAATTGATGAAGCACTGGTCAAAACTAAATTACGGTTAAAGCAGCTAAAATAAAACGTCATAAATATCTATTTTTTTAATTTAATATTATTAATTCTAATATATAAATAACTTATAATAATTAATTAGGGGTAATATAGTAAATCACGAAATAATTAAGGGTAGTATAGTAATTGATAAAGCACTGATTGAAACCAGTGATTCTATTATATGGAAATGAATGATAAAAAAAAAACTAAATCAAGATTGGGACTCCTCCGAAGTTTGCCTAGTTATAGTATAAACTAGTTTCCGTATAGTTTTCATGCAATTTCGAGATTGCACCTTCCACCCGATAGGAAGATACGGAGAATGCGAATTAAGGTAGAGGGTTAGTGGGTAAGAGTGCGTCCATAATAGTACCGAGTGCTTTATTTGTATTTGTGCCTGTATTTTCTTATTCGTAGTGTTCTCATGATGTTTGTAATTTTGAATAGATAGTTTATAGTATTAGTTTATCGGTGTCTTGTTCTTCTATTATCTAGCGGTCTGTTATCCCATTTTGTTGTTTAGTTTTATGTTTTTTGTTTGTTATACTATTAACTGTCCTGATCCGGGGGTCTATCGAAAACAACATCTCTACTTTATTTGAGATAGTGGTATGGACTGTATATACTTTACCATGTCAGATCCCACCTTGTGGGTATACACTGAGTATATTGTTGTTGTATATATTTGAGAACAATGATCCTGAGAAACTTGAGTTTCCCCAAGGTTTTTTTAAGTTGAAATATGTTTCCGCTATTATATTAAGAAGTGTCCTTTTCTTGTGTTATCAAATGGTGAAACTGACTGTCTTTTATTCCAGGCTTATAGAATATAATCATGGGCGGATCTACATTCAATTTAGGGGTTCATCCGAACCTCCTTCATTAAAAAATTACATTATATGTGTAGGATTAAATTTTTTATTTATGGTATATATGTTAAGTACTGAACCCCCTTGACACAAGGCTAAAACTTGGTTAAATGGTGAAGGGGTGCAAAATTTCTCAATCCATATGAGTTCGAATTTGAATAACATCATTTTTTACAATCTTTTATATTAGTTTTTTGATTAAATTTTTAGTTACTTTTTTTATCTCTTACGTTCTGTTCCCTTTTGTTTTCTATTTCTCTCTCACTTATTATATCACCTTTCGTTTTCTCTTCTCTCACTTCATGATTACTAATTTGATGATTGACTTCTTTTCTATTTTTTCACAAAATTATGCAGTTCACATCTTTTCTCCTTAAAATTAAGGAAAAATTAGTATTAATTTTATCATGTTAATGTATAAACAACTTAAACGTAAAGACCAATTCTGGTAACTTATTGTACTTTTATGTAGTTTCTAAATATGTAAATTATTTTTAAAAAGTTTAAAGATTGTATGTCTAAACGCACGATCAAAATAAATAAGTTTAACTTTCCCGTTTTGTTGTTCCTATTGAGGTAGAGTTGAACTTTGTTAGCTCGCTTAAATCAAATTCAACCCGCTTATATCTGATCCGATCCGCTTATTTTTAAGATCGTGTTAACGTGCTTAGTTATTTTTTTAAAACCCTTAATAGAAATCCTGGCTCCACCACTGATTATATAACCCTATTTAGTTATTAGTGTATGGTCATTCAACTTTATCTAGTTTCATAAAAGAAGTACCAAAGTATGCTGGTATATGTTAAGAATCATAGTTTGAATTTTCCATGCTTCACAGTAAAAGTTTTGTTGGTGAAGGATAATTAGCGTGCTTTAGAAACCATGACTTTAAGACAAACTTAACAATTCTTTTGGTGCACTTGTGACTTATATTGTTTGATTTCGTCATCTAAATGTAACTATGGCTGCTCATGACATGAAGCTTAAGAATCTGCACAGGACTATGACATTGTATTTATTTTTTTTGGTGGTCTTTCATGACTATTGTGAATCATGGCTCACTCTGATCTTTTTTTTCCTTTATTTTTTATTAACACATGGAGCTGCTTTTGAGTCTCAACGTGAGACTAGATGCCAGCAATGGTGGAGCCAGAATTTTCACTAAGGAGTTCAGAAGTAAATGTACGGACTAGTCGAAGGGAGTTCAACATTTACTATATATACATAAAAATATTTTTGACCATATAAAAATAGTATAATTTTCCGACGAAGGGGATTCGAATGAACCCCTGAATTGTATGTAGATCTGCCACTGGATGCCAGTGCTAGGATCAGGACCTGCAATTCCTCCTTATCCATTTCCCTTGTTGCTCTCTCGAAATACATCCGTCAAACAGAAAGCAAAAGAGACGAGAGGAAATAGAGAGCATTCTACCATAATCTTCTTTCAGTTTCCTACTGTGAAACATCCTGCGTGTTGTTTTGTGTCAATTATTTATTGTGAAAAACAGTTATTGACATTTGGAGAAATGTAATAATAAAGAAGTGAATCTTTCAATTCATTCGTAAATAAAATATACATACTAGAATTTTTTGTTTTCCCTTAAGCTGAGAGTAGGTTGGAAATAGTCTCTATACCTCCAATATAGAGGCAGTGGCGGAGCCAGGATATTCACTAAGGGGTTCATAAGTGAACAAATGAATTAATCGAAAGGGGTTCAACATCTAATATATATATATATATATATAATATAATTTTAACCATGTATATATAACATAATTTTTCGCCGAAGGGGATTCGGATTCGACAAAGGGTAGATCCACCACTGGGTAGAGGTAAGGTCAACATGCACTCTATCCTCCCTAAGCCTCACTTTCTAGATCTAAGGCAGGGGTAAGGTCTGAGTGTACTCTACCTTCGCAGACCCCACTTTCTGAGATTACTCTAGGTGTGTTGTAACTTGTACATAGTAAAAAATTTAACAATTAACAAGCACAAATTGTACAACTCTTTGATCTAACCATACAGGTGGGAACAACATATCTTCAAGGCCAAGACCTACTTTGAAGTGGCAGGTGTTATTTCCTTAAACGGGTATGCAGAATCTGTATATGTAGAACAACAACTTCAACTTTAGTTCGATGTTTAAAAACAAGAACACAATGAAGTGCAATAAATACCTTCAACACAAGATCAAAGTGATCTTTCTAAGAGGTGTATTTGAATTTTAGAAATAAAGATGAAAATAGAAATGGCCAAGTCGCCCGAATTCACGGACTTTTCTTAAGAAAATAATTCCCTTCACTGTACCCGAGGTTGCGAAATTTTTCTCCCAGGATAAAATGGCTAAACAAACCAATTGTAGCAGTACATCAAACAATTGAAATATCTTCGAACGCACAGAACGTTTTTATTGATCACACAGAGTAATTTTGAAGTCCGGAAGAATTTTGTATTCTGAATTTTCCCGAACAGGCATACCAGTTCACGAAACAGTGACACCAGTTCACGAAACAGTGTCACCAGTTCGATGAAGTATTGCATCAATTCGAAACACTATTTCTAATTCTGCATGCATGTATAAATGGAGGTTCGAAACACTGCAGGAAAAAGAAATTTTTTTTACTGTGTTTGCATTTTTCCTTTGGTATTTTTCGGAATTCAAATAAAGTTTGTGTTCTCATCGATCAATCATTTTCCAAATCCAAGCCAAAGCCGAAGACGAAGTCGAGCCGAGCGAGCGAGCGACGACGACGGCGCGAGGCATCTCTATTTTCTTGCCTCGCTTATCATGTGGAGTAAGTTTTTATATTATAAACACTTCAAATTTCCCTTCTCCCACCAATGTGGGAGACTTAGTGAACTTTCCAATTTTGGGAGTACACTTTCCAAATCAGTGTCTCCTTTCCTTCACCATTTCTCTCCATTTTCCTTCACACTTTGAACCCAACAATCCCCCACATGAATAGGGAATGACTATTTTTCATAAAAATTTTACGGACAAGTATGTGATCATCAAGCAAAGACTGATTGCATCTGGATAAGTGGGTTTTCCTTTGAACTTTCTGTAGTAAACATGCATCGGATGCACTCGGTCAATCGGTAGATTTGATATCTTTAAGCAGTTGAGCTTTAATGTACACCTAGACAATACATGTCACACAACTAGCCTTTTAACGTTTATGGTTCTCACGATTTTATTCTTTTTAACCATGAACACGTCTCGATTTCATAAGAGTTTAGAGAATAGGTCTTTACTAATATTCTCCTTGAAGTGAATTCCACTTCTCCCTCACATAGGTGATTTCTAAATGTTCAATCCTATAGATTAAATTATTTGATCAAATCTGCCAAATTTAGATAATCATTAAAAGACTTTTCACTTTAAGTCTTATTCTTGATTTCTATACATTGTCTACATCATGAGAATGGGTTGGGTAATTGACAATGTTGAACCTATTAGACACAACTTTGTTTGATCTCCTTGAACCTAACTCTTGGGATCTCCAGTATGCTAGGTAGAGTTACCGCCATGCTAACTTGTCCTAGGCCTTAAACCTATTCCCTTGGATGTTCTTTCCACTCTTTCTCTAGATAGGCCTTTTGTAAGTGGATCTGACACACTATCCTTTGACTTTACATAGTCAACAGTGATAATTCCATTAGAGAGAATTTTCCTAACGGTATTATGTCTCCGTCTTTTGTGACGAGATTTGCCGTTGTACATCATGCTCTCTGCTCTACCAATTGCCGCTTGGCTATCACAGTGTATACATACTGGTGCCACTGGCTTGGGCCAATAAGGAATATCTTCTAAGAAATTCCGAAGTCATTCTTCTTCTTCACCGACTTTATCCAATGCGATAAATTCAGATTTCATTGTAGAGCGAGCAATATAAGTCTGTTTGGATGATTTCCAGGAGACTGCTCCTCCACCGATAATAAATACATATCCACTTGTGGATTTTACTTCATTCGATCCGGTGATTGAATTTGCATCACTATATCCTTCAAGTACCGCAGGATATTTATTATAATGCAAAGCATAATCTTGAGTGTATTTAAGATACCCCAAAACTCTTTTCATTGCCATCCAATGAGTTTTGTTGGGATAACTTGTATACCGACTCAATTTACTAATAGCACATGCTATGTATGGTCATTTACAGTTCATTATATACATTAAATATCCTAATACTCTTGCGTACTTCAATTGTGAGTCACTTTCACCTTCATTCTTTCAAAGTGCAAAGTTCACATCCAATGAAGTCTTGGCAATACCGAATTCCATATATTTGAACTTGTCAAGTACTTTTTCGATATAATGAGACTATGACAATGCTAACCCCCTTGTGGAGTTTGATGAATTCTTATACCTAAGATCACATCTGCAACTCCAAGGTCTTCCATATCAAACTTGCTCTCAAGCATTCGTTTGGTTGCATTTATGTTAGAAATGTCTCTGTTGATGATCAACATATCATCTACATATAAACAAACAATGACTTGGTGATTTGGAGTGTCTTTAATATATACACATTTATCACATTCATTTATCTTGAACCCGTTTGCCAGCATGGTTTGGTCAAACTCGCATGCTATTATTTAGGTGTTTGCTTTAGTTCATACAATGACTTAATAAGTTTACACAAATTATTCTCCTTCCCTGGAACCACAAAACTCTCAGGTTGTTCCATGTAAATTTCTTCCACCAATTCTCCATTTAGGAAAGCAGTTTTCACATTCATTTGATAGATTTCAAGACCATATACCGCAGTCAAGGCAATTAAAATTTGAATCGATGTTATCCTGTTAATGGCGAGTATGTATCGAAGTAATCAAGGCCTTCTTTTTGTTTGAAGCCTTTTACTACAAGTCTTGCCTTGTATTTGTCAATAGTACCATCCGCTTTCATCTTCCGTTTGAAGATCCATTTAGAACCTAAAAGTTTATTTTCGGGAGGAAGATCAACCAATTCTCATGTATGGATTCTTAAGATTGAATCAATCTCACTATTGACTGCCTCTTTCCAAAAGGATGAATTCGAAGATGTCATCGCTTCCTTAAATGTTTGAGGCTCATTTTCTAAGAGAAATGTTACAAAATTCGATCCAAATGAAGTAGATGTTCTTTGACATGTACTACGTCTTGAATTTTCTTCATTATTTGCATTCTCACTTGGTTCATCTCGAGGTCGTTTAAATCCTCCACTAGACTATTGATGTCTAATTTTATACGGGTAAATGTTTTCAAAGAATTCAGTATTGTCTGATTCAATTACCGTATTTTCATTAATATCCGGATGTTCGAATTTATGAACCAAAAATCGACATGTTTTACTGCTTTTAGCATATCCTATAAACACACAGTCCACTGTCTTAGGTCCTATCTTAACCCTTTTGGGCATAGGAACTTGGAACTTTGCTAAAAACCCCCATACTTTGAAATATTTCAAGTTGGGCTTCCTTCCTTTTCATTTTTCATAAGGAATGGATTGTGTCTTACTATGGAAAACTTTGTTGAGTATACGATTGGCTGTAAGGATAGCCTCCCCCCATAAGTTTGCGGTAAACCAGAACTTATAAGTAAGGCATTCATCATTTCCTTCAAAGTTTGGTTTTTTTTTTCTGCAATTCCATTAGATTGAGGTGAATAAGGGGTCATAGTTTGATGGACGGTTCCATTCTCTACACATATTTGCGCAAAGAAAGATTCATATTCTCCGCCCCTATCACTCCTTATCATTTTTATCTTTTTATCTAATTGATTTTCAACTTCAATTTTATATTGCCTAAACACATCTATTGCTACATCCTTACTATTTAGCAGATAGACATAACAATATCTCGTGCAATCAACAATAAAATTTATGAAATACTTTTTCCCACCACGTGATGGTGTTGACTTCATATCACAAATGTCAGTGTGTATTAAGTCTAAGGGATTGGAATTCCTTTCAACGGACTTATAAGGATGTCTTGCATACTTCGATTCCACACACGTTTGACACTTTGATTTATTGCACTCAAAATTTAGCAAAACTTCTAAGTTATTCAGTTTTCGTAACATTTTGTAATTAACATGGCCTAAACGTCATGCCATAAATCATAAGACTCAAGCAAATAAGAAGAATTTGAACTTTTATTTATTTCAACAGTCATTACATTTATCTTATAAAGGTCTTCCATCAGATAGTCTTTTCCTACATACATTTCTCCTTTACTAATTATAATTTTTCCAGAAATGGTTACACATTTGGATCCGTTCTTGTCTAGAAGTGAAACAGAAATTAAATTCTTACGTAACTCTGGAACATGCAAGACATTGTTAAGTGTCAAGACCTTTCCTAAAGTCATTTTCAAGCATATTTTTCCTGTTCCTTCTACCTTAGCAGTAGCGGAATTAGCCATGTAGATCATTTCTTCTACTTGAGCTGGAGCAAATGATGAAAACAACTCTTTATTGGCAAATACATGGCGGGTGGCACCAGAATCCATCCACCATTCGCGAGGATTCCCCATCAAGTTGCATTATGAGAACATAGCACACAGATCATCAGATTCTTTATTGGACTCAACCATATTAGCTTGGTCCTTTTTCTTGCCTTTCTTAGGGGTACGACAATCCGTGAACTTGTGGTCAATCTTGCCACAATTGAAGCATTTTTTCTTGAATTTCTTCTTGGGTTGATTGCTTCTTTGTTCAACTTTCTTCCTTTTCCTAGAATTGTTTTGATCATCTTCTACAATATATGCTCTATTAATTGTAGAATTCCCTTTTGACCTTCCTCTTCAATACGCAGTCGGACAATAATATCTTCAATAGTCATCTCCTTGCATTTATGATTCAAGTAGTTTTTGAAGTCTTTCCACAAAGGTAGCTTTTCAACTATCGCTGCTACTTGAAATGCTTCATTCACAATCAAACCTACAAAACAGTTTATGTGAGTATTAAGAACCTTTTTAATTTGTTCAACTAAGGTACTTTTCAAAGATATACCTTCTGCTAGGAAATCATGTATGATGACTTGCAACTCCTGCACTTGAGAGACAACCGATTTGCTATCTATCATTTTAAAGTTCAGGAATTGTGCAACAAGAAATTTCTTAATTCCCGCATCCTCTGTTTTATATTTTCGTTCAAGTGCCCCCCATAATTTCTTCGATGTCTTTGTTCCACTGTAAACATTGTAGAGGTCGTCTTGGAGACCACTCAGAATATAATTCCTGCAAAGGAAGTCTGAATGTTTCCAAGCTTCTATAATTATGAAACGCTCTTTGTCCGAGTTTCCCTCGGGCACCTCAGGAGCGTCTTCGTTAGTGAATCATTGCAGACACAAAGTGGTGAGGTAAAAGAACGTCTTTTGCTGCCATCGCTTAAAGTCAATGTCCGCAAATTTTTCGGGCTTCTCCGCCAGTGCCATTGTAGGCGGAGCATTTGTGCGACTTGATATGGCAATATTAGTTTCCCCACAGACGTTGCCGCATCTTGCATTTGACTATCGCTTGTCATTTTTTCTATCACCACAAGATAAAAAATACTTAGTATTTTTAGAATACTACTTACAAATTTAAGCAACTTTAAACTTTTCTTCTTGTTTCTAGTTGACAATAAAGTTTTTATGACTTTCAATTGTCAACCGAATGATCTTTAACTTGTGATAAAGTTTTTATGACTTCAAATCACTAGTTAAGTTCAGGCGGAGTAGAAAGTTAAAATTTTAATCTCCAAAAACAAGCAATATAGATTCTGTAATAATAGATTATTTCCTTAAGATTGCTACTTCCTTAAACGAGTACGCAGAATCTATATATGTAAAACAACAACTTCAACTTTAATTCTATGTTTAAAAACAAGAACACAATGAAGTGCAGTAAATACCCTCAACACAAGATCAAAGTGATCTTTCTAAGAAGTGTATTTGAATTTTAGAAATAAAGATGAAAACAGAAATGGCCAAGTCGCCCGAATTCACGGACTTTCCTTAAGGAAATAATTCCCCTCACTGTACCCGAGGTTGTGGAATTTTCCTCCTAGGATAAAATGGCTAAACAAACCAATTGTAGCGGTACCTTAAACAATTGGAATATCTTTGAACGCACAAAACATTTTTATTGATCACACAGAGTAATTTTGAAGTCAGGAAGAATTTTGTATTCTGAAAATTTCGTATCTAAACCTGTGAATGAAAGCAGGTTTATATAGTCATAACATGTCTCTTTGAAAAGGTGGCATTGGTTCAACTAAATGATGTGTCTTTTCTGGAAATTCTTGCCCATTCATCCAAAGAACATGTCTTTTCCCGAACTGGATACCAGTTCACGAAACAGTGGCACCAGTTCAAAACACTATTTCTAATTCTGAATGCATGTATAAATGGAGGTTCGAAACACTGCAGGAAAAAGAAATTTTTTTTACTGCATTTGTATTTTCCCTTTGGTATTTTTCGAAATTCAAATAAAGTTTGTCCAAGCGAGCGACGACGACGGTGCAAGGCATCTCTATTTTCTTGCCTCACTTATCATGTGGAGTAAGTGTTCATTATTATAAACACTCCAAAGTTCACCAGGGAGACTTAGTGAATTTTTCAATTTTGAGAGTACACTTTTCAAATCGGTGTCTCCTTCCCTCCATTATTTTTCTCTCCATTTTTCATTCGCACTTTCTTCACACTTTGAACCCAACAGCAGGTTACTCTCAAATGGATGTGGGACAGATGGAACAGTTTCTCTTTTAAGAAAATCTGCCATAAACTTCAAGGTGTATTCCTTAAAGTAGCATGGAAGAAGTTTGTGTGCAACAACCAGGGAGTTGGAAACCGGAAATTTACTCTCAATTTGCGGTGCTCATAGTCGGTTATTAGCAAGGGACAAGATTTCACTGTGGGGCATTCAAACAAGCTTAAGTTGCCTTTGTCTGATCAGGAAGAAGAAACATCCAGCATTTTTTTCTTTCTTTGAACTGTACATATCTTACTTTGGTCATAAAATTCTTTATTTACAAAAAAAAAAAAAAAAGGCATTTAAAAAAGTCAACTAGAATAAAGGAGAATATGTCTATTTATTCAAAGGGGAGAGTTCGATATTTTTACGCTCCAAGACCAGTGACTCTTGTCCAAAACAGGCTCTTCCCATAATTGGACTTTTACAAGATTGTTTTTAACTTGATGGAGTTAAACCAGTCTCCTACATATTCTAGCTGGCCTGTGGAGCTTTTTCATACGTTTTTCAGAGAATATGCTTGCTGATTTACTACATATTTTAACAGAGAGCCCAATCCACACCAAACTATGGAAATATGACAATAAAAAAATAACATCCATTCAAAACCTCCTCCTCTGCTACTTCGAATATGCTCTCAACAAACTTTTCATCTCAAAGTAACAAAGACAAAGGAGGAAATTATTTATTCAAATACCAATTTCTCTAATTTGTGAAATACCAAAGCTATCACAATGTGAATTTTTTCGAGGTTATCACAATGTGAATTTTTTCGAGGTTACTCAAATTTTCAAATTAGAAACAAGACATCAATAGTATCTCGAAAAGAAAGTAGCGCAAAGGGACGACAGTGGTCCAACTCTCATTCACACAAAAAAAGGTCAAACTCAAAAAACAGGAAAAATTAAAATTCACATTATTCCACTCACAAAAAATGTCTCTTATTTGATCTTTGAGCAATCAACATTTGGACTAATCTTGAATGGAATATTGGCCTCACATATTCCCGGGATTTTAGCAGCACGGTTGATTTGAACTCCGGTAGCTCTTGAGGCAACGCTCTTCACACAGTTGCAGGCACTCTGGAGGTCAGATTTGGTACGTGCAGTGCTCAGAAGAGATTTAAGCCCACTGCAGCACTCTGAAGGCACGTTTAATCCACCACCTAGCACGTAGCTGAGACATGGTTCAAGGTTGCTATACACCGTGCTGCACGTGACTGTCGCATCCCCATCAGCTGAAGATGCTGTCGTGGTGGTGGCCATGACTGTAATTGCAGCCGCGGCCACTGCAATGCAGACAAGAAGCAAAGGAAGTAGTTGCTTGTTTAGCATTGTGGAAAAGTCTAGCGATGTGTTTGTGATTTCCTTATCTATGTATAGCTATCTCATATAGATATTTATGAACACAAGGTAATTAATCAGTCATGTTGGGCCATAGCAAGAAACCAGAGGTTTTGGCCTCATCTCCTGTCTGCCCCACACCCTCCATCCTTCTCATTCCCCACCCCTACCTAATAGATATTTATGAACAATTAATCAGTCACGTTCGCCCATAATTTTTGGTTTTGGTCTCATTAGGGGTTTTGTACTAATTTTTTTGTCAAATTTAATTTTTATTTCTTTTAAAGGAAAATAAAATAATTTATAATTAATTTATTTTTTAAAAAGAAAAATATAAAATTCTCTTATATTTGTTAATTTCTTTGTTGGAGGAAAGATTTTGAACCTGTATAAATAGAATGTCTCTCTTCTCATACAACAACGCAATAATATCCACAACATAATCGAGTCTTGTTTAGGAAAAAAATTTCTTTCAATAGATTTTAAATTTTTTAAATATTATTTTCAATATGTATATCATTTAACTAAAACATATCGATAATATATTTTTTATTAATACTATATTTTTTTGGTCACCTGATCTATCGTCTTCACGATTTGCAAACTATACGTTTTTACATGACTTCCTATCAGTTATGAACCCAACAAGTGGTATCAAAGTCTCTGGTTCAATAATTCGATGGTTCAGATTGAAGACACACCAAAATCAAAGTTGCAACCAACTTGTTGATAATGAAACATTTTTTTGTCGAAAAAAAAATGTTCAAATACTACATATGAAAATACCTTTCAATCATATTTTCAATAATTTTGTTGCACCATCTTTAAAACAAAATCAATATTCATCCAATGCTTATGTATGTGCTTAAACTTGCAACCTCTCTATTTACTTTTAAAGCTTGCTCACTTGGAATGCACAAGGCTTCAATTATGAATCCATATCAAGTTTAATCATAGTAAGCAATAGTGATATATGACGATCGTGTTTAGAAAGATGATCAAGATTATTTTGTCAGAAAATCAAGAACAAAAAGAAAGATTTGTTAAGTTTTTATCCCTGATTTTCTTATCAAATTTAAGTCTTACTTTTTCTTGAAAGAAAAGTAAAAATAATATCATAATTACTTTTTTACTTTTCCTAAACAAACGAATATAAAATTCTTTCATATTTGCTAATCTCTTTCTTGAAATAAAAGTTAATAGAAGACCTCTTTTCTCATACAACGCAACAATATCATAATATAGTCATTAAAGAGTCTTGTTTGGGAGAAATTTTCTCTCAATAAATTTTAAATTTTTTCAGTATTATTTTTAATATATAGACCATTTGACTAAACCATCTCAATAATACATTTTTAGTACTATATTTTTTTTTATCATTTTTGTGATTTGCAAATTATAAACTTCTGCATGGCGCTCTACCAATTTTGAACCCAACAATCTCCTATATACCCCACCTTCCATCCTCCACCTACCCCTAAACTAATAGCCAATGAAAATCTGCTATGAAGACGATGCCCTCCAAAGCATGCGTGGACAAGCTTTTCAAATCCAAAACTTTATCTGTTCTTCTATAGTAAATTATTCTTATTTGCTAATTAAGTGCTCCTCTTAATAATACATATCTAATACCCCTTTCCTTCATTTTTTAATGTCATCATGATTTGCTTTTTATCGTCAAATTATATGAATTTTGATCAATATTTTAAAATATATTTTTTCATTATATTAAAATAAGAAGGATTGTAACTTATGATATTTTTCATATAATATTCGAATATTTACATTTTGGTTTAAAATATTGAATTAATCTAATTCAATTAAACTTCAAAGATTAATCAAATTATCTCTCGTAAAACAAATGTGACAAGTAAAAATGAACGGATGGAGTATTTCTTTTAAGGGCAATTTTCATAAATCCCATTAGTTTGTTCTTAATTACATTCTCTCTCCATTTTTCTAATAAATTTTCTCTCTCCCAAATTTTAATTGTTCATATACACAACTGAATGCTAATATACATAAGTATCTTATGTATCATAACCAACTTCCTTAATGATATTTAAGGAAATAAATTACGTCTAATAATTATCCAAAATGATATTTAAGAAAATAAATCAAGTCTAATAATTATCAAATATTGTACCTTATTAATGTGTGATTAATGAATTTCTTAATTATGTAAATTTTTCAAAAAATATATTTCTAAAAGAAAATTTACCACATAAATCACCTAAAAAAATTTTAGAACCAAATAAAAAAGACCCCTTATAAAATAAAGAGACATAGAAAAGTTTAAAATGAAAAAAAAATACTCGTATAAAGAAAATTTTACAACGTAAGTCTATGAAAAATTTTACTACCTAGTCTACATATAAATAAAATTTTACTACTTAAGTATGAAACAGTTTGAAAAAAAAATGGATTCCTATAAGATTTGAAGAACATGGCAATAGTGAACCCCAACCCTTATATATATGGGTTTGCAAAATATACATCTCATGCATCACATATACATAACAATATAAAAAAAAAATTGAAAAACATAAAGTTAACACATCATATACATGCCTAACATTCTTTCATACACAAAATACTACTATATATATAGGTTGAAATACACACAGCTCGTCTTGTCTAATAGAGCCATATACATAATTGTTCTATGTATAACACTATTTATGCATAACATATACATAACTCTGTAATGTATATGACCTGAAATTAAACAGCTCAACAGTGTCTGTTTCAATACATATACATGACAAATTTATGTATATGGGTTGAAATAAAACGTTGAACAAATGACATTACTACAAATATATACATAACTTACTATGTATCATAGTTCAAAATAAAAATATGGATTTACTAAGTAATCTGACCATATATATAAAAAAATTAATATATAAGAAGGCGCCTCTAACACTATACATAACTAATTTATGTAAACAACAAAACACTCTTGTATAACAATGTATAAGAATGTGTAAATCGATAAAAAGATATAGATTCAGCAACAAATCACTATACCTTTGGAAGACGCAGTCGTGATTCTTCACTTTTTATCTTACTTGAAGATTTAGCAAAGACTTCTTAGAGCCTGTACGAGCAACTTCCCTCGACTTCTTCATCTTGATGGGGTCGTTTTGGTGTTACGTCTATTTTATCTAAAACTCAGACCAGACTCCGTTACTATGCTTAAGTTTTGATAATTACGCACATGCAACAAGTAACTCGTAGATTTTTTATTTAGTAAAGTTGAACAAATTAAGAAATTAAACTAAACTCAAAAATAAATTGAAAAAGATAGATGATGTTCAATAATTTGATAAGATAAGGTTTGTAAATTTAAACCTTGAAACCTCATAATTATGTTTGCTTGATTTTAGGCATATTATGAAGGTGTGATATGTATATTGAGGTTGGAGAGAGAAAATGTAAAAAATGAAATATTTGTAATTAGTTTTGGTAGATGAGATTTTATGTAATAATAGAAAGTTAAAATGTATATTTATGTAAATTTTCCTTCTTTTAATACATTTGATCTCTCTAATTTGTTGACATGTTCCTCTTAATGTTACCATCTTTAATGGGCGAGTCGGGTCTGATATGAATGATTTGAAAACAGATAAAATATTTTAGCTAAAAAAAGAAATGACATAATACATAGAGTTTGGGGCTAAAAGGGACAGTTTTTCGAGCCTAGGAGTCAAAACATACAATTCTTTTTTTCATGTAACAAAACGGACAGTTTGCTCGAAAATGAGCAAACTACAACTAACACCATTTGTCAAACGTTTGTTGAGAAAAAAATATTAATAGAGTTTGTTCAAAAATGAGCAAACCACATTTTTGTAAATCCTCCTTTTTAATAGTTTGCCCATTTGTGTGCAAAGTACTTTTATTTGGACCAACTGTGATTCTTCAACTGAGAGATTCGACTGATAATTGATTAAACATCACACTATTAATATTCTTGAATTTTTCACTTCAATTTTTAAGAAATGATACACTTTTTTCATGAATAAAATATTTATATAATAGATAAATTGAATTCTAAATTTTTTTTATATAATTGAATTTTTTTATAGTGTTAAACATTAGCATCTCTAATTTTAAATTATGAATTTAAAAAATATAGATAGCAAAATATAGTTTACAAAAATTAAAAATTGTATTAAAAAATGATTAGCAAATAATTACGTAGATGAAGTAAAATGAACAATGTTGACACCTAATTTTCTCCCTCCACATTTTCAATTAGTTTTTGAATTTCTCAATTTTAAATAATTTAAAAATATTTATTTTAGTTATTTTAAAATAAATTTCAACCATACCTTTTGAATTTAGGTGAAATTAATATGTTTAGTGTTTAATTATACAGGACTATACAATTATCAATTAAAGAAAATTCTTTAGAATTTATTCAGAGTGAAAAATTTGATGAAATTGCAAATACTTTACTTTTTCCAAGATTGATTGAAAATAAGAAATTAATGACATAATTTATTTCTTAGTTTTTAAGCAAAAAATAGTTGTGCTTTTATTAAATATTTATTTTAAAATTATTAAATTTGAGAAATTTGTTAAATTAATTAGTAGATAATTTCGCCTAACTTTATCCAAATTTATTCAATTGTGGCTATTTTATTAATATAAAATGACCATAATTAGAAGTTAATAATTGTTGTTTTATTAACCAGCCCATTCTCCTTAGCCCATACAACACCCCTACCTTCTTTTTTTTTTTTTAAAATTTATGTTTTGCTCTAGGCCAGCCCAACCAACACTTCCCTCAGCCCAGTTGGCCAACCCGGCCCACACCCTTATAATTTCTCCTTTACCCTCAGACAAACACCGACACCGACAAAACCCTTTCCCGTAACGACAATACAACAACAGCAACACTAACCAATAATTGTTCAACGACAACAACTCCAGTAAGCCCTAGCCGCCCCTCAATTTTACTCTTTTATCCCCGTTGTACGACCATTTTCGGCTAAGGTTTCATCTACCTTCCCCTTGCTCAGACTATGTTCACTCGTTTTTGGCAAGAAGCCAATGGGTATGTTTCGGCTAAGGTTTCATCTACCTTCCCCTTTCTCAGACTATGTTCACTCATTTTTGGCAAGAAGCCAATGGGTACGTACCTCTTTGCCCGTGGATCTCCAATTTCCCAAGAAAATCAATTCAAAATCCCATTTTTCAAATTCGAAACCCTAAATTCCCTCCCCCTCCCCCAAGGTTCCCCTATAAATAGATAGTGAAGGGAAGGGTGAAGGGAGAGGATTGACGAAAAAAATTTGGGGATTTTGGAGGCGCATGCTTCTAAACTCACGCAATCGAAATTCTCGAAGAACACAATTCGAAAAAATCAACTTCGGATGAAATTATTTTAAGTTCCTACGGATTGAAATCAAATTAAGTATTGGAAGTTTCATCGTAAAGCCTCGTAATCCCGGTTCGTTGCCCAAAAACGGATAATTCCTTTACTCTTTTATCTCTTTAGATTCTAGTTGTGTTGAATGAATGATTTATGGATTCATTCGATTGGTAGTAGGCCGTTGAAAAATGTAGAGTTTTTTTGAAAGTTGCTTCGTTGTGAATCCGCGGGAACGTTGACACGCCTAAAATCAAGTTTTGTTTGTTATAGAGAGAGATTCTTTGCAGCAAACTATTAAGTTTGTTGTCATAGCGATTTGTTTCTTTAGATTCATATAATAAAAGCATATTTGTTGTTAAGTAATAGTTTGAGATGGATCTTGAATGCTTGGCTGTTTAAGTAATCGTTTGATCGTTTCTGTTTCAGATTTTAAACACATACTTTTTCTCTTAGTTTTCTTAGTAAAAAATGGTTGAAATCACTGAAGGTTTTTTAAATAAATTTTATAAATTTCAGTGTGGTGGTTTGAAGCTTTCTTCAAGACCAAGAGGGTTCTTTGTAAATCTATCAAGTTTATCAAATATACAAACATATGAGGTGTTTTGATTGTAGAACAGTTTCGGAAGTTTGATTTTTAAACATTCCTCCCTATCCTGGCAGTTTCTTTTCAAGACAAATTTTTACTGTTGTGGTTGTTGCAAGCTGAAATTACCCCTTCACTTCCATTAGTTTGAACTAAAAAATAATTATAACCATGAGTTTATGCGTTTGGTCACTAAGTTGCTGCACTTTCGTTTAAACAATGATGGGTTGATTACCTGGGATGTCTTAAAAACAAATTTGGAGTTTGCTTTTGTTTCTGATAAAAAATGTCCAGTGTGTAAAAATCTAAAGCTTGCTTGTCTATTAAATCTAGCTCGACTTTATTCATTATTTTTTTTTTAGAGATTTTACACTCCGATTTGTGTTTATTTGAAACACTTGATTGAAGTTTATTGCACTGTTGTTGTCTGACTAATACCCCGTCATGTCAATATCCTATCTTTCTGGATCTTGTATGTACTATGTCAGTTTTGTACGTTGGATACTTTCTTGACTTTTGAACCCATTAAAAAGTAATATTTTGCATCTTTTACCGTTGACCTCGCTTATACGGCATTGAAATGATGGCTAGAACAAAAAGAGTGTAGTCACTCGCCTGAGTTTGAGTGGGGATCAATTTTTGATTAATTTTATATTTAAATAATTAAAAAAAATAAAAAAAATTAAAAGAAGGATTTTTTTCTTCCTTCATCTTTTTAATTTTTTTTTTAAAATATAAAAATAATAACTTTTTTTTTTTTAAAAAAACCCTTCCCCCCTCCATTTAGCCCGTCCCCCCCCCCCCCCCTCCAACCAACCCCATCCCATCCCTTTTTATAAAATGATTTTTAAAAAATTTAAAAATATTAAAATAAAAAAAATAGAAAAAAGATCTTCTTTTCCTCCATCTTTTTAATTTAAAAATATTTTTAAAAATTTAAAAATAATATATATATTTTTTAAAAACCTTCCCCACTCTACCCCAGCTCGTCTTCACCCCCCCCCCCCCCCCCCCCCCCTCCGTCTCCATCTCACCCCAACCCTTCCACCCCACCCCAACACCTATTCAGCCCTTCCTCACCCTAGCCCGTCCCTACCCCCACGCTAGCCCGTCCCAACCCCCCACATCCCACCAGCCCCTTCCAACCTTTCCCAACCCCTACCCCAGCCCGTCCTCAACCCCTACACCTCACCAGCCTCTCCCCACCCCATCGACAGCCCCCTCACCCCACCTCAACACTCTTTCAGGCCCCCCCAACATGTTCACTTTTTATTTTCATTTTCTCTCTCAATTCAATTCTTTTCATTTTTTTAAATTAAAATTTAAATGTGAAATCTTTTTATTTTTTGGGGGATTAAAATTAAAATTTAAATTGAAAGTGAGTGATAGTGAGTATTGAAAAATATTAGTAAATTTTGCTTGAAAAAAATTAAACTTTTTGTGAATTTGTTAAAAATATTCAAATTTAAAAATAAAAAATTTATCATGTTTGTATATATGAATTTATAGTTAAAAAGTTAAATTAGTTGGAGAAGAATTTTAATTATTTGGAATGGGTTTGATGTTTAATTTGTGAGCAAAAATAAAAACATGATTATTCAAAATTTTCTACAATTTATAAAATTTTCTTATTTAATTAAATTAATTTTAATATTTAATTTACTATGTAGCATTTTAAAAATGATTTGAAATTTAATGTAATACATTTATTATTATTATTATTATTATTATTTTTAAATAACGTGTCAAATGACGTGACAGACGTGTCAGACGTGGCAGTTGACGTGGGGGAGAGTGTGTTACACTCACCAAAAAGAGTTTAAAATGTTGCATTTTAGTGGGTTCAGATGACAAACATGTAAGTAGAAATGTCCAACTTACAAAACCGACATAGTACAGGAGTCCAGAAGGTCATTTTGCCTTTTTAGAATATGATAAAGTTCATTTTTAAAAAAAATCTTACTCTTGAGTGTGAACTGGTCACTAATCCTTATCTCCTTTATTCTGCATATGGAACTTTGATCGAGTCCATTGGACTCTTCCCCGTGCCTACATATTCCTAGTGGGGCCTTAGCCCAACTATATCTCGAGTCAACCCCATGCTAAAGTCCTAAACGGACTGATATATACTGGTATCCGTCATATATACAAGATTTATAGGTCAAAGGTGGCTAATATAAGCCAAGATATAATGTATGATAAAGTTGGACACAGATTTTTATATGCTGATATACAACGCATATACAGAAAGACACAGAAAATCATGGCTGATATACATATAGTATACATTGCAGAAAGATGACCCAAAGTCCATAATTTAAAGCCCAAAAGGTGGACAGATTTATTAATGGGCCAATTAAGGGTCCAACTTTAATTCTTGTATTCATTTTTTTAAAGATTATAATTTATCATTGTTTATTTGTATTAACTAACCTTTAAATCAATTAATCTAGGTAAATTTTCTAAGGTATTGTAATTTTATTTTATCTTAATGTTCTTTTGCTTAATTCATAATTCTTTTTTTTCTTAATATTATCTTGTCTAAAACAGATTAAATTGGTTCCTTCGATTTCCTTAAAATGAGTCTTCTAAAAGTGAGTATTTTATCCTAAGATGATATTCATTTTGTTCATACGACTCTTAGTTTATTTTAGATTAAAGTAATTTTCTCCAAACCTAAGAAACTAATTTGTTTGAAAATTAACGTTTCAAAACATTAGCAAAGCACTTTTGATTTGATACTCTCTTAGCATTTTTCTCCAAAAGGTATTATCTATAACAAAATTGACTTTTCTATAATAATTATCAATAATAAGAAAACAACTATACAATCTTCTTCTTTTTTCAATAATAAGAAAATAATTACAATAATAAGAAAATAATTATACAACCTTCTTCTTTTTTCATAAAGACAAAAAATATTTTCCTCTTGAATCCAAAGAAAAAATTGCAACTTAAGTGTAATTCAAATAGAATGTTTCTCTTTTGAATGAATAAATATCATGTTTAAATAAATAATTTTAATATTTTCTATAAAATCAAGTCTTTGCAACAATTAGCCACTTTTAATTAATCAAGTTAGTTATTTCTGGTAGACCGTTTTAAACGAACGCCCCTAAGTGTCTTAAAAACCTTCTTAGGGCGTTAATTGTATTCTTACCCATTTTCTCTAATTTTAAAGGTTTATTTCTGTTTTTGAACCTTTGAAACCTTTTTAAGTTTTTCTTGATTTTTCTATAAGAATCAAGTGGCGACTGTGAATTTCTCAAATCATTTCAAAATTTTCATGAATATTTTGAAATAGTTTTAAGAGGGTCAAAACATTTTCTTTTTTAGATGAAATCCAAAAAAGGATAAAACAGAAATGACGACTCTGCTGGGGATTTAACTAGGTTCTAACCTGTAATACCCCGTGCCTAAATGCCACTGTACTACATACGACTCATGCCCTTGAGTCGTACATGCAACATACGAGTCGTATGGAGGTGTTACTAGTCTTAAGTTTAGACTCATATGTTGACTAGTGTATACTCTCTTAGATCCTGCCAAGCTTACGAGTCAGGAGGCCTATTCGTACCTTCACCATACGAGTCGTATGGTTGACTCGTATAGACTGGCGAACAAATTTTGGAATGTTGAGTTAAAAGGTTTTTTGGTCTTTTTCCCTCTATTAACTCCCAACCTGTTTTGCCCCTTTTCGATTCGAAGGGTTGAAAAACACTTGGTTTTGACTATTTAAACCATTTCAAAATTTTAATGAAAAGTTTGAAACAGTTTAAGAATTTACAGAGTCGCCAGTTGAAAAATTAATTTTTTGAAAAGAAAATGATTAAGGAAAAATTGTCTTCAAGATTTGTGCAAAATAAATTTTGATGACTTAGGAGGATTTTAACTAAGTCTAAGAAAGCTAAAAAAACAATTAGCATATAAAGGGGAAAGGGGGAGACTAAAAGACTTAGGCCATAAGGCCCAAATCCACAAACCCCGCCCTAAGCTAATTTGGAATTTTGACCCATTTTCACCAGTTCTAATCTAAATACTTGGGCTTTTGACCCATAACTTGTCTTAAACTATCTTTTTGGACCTTTGGAACCCAAAATCTGCTTCACATATATTAGATTACAACTTTGACTTCGAGGCCCCAAATGAATGAATAAATAAATAACTAAATGAATAAGTAAAGAATAAGACAATAATAAAAATTGAAACTTTTCAAGTCTCTTAGCGACCTTATCAATGGGTTTTGACCCATTTTTCTTCTTCTTCCATCTTCTTCCATCTTCTTGCACCCGCACGCCATATAATCAACTTTGGACTCAAACTTCAGACTTGACTAAAAAAGGTGGGCCTTATTAGTCCATTACGAAATGTAAGAGTAATGGAATCCGTTTGGACTCCAAAGCAGATTCATGCAAAGAAAGAGATAAAAAGAAAAGAATTAACATGTGTTCGAAAATTCTACACTTAATAGATAAATAATGAGATGAAAAAAATAACATTCTCAACCATAAAGAAATAGTAAACTGTGATATCAAAGCAAACCAAATTATCCAATGAAAAGAAAATTAATCCATCTCTTAAATAATCTTACAAAAAATTGAATCTAGCATAATATAATTAATTAGCCATTGAAAAAAAACGTGGATCCACAAGCATAGTTGCTTAAAATTTAAAAAAATATTTCCTATATATTAACACATATTTGCACCAAATACTATGATATGATAAAGTGTAAGACATGTTTTCATTAAAGAAAGAAAAGGGGAATGAGCAAGAGATTGGAAAATCTTTCGTAGCACCTCAGATATGAAAGACAAGACGTACTAATGCAACAACACTTTTTCAATACAAAGTGGAGTCAATCAACATATCTAAAACTTGAAGAAAATTTCATGGTAGTATGTGAATAACAATGTTACGTCTAAATGCACAAAAATACTTTAAGAAGTAAATCAATAAGCGAAGTGAAGCAAATTGCATACATTAAACATGTTTGAAAAATTATATTCAAAGACAAGATAAGAAAAATCATAAAAGATTAATTGTAAGAAAAGTGTCCAATTATGCCAACTCCTATTTTAGTTTTATACTCTTTCAACAAAATCTATAATTCTAACAAATTTTTAATTTAAAAAAGAGAAAATCAAAGATGATTTTCACCTTGAAGACGAGTAAATCATGACCACAAACATATATATAAAAAATTATGACATATAAACATGGAGAAAAATAACTCTTTAATAAAAAGAATCAAAAATCGGCAAAGGAGTTGGATCTTAAGAGTAGCACTTAAATTACAATTTTTACATGTGAATGAGCGAACTATCACGTGTATGTCAAAGTGGTCAACTTTAACCTTAAGTGGTGATTGACAAGTTGCTAGGCCACAAACATAGCACACTATGATATGCCTTTCAAAAATAATACCATATCCCTAGGTACAAGTAACTCACTACTTCGAATTGAGAAATAAATTCACATACCCTTAACAATAGTAACTATTTTTTCGACATAAAGGAAACAACTTTACATGCTAAAAGCAAACATATCCACCAATAAAAAATTTAAACAAGGCATGAGTACGTATTTTAATCAAGCAAAGATCGAAACTTTATCCATCTAATTTATTAAGGCGAAACAAACAATAGTGACTATTCTTTTTCGACATAAAGGAAACAACTTTACATGAAAAAAGTGAACAGGCATGAGTACATTTTTTAATCAAGCGATGATCAAAACTTTGTCCATCTGATCATAATAATCAAACAAGAAAGCCAAAGAAATATGTTCTACTATTTTTAGATTTTATACCATGAACATAAAAAATAGCCATAATATTGATATCACAACATCCTATGGCCTTCAAGGCCATCTACATCAAACAATCACAGCAAACAAAATTACAACTATACAACTACGAAACTAGGAAGAAGGAGATGAAGAAGAAAATGATAACAAAACTAAAAGGGAAAGGCGTGTTTACCTTTTTCAGAGCAGCACAACAGGAATTCAAACTTTTATTCGGAGTCTTGATCACCATCGAAAAGTAATTTTTCAAAAACCTCAATTATCCTACCACTTGAAATTTTTTTTACTAAAAAAAAATATTTAATTCTTTGCTCAAAAATTTTTTCCACTCTTTGAGACTTGGTTTTCTACCAAAATAGTAGTACTATTTATAGAAAAGAATGAGGATTCAATTTTTTTTATCCACCAATGTGGGAGAAAGAATTTAGGGATGTTTTGGAAATTTAAAATTGAGAAAAAGATTTGTTGGAGGATAAGATGAGGTGGAATTGTACAATCTATTACAAATTTGAAATCCAAAATTTGAATTTCAAAAATGATAAAAGAATAAGGTTGAGGTGGAATTGTATAATCTTGAATTTCAAAAATGAAAAAAAGAATAAGGTTGAGGTGGAATTGTACAATTTAGTACAAATTTTAAAATAAAAATGAAAAAAAGGATAATGTTGAGGTGGAATTGTACAATCTAGTACAAGTTTGAAATTCAAAAATGGAAAAGGAATATGGTTGGGTAGATTTAGGTCATTTTTTGGGATTTTGGGGTTATTTAAAATATAACACCAATTGAGATTTAAAATTTAGCCAAATTTATTTAATTTTGACTAAATTGAAAATCAATTGGGGATTGCATTGGAATTATGACCAATTTGATTTCAATTATGGCCAAATCTAATAGTTTGTTAAATTAAATTGTAATTCAATACGAATTAATACTTTCTTTAATCCCGAGCTTATTGATTAGATAAAATCAAATAAATATTTCTCCAAATAAATTATTTTTGAGAACAAATCATATTTAAATCAAAATTTTACCCATTTGAATTAATTTTCAAAATAAGCTTTGATTAAAATCCGATATTCCGTAAAATAAATATTTAACTAACAAAATTATAAAATTTTATATAATTAAATATGATGATATATAACTGCTACTTAAAATGACATAATTACTCAGATAAATACTTTGAAAAGCCTTTTATTCGAATAAAATAAATATTGTAATTTTATTTAAAAATAGAAGAAAATCGAGACTAAACTTATTTGTGGAGGGTAAAAATTAGGTGTCAATAACTGCTCCTCTCCCTTTGGGCAGGGTGGATGTAAGTAACCCTGGGCTAAGGGAGTTTGACACTCCTAATTTTTTCTGACCATAAATTTGTTTTTGAAAGAGGGTTGGCTTTTGCACAAGTTTCATGGAGTTATGACCGGACTCCGGTATCGGATTTCTACATATCTCAGGTTGCACGAGAATTCAGGCCACTTGTAGTTCATAAAGTTTGATTTTGAAGTGCGATTTTCAAAAAATTCATGAGCTATTTTAATTTTTAAATTTTGGTAAAATCAGAGAATTGAGGAATAAGCGAATTGGGGGGAGGTTGGAATGCAGATAAGTTTTAAACAAAGAGACTAGCCTACATATCCCCGAGACTCAGGGAATCAGACTACTTATAGTTTAACTCGATCGGTAGAAAAGATATTCTTTTATTTTAGATGATTTTTGACTCGAGATGAGTGATAAGTTGTTTGAGTTATGAAAAAGCAGCTTGTAACATCTTCACCATAAATATGAAGATATTCACAACCATAGGTAAGAGTTTACCTGGACATAATTTTCAAAACTCTAGGTTTCCTATCACTCAAATTTGGAGAGAATAAAAGGTTACCCTCGGCATGAGTTTAGAAATATCCTGAAGGTGAAGCTGAAATTGAAAATATCCCAAAGTACCCACTGCCTTCTAATAGGGGTGCGGTTTGATGGTGGTGGCGATCATACTTTAGCTCACGTCCTAAGAGTTTGACGTTCTTCTCTAGACTATGTCCCATTGTGCTGCTAAGAAAAAGTTTCATATTGTGTTGCGTCCTTTTTGGAGTCGTTTGCACCTGTTGTTTTGATTTGAGATTTTCATCCTCTCAGATGCTCTCGGTAATATCTCAAAAAACGATTGATAGCAATAAACATATTTCACAAAAGGATATATAGTCTTTTACTATATCTCTGTGTGGATTGTTCATCTAAAAGGTGAAGTTGCCCTCCCATGTACCTGTTTGGAGGGCAATAATTTGTAATAATAAACACAACAACCCTCTTGGTTGTTTAATAAAATAAATCTTTTATCGATTGTATATTTCTTAAAAGTAGGATAACCCTTTGGACACCGACGATACTTTATGTAGAATGGTCTTATACTGATGCGGTAACCCTTTTGATCACCTATAATGCTTGTTATATATGAAATGATAACCTCTTCGGTTATTGATAATGATTTTTTTCACGTGACCTCGGGTAAATCTCGCGCATCTTTCGTATCGATACGACTTATAGATTTCCCTTGAATTATCAATCTTTGGATAATCTCGTGCATCATTTGATATTGGATATGATGTGACTTATAGATATATTTTGAGTTGCTAGCTTTTAAGGTAATCCTGCATATTATCCGACCTTGGATAATAGATGACTTACAGATATCTCTCCAATCGTTAGCTGTTATGTATTCCTGCACATTATTTGACGTTAGATACAATATGACTTATAGCTATCTCTCAAATTGCTAGTCTTTGGTAATCCGATGCATAATCGATCTTAGATATGACACAACTTATAGAGAACCCTTGGACCTATTAATTTGATAATCTCGCATATTCTTCGATTAGGATTTAGTTGCGAGTTATGGATAACCTTCAGAATATCTATCTTTGGGTAACCTTGCACACTATCCTGTTAGGATGTTGTTGCATTTTACTGATGGCCTATGGACTATCAAATCATAGATAATCTCGCAACTATCTTATTTCAAATAATGTGACTTATAGACGACCCTCAGTTTGTCAATTTCTAGGAATCTTATATGTTGCCCATTTTTAGATAGCTACTTAAAGACGCCCCCTTGAATTATGCTTTTCAACTATGTTGATACATGTTAATTCATAAAATGCTGAAATATCCTTGGCGTAGGGTACACCTCCTTTTGCATGGTCAACAGATATAAAATGCTGTGATATCTTCGATGCTAGATCATGTTATCTTCACGTGGTCAATGTTTATTGGTGCTCTAAAGCCTCTCCCAAGGCCAGACCTTGTCGTCTTGCATAGCAAGCAATTACAGAGACTTAATTAAATGGCATAATCGCCATTTGGAAATGAAGTAAAATGTAATGGCCCCTCGGTGTGGCCCCCTTGGCATGGACCTCTCGATAATGAAATAAAATAGAATGACCCTTTTGGCATGGAATGATATGGACATTCCTCTTGGCATGACATGTTATGAATGGAATGAACCTCTTGACGATTTGAAGAGAAGCTTCATCTAAGCTTGTTTGTCTACATTTTTGCTTTCTACATGTACCTGTACTCAAGGTAGACAGTTAGTAGACACAATGTCGCTCTTATTAGTGACCACAGTCGAACTTTATGAAAGTTTAAATGAAAAATACTTGGCATCATAATCGAAATGGCTTAATCCGCTATTCATCCTCTCTTTTGAAGATGTATTTAAATAGCGGACTTACCAGATGCAAATAAATAGGTGAAATCCCTTTTTGGGGCCACTCAAATACCATTTGCTTCACTTTAAGATGAATTTTGAGAATGAATTTCTACTCTTCCTCCTATGGAGTGGTCCTTTTGACTTTGTACTTATTGTGCCGACTTCTTTAAATACACCTGTGCTCAAAGTAAGAAGACACAAAGTCTCTTTTGCTAGTGACTATTTTTTAGAAAAATTATAAATAAAATATTCATAAAGAGGATAAGGCGCCTTTGTTTGGTCATTAAAGATCTCTTGTAATGAGATAGACAATTCAAAAAGTCCTTGATGAATGCGTGTTGAACCCGTCTTTGGGACTACCCAAAAATACCATTCTTGAGCAACTTGTGCTTGGGTTCCCAATTCGCTTGGGATTTTTGAAGAAGATCTCTATTTTTGTGTATTAATCCCTGGATCCAAAGAAAAATAGTTAGTTTTGAGTGAAACTACTCTGTGTTGACCTCTTTCTATCCCTGGTTTGCTCCTCGCCTTTCTTTTGGTGCTCCATCATGTTGGGACTTCTACCTTGACTCCCCTATCCAATAGATGCCAAGGCAATTACTTAGTTAAAAGATTTATATAGATTTTTGAAAGTAGTCTTAATTTTAAAAACTAGTTTGAAAAATTTCTGTGAAGCTTTTAGAAAATTTCTGCCAGTCATGTCATGTACTAGCTCAACAAATATATTCCTCTTGAAGCTCGCCTATATTCAACATCCGATAAAGGATTTTTAAAAAAACATCATCGTTGCAGGAGAGTTCTACCAAAAATTCTATCATAGCTGAAGATTTAGTCTATCCAGACCTTGCCGCCGCTAGTGATTTTCAAAACTTGGCTTTGACCTATGGTCCTGGGGGATTCGAAATATATTCCAATATATTATCGGAAATTTTGAGGACCTTACCAAAATTTATGCCCCAGTTTAATACTATTTGAGATGATCTTGGCTTAAGAGGATCTGAAGTTTTCGTGGGTCTTCATCTTCTTTATTTGGTGATGATCTTCCTCTTGTGAATTTTTGAGATTCCTTCTCGAAAATTCTGCCCCAGTTTTCATTTCCTGAGGTTATATAATCGATTTATTGGGGCGCCTACATATGCCATTGAAGCAAGAATTAGGTCAAACGTAGTTCAGGACTATGAGAAAAATCTAATGGGTTGACCGAAGCCGACATAGGACACCTACGTATCTCATTCTTGAGAATTAAGGTTATCACGTAGTTCATCAATAAAATAAAAGAGTAAATTCTCTTAAGGGGTTGATCGAAGCCAACATAGGCCGTCTATGTGTCCCTTTTTTGGGAACTCAGGTCAATTTAGTTCGTACTAAGCCCCATCTTCAGGCTTAACTGGCCTTGGATACTTTTGTCCATCCTGCTAGGATAAAATTAAGGCTTTTATGGATAGCATCTTAAGGATGACGTAAAACTTTTCATTGCGTTTGTCTTGGTGTAAGTAAGGGTCAAATGCCCACTTTCCACTAAGAGAATTGATAAGATTTCTTCTTCCTTTCCTTTGCTAGATAGACATCGACCCTGATTCACTTAACTTGGTTATTTTCCCCTGGTTAACCACCTTAATTTCTTCTGGGTTAGGCTTTCTTTATTCTCGAACTCTTTGGCTTTTTTGTTGACTTTTTTAGGACTATTGTCCTCCATTATCATCATATTTATTGATTATTCAGTTTTCTCTTGATATGACATGACATTGATAGGATTTAGATGTTTATTACTTTTATAAAAAACAAAATAAGTTTGATAATATCAAGTAGCTAACAAAATAAACAATAAAGATTTTCGAAATAGGGGAGGCTTTTGTTGAATTTTGAGAAAATATTTGCAAACTCTGGATATGACCCGCACAAGTATGAATCTATGGCTTTTGGAAATTTTAAAAGGAAAAATATAAGTAAGTAAACTTAAAGGGTGGGTATCGAGCCTTATTCGTTCTACCAAATTTTGCGAAAAATTAAATTTCATTTTTCCATTTATCCTACTGATCGGGGAGTAATCAGTGGAGCGGAAGTGTAGTTCAACATAGTTTTCCTCTAGTTCATCTTCCTTGATTCTAGCTGTCTTGAAAAATTCTTTCATCACATTTTCCCTATTCCATCCTCGAGACCATCGCATATAGGTTTTGAAAAATGACTGGTAGAGTCCATTTTTACTAATAGTTATTTTTCTTTCCTGTAATAAAGCTATAGTAAGGGGGGGGGGGAGAGGAATATTTTATTCACTTTGATCTAATGAAGTAGGGCCATTTTATGCCAACATAGAGTAGTTTTTATTACCTGAAAGTAAAAACAACTCATAAGTTTACTTGTTAGATTCCGTTAGTAATAAGCAACGCAAGATGATAAGGCACGAAGTAAACACATAAAGTTATTTGTCATCTCATGCGAATTGATCCATGGAGCGGTGATGTATCGAGAATTTCAATGAACAGAATTTTGCTCATGGATAAGTGGAATTTATCAGGAAGGTTCAAATCTTCTTATTTTTGACCTTATTTCTTCTTCCAAGAAAGTAGAGGACAACCCATTTTTGAAGATAGAGGCCGGACCGAAAGGCTGCCTGCGTATCTCATAGAGGAGAAATTAGGCCCTACGTAGTTCGAACTCAATCAGTAAGTTAACTTTGGTGATCTTTCTTTTGGCCACAGCATTCTTCTTAGCCACTTTCTTATTGTCCGCCTTTAGCGTATCTTCTATTTGGTCTAACTCTATCAATTTCCTCTTGACTTGAGTGATTCTCCTATCTCGCTTTTTGGTCCTTCCTCTAATGGTTTCTTCTGAGTCCATAGTCAACCTTCTTATAATGGTAGCAAGAATTTAGAAAGTTTTAAGAATGATTGCAGACTTTTCTGAGAGACTTGGGAGACTTGGAGTATATTTGGTCAAATTTTTGTATAGTGGGGTGCATTTTTGCTTAGAGGTGCTCTATGAAAAAATAAGATTGGATTAATTCACCTTTGATTCGAATCAACTTAACATGTGTAAGAACATAAAATAGTTATATCACACAAGCATCTTGTGATAAGATCGCATCCTAATTGGTGACCCTTTTGAGCCAAGGGTTGGCCTAACGTATTTGAAGAACGTATATGCTTTTTAAAACCAATTTATTATCCCCCCAAACCTCCATAGGTATATAAAAAGGGCATAAATGCTTACAAAAGTTTCACGAAAGGGATACAATCTTTAGGGAGAGGGAAAACAATATGAGAAAAAGAACAATATCCCGCGCCAGGGATAGTAGCTCTAAAATGTTCCTTTATCGGCCTTCTTCCTCTTAGATTTATCCACCTCTTGCCATATACGACATGTGTTTATGAGAAATTAATTTCCTTATAACTGTGCTCTATACTCATAGGTCATTAGTTTGGGAAATCATGCAATCATCCAAATCAATCAATCATCAATCTCTTGCCTGGCCCGCTTTAATTTTTTCCTCAATTAGTGGATGATTGAGGCATTCTTACATGAAAGCAAACAAAGTAAGCCTTTCCCTACCCCAAAGGATAATGGATTAGATTAAATAACATATATTTATTCAACATATAAATATGATTCGTCTGTAATTGACTCGTGTCCAGTAGACACAGGGCAAGCTTTCTAATAGGCCCTATACCCGAGGCGTCCTAGGCTCATGGCCTAAAAAGAGGGTTTTACTTTTTCTTTATCTTGGGTGTCTATAGTGGGTTTGGACTAGGTTCACAAGTAGACGTCTTGAGTTTACGGAATTTGGGCTTGTGGATATTATCGAGTAATCGGAGATGCCAAAGAAGACCCGAAATTTTGTGAACAAGGCGGAGTAAAATTTGTTGATTCTCAAATATTCTTTTTTTCACATACATAAATATGAAATTCAAACTCATGTGACAAGTCAAGGCCTTGAAAAAATAACTAATGAAATATCAAAAATACGAACAGCCATCGGACACCTCACGTACGAATAAACCGTCGTATTCCCACACTTTATTTGAAATTGAACATAGGGGCCGGGGCATTCACGAAACCCAAAATAATTTATATATTTTCAATGGGAAATATGCTATGAAATGCAACAGTTTAATTTCTCCAAAATTAAACACATAAACATATAGATAATTGAAATACTACAATAGTTAGTCAAAGAAGCTAATTCAAATATTTGCTTAGAACCTTGTCAAACATCCTCAACAGAGTTGCCATTTCTGTTTTGCCCCCTTTTGGTTTGAAGGGTTGTAAAATACTTGGTTTCGACTATTTAAACCATTTAAAAACTTTAATGAAAAGTTTGAAACAATTTAAGAATTCACAGGGTCGCCAATTGATTTTTCAGAAAATATCAAGAAAAGCTAAAAATATTACCTAAAAGATTCAAAATAGAAAAAAACTTTTAAGTTTAGAAATTCCGAGTAAGTGGTTCCTATTAATACTCTTAGAAGGTTGTCAAGGCACCAAGAGTATCCACTAACTTGCAGTTATCCGGACTATTTAAAAAATAATATTTTTGACTAACTTTAAAAAGGAAAATTGATATTTGAAAAGAAAATGATTAAGGAAAAAATTGTCTTCAAGATTTGTGAAAAACAAATTTTGACGACTAAGGGGGAATTTTTAACTAAGTCTAAGAAAGCTAAAAAAAATAATTAGCATATAAAGGGGAAAGGGGAAGACTAAAAGATTTCGGCCATTAGGCCCGAATCCCCAAACCCTTCTCTAAGCTAATTTGGGCTTTTGACCCATCTTCACCTGTCCTAATCTAAATACTTGGGCTTTTGGCCCATAACCTATCCTAAACTATCTTTTTGGACCTTTGGGGCCCAAAATCCGCTTCACCTGTGGATTACAACATTGGCTTCGAAGCCTCAAATGAATGAATAAATAAACAACGAAATGAATAAATAAAGAATAAGACAATAATAAAAATTGAGATTTTTCAAGTCTCTTAGCGACCTCATCAATGGGTTTTGATCCATTTTTCTTCTTTCATCTTCTTGTACTCACACACATTATAATCAACTTTGGACTTAAACTTCAGACTTGACTAAAAAAGATGGGCCTCATTGGCCCATTACAAAATGCAAGAGGAAAGGAGCCCATTTGGACTTCAAAGCAGATTCATGCAAAGAAAAAGATAAAAAGAAAAGAATTAACATGTGTTTGAAAATTCTACACTTAATAGATAAATGATGAGATGAAAAAATAACATTTTCAAGCATAAAGAAATAGTAAACTATGATATCAAAGCAAACCAAATTATCCAATGAAAAAGAAATTAACCCATCTCTTAAATAATCTTACAAAAAACTGAATCTAGCATAATATAATCAACTAGCCCTTGAAAAGAAGACATGGATCCACAAGCATAGTTGGTTAAAATTTAGACAAATATTTCCTATAGATTAACACATATTTGCATCAAATACTATGATATGATAAAGTCTAAGGCATGTTTTCATTAAAGAAAGAAAAGGGGAATGAGCAAGATATTAGAAAATCTTTCGTAGCACCTCAAATATGAAAGCCAAGACATACTAATGCAACAACACTTTTTCAATACAAAGTGGAGTCAATCAACAGATCTATAACTTGAAGAAAATTTTATGGTAGTATGTGAATAACAATGGGACGTCTAAATGCACAAAAATATTTTAATAAGTAAACCAAAAAGCAAAGTGAAGCAAATTGCATACATTAAACATGTTTGAAAAATTATATTCAAAGACAAGATAAGAAAAATGGTAAAAGATTAACTGTAAGAAAAGTGTCCAATTATGCCAACTCCTATTTTAGTTTTACGCCCTTTCGACAAAATCTATAATTCCAACAAATTTTCAATTTAAACAAGAGAAAATCAAAGATGATTTTGACCTTGAAGACGAGTAAATCATGACCACAAACATATATAAAAAAAACTATGACATATAATCATGGAAAAAATAACTCTTTAATGAAAAGAATTAAGAATCGACAAAGGAGTTGGATCTTAAAAGTAACACTTAAATTACAATTTTTTACATGTGAATGAGCAAACTATCACGTGTATGTCAAAGTGGTCAACTTCAACCGTAAGTGGTGATTTTGTAAATTGCTAGGCCACAAACATAGCACACTATGATATGCCTTTCAAAAGTTACTCCTAATCTCTGGGTACAAGTAACTCACTACTTCGAATTGAGAAACAAATTCACACACCCATAACAATAGTAACTATTTTGTCGACATAAAGAAAATATGTTTACATGCTAAAAACAAACATATCTACCAATAAAAAATTTAAACAAGGCATGAGTACGTATTTAATCAAGCAAAGATGGAAAGTTTGTCCATCAAATTTATTAAGGTAAAACAAATAATAGTGACTATTCTTTTTTGACATAAAAAACAACTTTACATGCTAAAAGTGAAATATCCATCATTGCCGAATTTAAACATGGCATGAGTACGTGTTTTAATCAAGCAAAGATTGAAATTTTAATCATAATAATCAAAGAAAAAAGTCAAAGAAATACGTTCAACTATTGTTAGCTCATTTTAAACCATGAACATAAGAAATAGCCATAATATTGATATTGCATAATCCTATAACCTTCAAGACCGTCTACAACAAATAATTCCTGCAAACAAAATTACAACTACACAATTATGAAACTAGAAAGATGGAGATGAAGAAGAAAACGATAACAAAACTAAAAAGGAAAGGTATATTTACCTTTTTTGGAGAAGAAAAATAGGACTTCAAGCTTTCTTCGGAGTCTTGATCACCACCGAAAAGTAATCTTTCAAAAACCCCGATCAGCCTACCGCTTGAAAGAAATTTTACTAAAAAAAATATTTATCTCTTTGCTCAATTTTTTTCCCAATCTTTGAGACTTAGTTTTCTACCAAAATAGTAGTAGTATTTATAGAAAAGGGTGGAAATTCAATTCTTTTCATCCACCAATATGGGAGAAAGAATTTAGGGATGTTTTGGGAATTTTAAATTGAGAAAAAGATTTGTTGAAGAATAAAGTGAGGTGGAATTGTACAATCTAGTACGAATTTGAAATTTAAAATTTGAATTTCAAAAATAGAAAAAAATAAGGTTGAGGTGGAATTGTACAATCTAGTACAAATTTTGAATTTCAAAATTTAAATTTCAAAAATGGAAAAAGAATAAGGTTGAGATGGAATTGTACAATCTAGTACAAATTTTAAAATTCAAATGGAAAAGAGGATAATGTTGAGGTGAAATTGTACAAATCTAGTACAAGTTTGAAATTCAAAAATTGAAAAGGGATAAGGTTGGGTGGATTTAGGTCATTTTTGGAATTTTGGGGTTATTTAAAATATAACTCCAATTGGGATATAAAATTTATCCAAATATATTTAATTTTGACCAAATTAAAAATTAATTGACGGATTGCATTGCAATTATGGTCAAATATAATAGACTGACTAAATTAAATTGAAATTTGATACAAACTAATACTTCCTTTAATCCCGAGCTTCTTGATTAGATAAAATAAAAAAAATTTCTCCAAATAAATTATTTTTAAGAACAAATCATATTTGAATCAAGATTTATCCATTTGAATTAATTTTTAAGATAAACCTTGAATAAAATCTGTTATTCCATAAAATAAATATTTAATTAATAAAACTATATAATTTCATATAATTAAAAATAATGATATATAATCACTGCTTAAAATGATAAAATTACTCTGATAAATACTTTAAAAAACTTTTAATTCGGATAAAATAAATATTTTAATTTTATTAGAGAATTATAGAAAATCGAGACTAAACTTAGTAGTAAGGGCAAAAATTAGGTGTCAACACAACCCAAGACTTATAACCTAAAAAGGAGCGTTATTTTACACCACTTTTAGTTGATTAACAAAACTTTCATTCTCTCATCTTCAAGAACATCAAGATTAGGGTTTGGTTTCCCTTACCAGGTCATCTTTCAAGTCTCAAAAAATTCAAGCTCTCTTCACTAGTCAAGTAATTCTAGCTATTTGGAGTATTCATCAATGGGTTCCTTCCACCCATTCAACCTAAAGATTTCCTTTTTGATTAAAGTATGAATTTTTTCTCTTTTATGAAATTATCCATGTTAAATATGAACTTAATCCTTGCTTTTCTTAGTAATTTGAATTCAAGCCATGACAACATGTGTCTCCATGTTAATTAGATTGTTCCATGCTTTGAATTTCAACTACTCATGTCATATTCTATTGCTCTCATGTCAAATTATCAAATTATGAATTAAACTATGTGAATTTGTTATCCTCCCAAGTTTAATACATTCATTATTCAAATTCATGGATTTTATCACTTTGGTGACACGTATTATGTTTTTGGTCTTTGAATTGGAACTTTATATCACTGTTTTGAGTATTGTTATCGAATCATTAAGTGCTGGCGGGTTATGAACACCTGATACCTATGTGTTTACTTACGTTTCAGATTTTCCAAGTAATGAGTCAGTCTATTCATTATTTTATTGTCATACTCAATTTTTTATGATCATGTTGAGCACTATCAGTTGAGATGTTCAGTTAACCTTAGTCAGAGATAATGTCAGTTCAGTTGGGAGTAGGATTTAACACCGAGTGCACCCAGGGATGGGGGATCACCTTCCAGTAGAGGGTGTGACTTTAGTAGAAATCCCCGAGTTTCAGAACTATGTAGCCAGTGTAGGTTTTGAGAGGTCTTCCTGCCAGTTGAGGGTTGGCATTCTCTTAGGGGCACCTTCCATTAAAGGGTGACTCCCTTGTCCTTCTTGATACTAGTTTAGTGGATCCATACAACCAGTTTTTGTTCTCGTGGCAAGGTACCGACACCCTTCCAACTGGAGTTATAGGTTGGACCCTGATTAGCTCAAATTATGGAATGTGGGTTACGTGATAGCTCCCAGAGTTTTAGTCAACACTCAGTCTATATCAGTTCAGGTTTTCTTGACCAAGTAATCAGATCTTCAACTATCCAGTCAATCAATTTTACAAATTAAATTCAGTTCATGCTTTACTTGGCCTTGCATTCTCAGTTTTACATATTCATGCATCAATTTTCAGTTAACGTATGTGTTTCAGTTAGGCTTATCTCATGTACTAGTACTTTCAAAGTAATGACCACATACTTTTATCTTGCACCGTATTATCTTATAACATTGGTTCAGATGCTTAATTTTCCGACCATCCTTAGATAGTTCAGCATTACCCAATAGCAGTAGTGGTGAGTCCTCTTCCATTGAGGACATAATATGTTTTACCATTATTTTAGCTTCTCCTTATGCTCAGTCAGTCGGATTTAGTTGGGGGTTTGTCCCATCAACCCCTTATGATTTTTTAGAGGCTTTCAAACAGATAAACAGTCAGTTGGTTTTCAGTCTATTCAGTTGTTTCAAACACATTAAATTATATTTCAGTATTACATCATACCAGTATTTTATCAAATTATCTTCTACACATGTTATCCCATCACTATTTTATTCAGTGCTTATAGCAGGTACTAGATCATGGGTTAGATTGGGGTCACTTGTGGCCTTAAGCACCATATTATGACTAGGGGATAGCTCTGGGTCGTGACAAGTTTGGTGTCAGATCTTGAGGTTTTAAAGTGTCCAAGGGTGTCTGAAAGCTGCATTGAGTAGAGTCGTGTATGGGTGTGAAACGCGCCACACTTATGGACAAGAGACTACGAGATTACTTTTAGGAAATTTTTACTTTTTTCAGTATTCATGTCATGCGAAAGAACATGAGCTCTATTGAATTCCTTTTCTAACTCATCGTTTATTTTATTTACCGAAAATGTCTCCTAAAAGAAACAACAAAAAAAGGACTGAGATTAGCCCACACCTCCGCCTATTTAGGAAGATCCCCTGAATGACCATGTTTCTCATACTGAGTTTAGGGCCTTCAGGACTTAGCCCATTCTATAGATACTTAGAACAACCAGCAAGATGGTTCCCTAACTAATATAGTGGTGAATACAGATGCAATAGAATTTTGGATTTCACTCGGATGAATCCCCCTTTGTTTTTTGAATCCAAGACTAAGGAGGATCAGCAAGAGTTTTTGAATAAGGTGCAGAGTGACAAACATCATGGGCGTTACTTCGAGCGACAGTGTAGACTTAGATGCTTACCAGTTGAAGGGAGTAGCTAACACCTGGTTAAAGAAGTGGAAGAAGGATAAAGTGTTAAGGCAGGGCCGATAGAATGGGAGAAGTTTGCCATGACTTTCTTTGACAGGTTCTTCCCATTAGAGTTGAGGGAAGATAAGGTTTAAGATTTTATAAATTTTAAACAAGGAAGCATAAGTGTGAGGGAGTACTCACTCAATTTCACTCAATTTATGAGGTATGATCCAACTATGGTGGCTGACTCTAGGTCCAGGATGAGTAAGTTTGTGTCTAGTGTTTCTAACAGTGTAGTTAAGGAGTGTAGGATTGCCATACTAATCAAGGGGATGGAACTTTATAGACTGATGCTTCATGCTCAATAGATTGAAAAGGAGAAGCTTAAAGAGAAGAAACAGAGAATAAGTGGGCCAAAATAGGCAATTTTAACTTTTCTCAGCCAAGGTTGGAAGACGATAACCGTTCTCAGTTCCGTTTAAAATTTTCACCCCCAGATCCATCTTCAGCCAGTGTGCCAGTGCCTTAGTTCAGGTAGGACAGTCGGGATAGAGCGCCCATCTCTAAGTCCCAGGGTAGTGCGAATAGTGGCCATACCAATTTGCTCTATAGGAAGTGTGGTAAGAATTATCAGGGTAAATGTAAAGCAGGCAGTGATGTGTGTTTTAGATATGGCAAACCAGGCCACAAGATCAGGGATTGCCTATGGGTTGGCTAGAAGGGTAAGAACATTTGTCAGCAGGGTCAGTCCAACTTTTCATTAGCTTCAGTAGGTCGCCCAACTCAGCAGGGGGCCACTTCTAGTGCAACCAGTGGGTAGCGCCAAAATAGACTGTATGCTCTCCAGACTTGACATGATTAATAAAGTTCTCCTGATGTGGTTACAGGTACGTTACAAGTCTTACATCTTTATGTTTATACATTGTTAGATCTCAGAGATTTACTTTCCTTTGTGATTCCTTATATCACTGTAGACTTTGATGTCTGTCCCAAAATATTAGTAGAGCCTTTCTTAGTGTCTACCCCAGTAGGTAAGTCTATTACAGCCAGATGGGTATACAAAAATTTCTCGATCATAATGTCCCAGAAAGTTACTTTAGTTGACCTTGTAGAGTTTGAGATGAGTGATTTTGATATCATTCTCAGCATAGATTGTCTTCACTCATTCTATGACTTAGTTGATTGCAGAAATAGAATCGTCCATTTCCAGTTTCCTAATGAACTAGTTATTAAATAGAAGGGTAGTACTTCAGTACTTAAGGGTCTGGTTGTTTCATATTTTATGAAATAAAATATAATATCCAAAGGGTGTATTTACCATCTCGTCCGAGTTAAGGACTCAAATTTTGAAACCTAGAGTTTTAAGTCAGTTCCTGTAGTAAATAAATTTCTAGATGTGTTTCCTAAAGATCTCCCCGTGGTTCATCCCGAAAGGGAAATTGACTTTGGGATATATCTCGTTATAAATATCCAGCCTATATCTATCCCACCTTATAAAATAACTCTAGATGAGCTCAAGGAATTGAAAGAACATTTGAAGCTCTTAGGTAAAGGTTTCATCAGGCCTAGAGTTTACTCATAGGGCATTCCAGTCCTTTTCGTGTGCAAGAAAGACAATTCTCTCAAAATATGCATTGAATACCATCAGTTAAACAATGTCATAATCAAGAATAAATATCCTCTCTCCAGTATTGATGACTTATTCGAACAACTTCAAGGTGTAAGCTTTTTCTCTTACATAGATCTCAGATCTTGCTATCATCAACTTAGAGTCAGAGTATGTGACATTCTGAAGATAGCCTTCAGTACTTAGACATATTTGTCATAGTCTTCATTAGTGACATCCTTGTCCATTCCCGTAGTGAGAATGATCATGCTGACCATATGATAGTTGTGTTGTAGACCCTTAGAAATCATCAGTTATTCACTAAGTTTAGTTAGTGTGAATTTTGGTTTAGATCAATAGCTTTTCTTAGTCACATAGTTTCTGGTGATGGCATTCGAGTTGATCCTCAAATGACTGAAATAGTGAGAAATGTCCTAGACCTATCTCTTCATCAGACATTAGGAGTTTCTTGAGTTTAGCTGGGTCTTCCAGATGGTTTATCGAAGGGTTTTCTTATATTGCTTCTCCCATGTCTAGACTAACCCAAAAAAAATCAAATTTCAGTGGTCAGATTCATACGAGAAGAGCTTTCAGGAGTTGAAGGCTCAACTCACTTCCGCTCCAGACTTAACTTTGCCATATGGCATAGATAGGTTCTTAGTGTATTGTGATGCTTTTAGAGTTGGTCTTGGTTATGTACTAATGCAGAGAGGTAAGGTTATAGCCTATGCCTATAGACGGCTTAAGCCACATGAGAAGAATTATCCAACCCATGATCTTGAGTTGGGGACTGTTGTCTTTTCCTTAAAGATTTGGATGCATTACCTTTATGGGGTTCATATTGATGTGTTCATGAATCACGAAAGCTTACAATATGTGTTCACACAAAAAGACCTGAATCTTCATCAGGAAAGGTGGATTGAATTATTAAAAGACTATGATATGAGTATGTTATACGATCCAGGCATGGCCAATATAGTGGTAGATGCCCTTAGTATATTATCTATGGGTAATGTGGCTCAAGTTAAGGATGATAAGAAAGAGTTGGTCCATGAAGTTCACCAGCTTTCTAGGCTTAGGGTTTGGTTGGTTGATTCATTTGAAGTAGAATATGGGTTCAGAATAGTTCAAAATCTTCATTAGGTTCAGAAGTAAAAGAGAAAAAAGATAGGGATCCCAGTTTGGTCAAGTTGACGGAGGCAGTTAGAGATCAAAAAGTGGAGGTTTCTTCACAAGGGGGAGATGGTGTACTTTGTTATCAAGGAAGACTGTGTGTTCCATGTGTTGATGATCTGATGTAGAGAGTACTAGCTGAAGTGCATGGTGCATTGTATTCTATTCACCTAGAACCACTATGATGCATCGTGATTTATGAGAGGTCTATGGTAGAGTGGTATAAATAATATTGCAGAGTTTGTGGCTAAGTGTTTGAATTGTCAGCATGTTAAGGTTGAGCACCAAAGGCCTGATGGTACATTTCAGGTGTTTAGCTTCCCTATATGGAAATGGGAGGTGGTGAACATGGATTTTTTTATAGGATTGCCTCGTATGCGTCGTCAACATAATTTGATATGGGTCATTATAGATAAAATGACCATGTCAGCTCATTTTTTACCAGTTCATGCTTCATTTTTAGCTGAGGATTATGCTAGAATCTATCTTAGGGAGTTGGTGAAGTTGCATGGAGTTTCGTTGCTATTATTTTGAATAGAGGTACTTAGTTTATCTCTCACTTTTGGAAGGCTTTTCAGAAGGGTCTTGGTACCCAAGTACATCTCAGTATAACTTTTCATCCTCAGATAGATGGGCAGGAAAAATGGACTATTCAGACTTTAGAGGACATGTTGAGGGCCTGTGTTATTGACTTTAAGGGTAGTTGGGATGACCACTTACCTTTGATTGAGTTTTTCTACAATAACAACTACCACTCCAGTATTAAGATGGCGCTGTTTGAGGCTCTCTATGGAAGGAGATGTAGATCTCTTATTAGTTGAGGCCGCTTTGATAGGGCTAGATTCAGTATTTGAGGTGATGGAGAAAGTTCAGCTAATTCGAGGGAGGCCGAAGACAACCAAAGTCGTTAGAAATCTCATGCAGATGTGAGAAGAAAGATCTTGAGTTTGATATTGGTGACTTGGTTTATTTTTAAATTTTACCTATGAAGGGAGTGAAGATATTTGGCAAGAAGGGGAAACTTAGTCCCTATTATGTTGGCCCATATTAAACTATGTGCTATTTTGGAAATATAACTTATGATTTAGAGATGCCTGCAGATTTGGCATCAGTGCATGCAGTGTTTCATGTTTCTTTGCTAAGGAAATGTATTGGCTACCCAGCTTTAGTCATGACCTTAGAGAGTGTGGAGGTGAAAGATAGTCTCTCCTTCAAATAAATTCTAGTTGAGATCCTTTACCGACAGGTTCATAGGTTGAGGAATAAAGAGGTCCCCTTAGTGAAATTTCTATAGAGAAATCAGTTTGTTAAGGAAGCTAATTAGGAAGTAGAAGCAAATACGCGAACCAAATATCCTCATCTATTCTTCATGAACTCGGATCTATTTGGAGGTAAAGATTACTCATAAGTTGAGTCTCTCATTTTCCATTTTAGTCATATAGTCATCCTCATGTCATAGCTTGCATTTATAAATTCGATTCAGTCCATGTATCATGACTCAGACTAAGTCGTTTAATCATGTTTCAGTTCATAAGCATTCAATACACGATCTCAGTTTCCTTAGTACTCTCAGCCTAACCAGTCATGTTCGAGGATAAATGTTTTCAAGAGGGAGATATTGTAATACCCCATGCCTAAATGACACTGTACTACATACGACTCATGCCCTTGAGTCGTACATATAACATACGAGTCATATCCAAGACAGTGTAAATTGGTTGACATTCTGTTTTAGGTATGACTCTTTCCCTTGAGTTGTACATATATCATACGAGTCGTATGAAGTGAAGTTGTGAGTTCAATAGTGTAAACTCCTTAAGATTCAGTCCAAGTTATGAGTGAAGGGCTACAAGTCAAATGGAGATATTACTAGTCGTAGGTTTAGACTCGTATGTTGACCAGTGTATACTATCTTAGATCCTGCCACGCTTATGAGTCAATAGGCTTATTTGTACCTTCAACATATGAGTCGTATGTTTGACTCGTATAGACTGACAAACAATTTCTGCAATATTCAGTTAAAGGACCATTTGGTCTTTTCCCTTCTATTAACTCCCAACCTACGACTTATAATGTAACGCCCCGAGTCTGTACCTTGGATGCTACGCGGTGCTCAAAATTCCGAAGGACCACAAGCTAATCCATGACTAGTACATGCTGTAATAATTGAATAATAATACTATAAATATGTAAAAAGTAGGAAGAAATTGTCCATAAGGTTCAACACTGTAAATAGAACTGAATACGGTATAACAATAACAAAACTAAAATATCTGTCTGAAAATACTCTAGTCTGAAAAACCTCTAAACTATCTGAACTATGGAGTTGATGGGACAAGCCCCCAACTAACTCCAACTACTGAAAGTAAAATGATAACTGAAATATCAAAAGAAAACAATCATGTCCTCGAACTATGAGGACACACCGCTAACTCTGACTGTTGAAAGTTTGAACTGCTAAGGATGATCCAAAGACCGTGCATTTGAACCTATGATATAAGACATCATATCACAAAAGAAAGGCATGCGTCAGTACTTTGAATGTACTGGTATGCTCAGTGACGTAGACTAAAATGTATGGGTTCATATACATGAACAATACTAACTGAAAATCATGAATATGACTGAAAAAGAGTACATGCATGAATAAGTATACTGTAACTAAAATCATGATAACACTGGATACTGAATCTAAATACTGATTAACTAATATCTGAGTATACTGATATTGAATTACTGATAACTGAATGACTGTATCTAACAGTCCTAAATCTATAGAATTATACTGAGTTTCGAACTGAATTGTGTGACTGTATCTGACAGTCTTGAATCTGTAGAACTGAACTGAGTTCTATATTGAGATTGAATCTAAAACTGAGACTGTGGGAAATAATCATCTAACCGACATGCCCCCTTCTATAATTGATTTGGGGTCCAACTTGTAACCCCAGTTAGAAGGGTGTCAATACCGTGCCACGGGTAAAGACAAGCTGTGAGTTAAACCTTTCTGATAGGAAGGTCTTTCGTCAACCCTCGCTGGTAGGAAATCTCAAATAAGATATATCAACCCTTATCTTACAGGGAGATATCTCAACCTATACTGGCTACGTAGTTCTGGAATGCAAAAATTGATTTTAAGGACCACACCCCCTACTGGCAGGTGAGCCCCCATCCTTAGGTTCACTCGGTGCTGAATCCTACTCCCAACTGAATAGACACTGGACTGAATACTAAAATGTACTAGGCTGAACTAAACTATTACTGGTTGTACTAGTTGACTGAACTGAACTGAGTTCACTGAGTTCCGTGGACTAAAGGAATACTAGTGAATTCTATTAACAGATTGAGTACCATTGAGTTCTGAACTGAATATTATGACTGAATTATGAATACTACTGAGATTTTCCTGAGTTCTGTAACTTACTGAAGCTATAGGTAAACAACTAAGTTTTCGGGTATTGAATCCCCCCAGGACACGATAGCATGAAAGTTGAACCATAGCATAAGCTTGAAAAGCATAATCATGTGCACTTGTTCACAACACATTCATGGAAATATTTTATCAAATATTGGCATGATACAACTTTCATATAAGCTAACATGACATAATCTCTTTCCCTTATTAGTTCATATGAGTAATTCATCAAGCACTTGGTGAGCATACATATGCACATAACACTAAACAACAAGTAGTCATCATAATTCAAATCCTCATTGATAATTTCAAGGGTTTTGCATGGATCCTCATGATATTACATACATATCAATTAACCTCACATGAAATGTATCATAAAACATGGATTAGAATTCCAATTAATCATTATAAACATAGATATAATTAAACCCAACATGGAATTCATGAAATCCAGAAACTTGAAGTTTAAAAATAGTTTGTTGGACTCCAAGGGTGTAAGGGACCCTTGGATGAACACTTCACATACCTTGATTACTACTTTTGAGAAGATTGAAGTTAGTTCTTGGGTTAAGTAGCCATTATGACTCAATCCTTACTTGGTTCAAGTAGCCATCACGGTGCGACCCTTACTTTAGTTGACTGGCCCTCGTAACGCCGGCTATCGGGACCCTTCACTATTTTGGGCATCCAAACTCGCCCTTACGCTAGTCCAAAAAATACAAAACTCGCCTGAGATGACCTATAAGTGCCCCTAATCATGAATCAATTTAAAAATCGACTAACTAAGGCCGGAAAGGTTGGAAATAAAATCCTCCAAATTTGGAAGTCTAAGATTCTAAGTATTGATACTTAGCTAAATTTTTTTTCTAAGTCTGCGACCCCCTTAACAAGCTTAAAGCGCTGAGTTAAGCTAAGAATTTTGTGAGGTCTTACAATATCTCCCCCTGGAAACATTTATCCTCGAATGAGACTAACTAAGAAGGGGGAACTGACAGACTGCAAGTACCTATTGGACATACACAACTGAGACATGATTTCATGGTTGAGACTACTATTATACTGGAATTTCATACTGAAAAAGCATATATGATGCATAATTTTGTAACTGATATTACTGATAAGCTGAGTTTATATAGATACTGAACATACATATTTGATGCATGAGTACATGACTCAACACGATTCATGAATGCATGACTGAATATGCAATGGTAACTAATACCAAGTTTGCGAGGAACATCTAATTATGGAACTGAGTAAGTTTTTAAGAAAAATTGTTACCTTGAGCTGAGTCTGAGTTTGCATAGAAGAGGTAAGGATATTTGGTCCGTATATCTGCTTCTGCTTTCCAAGTAGCTCCCTCAACGGACTGATTCGACCAAACAACTTTGACTAGAAGGACTTCTTTGTTCCTCAGTCTACGAATTTGATAGTTAAGGATTCCAACTGGAACCTCTTTATGAGAGAGACTGTTCTGGATATCTACGCTCTCCATCAGGACTACGGCTGCTGGGTCACTTATGTATTTATTAAGCAAGGAGATGTGGATCACTGGATGTACTGAAGCTAGTTCTGAAGGTAACTCAAGCTCGTAATCTACCTTTCAAAAATGGATGAGAATTTGGTTAGGACTGATAGATCGGGGCTGAGCTTCTCCCTTCTTGGCAACCTCTTCACTTCTTTCATAGGAGAGATTCTCAAGAATACCAAATCACTGATCCCAAACTCGAGATTATTTACTAAATACGCACGAACAAGAACATGAGAACATAACTAATCCTGAAATGTGATATAGGAACTGATTATCATGAATGGAATCGAGCCCCTGAATACATGGATTATGGCGGAAATTGGAACTTGAGGGTACACCTATGAGTACCCACTACTCCAAACTGGATTCATTATGTGAAGAGAAGATGGAAAGGTTAGGTCATGATAACTTGGGTTAAGGGGGTTATAGTACATCTCCCCCTTGGGACATTATGTCCCCTGAAGAATGCTGACTTGGCTGAGATACTGAGGAAAAACTAAGATGATGCATAGGTTACCTACAAACTGAATCATGACTGCATATAGAGGATCTAAAAATGAGGCATAACACCTAAACTAAGCTGAACTCGCAACTACAGGGTTGCTCGATTTGGAATAGTTACTTTCATGAGACTTCGAATTATGCGACTATATGGAATGATAGAAAACCACACCACACAAATTTATTTGTCTGACTGCTAAACTAAATTACTAGCTTTATGGACTAACTCATACTAAAAACTTATTCTCAATTGGAGCTTTTCTCTGACGCTCTTTTTATTAAGTTGCCAGCAACTTTAGGGAGCAAGGAAATCTTGGCATTGTTTGAATAAGACATCACAACATGTCTAGAATTCTGTAACTTGTGGCGAGGCCTGTGAGTTATCATCTAAGATAGAGTGACTAATACTTATACACTGCAACTATAAATTTTCAAGCTTAGACATATCCCTTGAGTACTCTCTCAACTATACTCTCCACCTTAGTACGACACTTCACTTAGGACTACCAAAAATATTCACATGGGCGCTGCGCACGAATGCATAAGCATACTAAATTATCTGATTAACTGAATAACTGATAGCTGAATACTGGGTCTGCTAGACTGAACTATACTTAGTCTGAATAACTGGATTGAAATTATAGAGTATCATGTATACGAGGTAAGGACTGACTGGGAAATATAAGATAACTGAGCATGAATTCATGAAAGTTGTATTATTTAAGAATGCAAGACCAAGCGTGTAGCATGGTTCTGAATTATTCTATAAACTGAGGTACTGAAATACTAGTAACTGATAATAGTATGCTATGGTCGAGCAAACCAGAAATTAAACTAAGTTTCTGATCTGATTATTGGACTGAGACTGATACTATAACTGAGATTACAAATGAGACTATAATTTAGATAGTAGCTGGGACTGAACACACTGTAAGACATGAGTGCAGAAGTCATGAGATGCTTGACCTAAGCTTTGGAGTTTCCGTGTTCGTGGAACATGATTCGTACTACTGAGTGAAATGGAACCCCTCACACTAAGAACTAGAAACGCACACGATTCTATGAAAAGTATGTGAATAAAAGTTATGTTTATGGAGCTGAGACGTAAAACATGCATAGGTATCATGATGACTGAAGTACAGAACTTTGAACTGTGGTAAAGACTGGTTGGGCATCATTCCCACCCATTACTTTTCTACACATACTAATATTACTACTGAAATCTGGAAGCCTAACTTCCTAAGATATCATAACCGGACAGTTTCTGTATACCCGCCGGTCTATGGTAGACTGACCCACTGAGGTGAAGAATGAGAAAGGTTTTGTTAATTTTTGGTCTGACTTTAAAGTTAATTGCTATGCAAAGATTTACAAAAGTCAAAGAATCTCCTAGATCTGAAGAGACATAAACATATAAATAAGAGGTCTATAACGTACCAGTGACCGCATCAGGGGAACTTTCCTGATCTTGTCAGGACTGAAGTACATGAAGCATATTTGGGCGCTGCCCACTAGCGGCACTGGAAGTGGCACCCTACTGATTCGAGCGACCGAACTGAGATGAAGAACGACTATCCCAACTTCATAGACCAGCGTTAGAACAGTCTCAAACTTTGTGACTTGACTTGCCACTTCCAAAACATACATCACTGTTGTCTCTACACATACCTTTTTATGATTCTTACCACATTCTTCACAAAGCAGATTAGTACGAACACCGCTTGCATTACTCTGGGTTTTAGAGCCTGGCACCCCATTCTGACTGTCATTCCTAAAACTTGGTATTGGTGTACTAGATTAAAATAGAACTGGGGCTAAAAACTTCTGACTAAACTGAGAACGGTTACTACCCTTTGACCTTGGCCGGGCAAAACTAAAGCTACCCATTCTGGCTCTCTTATTTTCTTTTTTTTTTCTTAAGTTTCTATTTCTCAATCTGTTGAGCATGGACCATAATCCTATATATGTCCGTGTCCCTAATCAACATCGCTGTCCTACACTCCTTAACCATTCTACCCGATACCCAGACACAAGCTTACTCATTCTAGATCTATTGTCTGCTACTACATGGGGAGCATACCTGGCTAACTGAGTAAACTTGAGGGCATACTCTTTCACACTCATACTGCCTTGCCTGAGATTGATGAACTCTAACACCTTGGCTTCTTTCAGCTCTAAGGGAAAGAATTTATCTAATAAGGCCGTAACAAACTCTTCTCATTCTATGGGATCTGTATCTGCGCCCCTATCTACCTTCTACTGCCTGAACCACGCATGGTTATATCTTGCAGCTGATAGGTGGCTAACTCGGAACTCTCACTGGAAGTTACTCCCATGATATCTGTGACTTTCTAAACCTGATCGAGGAACTCTTGTGGATCCTCTTCAGACTTAGAACCTGAGTATAAGGGAGGATTCATTCGGGTGAAGTCCTGAATCCTGGATGCATCAGTATTGGCCACTAGGTTGGCTAGAATAACAGCTAGCCATTTATTCTGAGTTGCAACTGAATTGGCTTGAGTAGCGAATGCAGCCCTGAATTCTGCATAAGAGACGTGCTCATCCAGGGGATCTGCCTGAATGGGCTGAGGTGCTAACTGATTTTTGATTCTTCTTTATTTAGTCCTTTTGGGAGGCATGTTCTGTATGTGAAAGGATGAAGCATATTAGACTGAGAGTTTTACTGGAGCTCATGCACACTCGCACAACATGAATACTGACAGAAGGGAAACTTTTCCTAAAACATCTCGCAACCTCTAGTCCATAAGTGTGGCGCGCTACACACCCATGCATAAGACTCTACTAGATGTGGATTTCATACTTCCTAGGACTCTATTAAACCTTAGGCTCTGATACCAAGTTTTTAACACCCTGAATTTGTACCCCGAATACTACACGGTGCTCATAATCTCGGAGGACCACAAGCTAACCCATGTCTAGTACCTTTTATAATAAATGAATAATAATATTGTAAATATGTGAAAAGTAGGTAAAAATTGGCCATAAGGTTTAACAATGTAAATATAACTGAATACAGTAACCAAAACTAAAATATCTATCTGAAAATACTCTAGTTTGAAAAGCCTCTAAACTATCTGAATTGTGGAGTTGATGAGACAAGCCCCTAACCAACTCCAACTACTGAAAGTGAGCTAATAACTAAAATACTGAAAGAAAACAATCATGTCCTCAAACTATGAGGACTCACCGCTAAATTTGATTGCTGATGTCTAAACTGCTAAAGATAATCAGGAGCCCGTGCATCTAAACCTATGATATAAGGCATCAAAGTACAAAAGAAAGGCATGTGTCAGTACTTTGAATGTACTGTATGCTCAGTGAGGTAGGCTAAAATGCATGGGTTCATATGCATAAATAATACTAACTAAATATCATTAATATGACTGAATGAGAGTACATTCATGAATACGTATACTGTAACTGAAATCATTATAACACTGGATACTGAATCTGAATACTTATTAACTGATATCTAAGTATACTGATATTGAATTACTGATAACTGAATGACTGCATCTAACAGTTATAAATTTGTGGAACTGTCTGAGTTCTGAGCTGAACTAAGTGACTGTATCTGATAGTCTTGAATTTGTAGAACTGAACTAAGTGCTGTATTGAGACTGAATCTAAAACTGAGACTGTAGGAAATAATTATCTGATCGACATGCCCCTTCTTTAACTGATTTGGGGTCCAACCTATAACCCTAGTTGGAAGGGTGTCAATACCATGCCACGGGTAAAGATAAGCTGTGAGTTAACCCTCTCTGAAAAAGATCTTCCGTTAACCCTCGCTGGTAGGAAAGCTCAGATGAGATATATCAACCCTAGTCTTGTAGGAAGATATCTCAACCTACGCTGGCTATGTAGTTTTGGAATGCAAAGAATGCTTCTACGGACCACACCCTTCACTGGTAGGTGAGCCCCTATTCTTAGGTTTACTCGGTGCTGAATCCTACTCCCAACTGAATAGATACTAGACTGAATTCTTAACTGTACTAGGCTGGACTGAACCATTACTGATTGTACGATTTTACTGAATTGAACTAACATCACTGAGTTCCGTGGACTGATGGAATAATACTAAATTCTGTTAACTGACTGAGTACCACTGAGTTCTGAACTGAATATTGTGACTGACTTATGAATACTACTAATATTTTCCTGAGTTCTATAACTAACTGAAGCTTTAGGTAAACAACTAAGTTTTTGGGTATTGAATACCCCCAGGACTCGATATCATGAAAGGATAATCATAGCATAAGCTTGAAAAGCATAATTATGTGTGCTTGTTCACAACTCATTCCTGGAAATATTTAATCAAACACTGGCATGATACATCTTGACATAAGCTAACATGTCTGTATCTCTTTCCTTTATTATTTCATATGAGTAATTTATCAAGTACTTGGTGAGCATACATATGCACATAACACTAAACAACAAGTAGTCATCATAATTTAAATCCCCATTGATAATTTAAAGGGTTTTACATGGATCCTCATGATATTACTTACATATCAATTAACCTCACATGAAACATATCTTAAGACATGGATTAGAATCCCAGTTAATCATTATAAACATGGATATAATCAAACCCAATATGGAATTCATGAAATCCATAAACTTGAAGTTTAAAAATAGTTTCTTGGACTCCAAGGGTGGAAGGGACCCTTGGATGAACACTTCACATACCTTGATTACTACTTTCGAGAAGATTAAAGTGAGCTCTTGAGACTTGAATTCTTGAACTTGAAGAGGTTAGGGCTTGCTCTTGAGAGAGTTTATGAGTAAAGAATGAGATTTTTTCCCTATAGGCTGATTAATTTGGTGTTTAGGCTGAATAAGGGTAGGGAAAATAACCCATTTGTCCCTACAACCCATATTAAAATAATGCTGAACAGGGTTACCCTCGTGTTGTGACCCCTGCTTGGTTAAAGTAGCCATCGTGATGTGATCCCTACTTGGGTCAAGTAGCCATCTTAGCGTGACCCTTACTTGGGTTAACTGGCCCTCGCGACGCGGGGCTATCACAACCCTTCACTATTTTAGGCATCCAAACTCACCCTTACGCTAGTTCTAAAAATCCAAAACTCGCCTGAGATGACCTACAAGTGACCCTGATCATGAATCATAAAAATGAAATAACTAAGGCCGGAAAGGTCAAAAATAAAATCCTCCAAATTTGGAGGGCTAAAATGATTCTAAGTCTTGATACTTAGCTAATTTTTTTTCTAAGTCTGGGACCCCCTTAAAAAGCTTAAAGGACTGAGTTAAGCTAAGAATTTTGTGGGGTGTTACAATATATCCCTCTTGGGAACATTCGTCCTCGAATGAGACTGACTAAGATGGGAGAACTGACAGACTGTAAGTACGTACTGGACATACATAACTGAGACATGATTTTATGACTGAGACTACTATTATACTAAAATTTCATATTGAACATGCATATAAGATGCATGATTTCGTAACTGGTATTACTGATAAGCTGAATTTATATATATACTGAACATGTATATCTGATGCATGAGTACATAACTCAACACGATTCATGAATGCATGATGATATGCAACGATAACTGATACCAAGTTTGCGAGGAACATGTCATCATGGAACTGAGTAAGTTTTTAAGGAAAAATGTTACCTTGAGCTGAGTCTGAGTTTGCAGAGAAGAGGTGAGGATACTTGGTCTGCATATTTGCTTCTGCTTCCCAAGTAGCTTCCTCAACGGACTGATTTCGACAAAGAACTTTGACTAGAGGGACTTTTTTGTTCCTCAGTCTGCAAATCTGATAGTCAAGGATTTCGGTTGGAATCTCTTTATGAGAGAGACTGTTCTGGATATCTACGCCCTCTATCGGGACTACGACTACTGGGTCACTTATGCATTTCATAAGCAAGGAGACATGGAACACTAGATATATTGAAGCTAAGTTTGAAGGTAACTCGAGCTCGTAATCTACCTTTACAAAACGCCTGAGAATTTGGTTAGGACCAACATATCGAGGGATGAGCTTCCCCTTTTTTGCCAACCACTTCACTCTTTTTATAGGTAAGATTCTCAAGAATACCAAATCACCGATCCCAAACTTAAGATTATTTACTGAATATGCATGAACGGGAACATAAGAACATAACTGAGCCTGAAATGTGATACAGGAATTGATTATCATAAACGGAATTGAGCCCCTAAATACATGGATTATATCTGAGATTAGAACTTGAGGGTCCATCTATGAGTACCCACTATCCAAACTGGATTTGTTACGTGAAGAGAAGATGGGAAGTTTAGGTCATGAAAACTTGGGGGGAGGGGGTTATAGTACATCTCTCTTTTGGGATATTATGTCCCCTAAAGAATGCTGATTTGGCTGAGATACTAAGGAAAAACTGAGACGATGCACTGGGCACCTACGAACTGAATCATGATTGCATATGAGGGATCTGAAATTGAGGCATCAAACCTAAACTAAGATGAACTTGCAACCACAGGGTTGATTAATTTTGGAATAGTTACTATCATGATACTTCGGATAGTGCGACTAGATGAAAAGATGGAAAACCATACCACACAAATTTATCCATCTGACTGCTAAACTGAATTACTAGCTTTACGGACTAACTCATACTGAAAACTTATTCTCAATTGGAGATTTTCTCTAACACTCTTTTTATTGAGTTGCCATCAACTTTAGGGAGCAAGGAAAGCTTGGCATTGTCTAAATAAGACATCACAACGTGGTTAGAATTATGTAAGTTGAGGCGAGGCCTACGATTCATCATCTAAGATAGAGTGACTAAGACTTACGCACTGTAACTATAAATTTTCAAGATTATACATATCCCTTGAATACTCTCTCAACTATGCTCTCCACCTTAGTACGATACTTCACTTGGGACTACTAAAAAATATTTGCATGGGAGCTGCGCACGAATGCATAAGCATACTAACTTATCTGATTAACTAAATAACTGATAGCTGAATACTGGGTCTGCAAGACTGAACTGTACTTAGTCTGAATAGCTGGACTGAAACTATAGAGTATCATGTATACCAGGTAAGGATTGACTGGGTAATATGAGATAACTGAGCATGAATTCATGAAAGTTATATTATTTAAGAATGCAAGACCAAGCATATAACATAGTTCTAAAATATTCTGTAAATTGAGGTACTGAAATACTAGTAACTAATAACTGTACGCTATGGACGAGCAAACCCGAAACTGAACTGAATTTTTGATTTAATTACTAGATTGAGACTGATACTATAACTGAGACTGTAACTGAGACTACAATTTAGATGGTAGCTGGGACTGAACACACTTTAAGGCATGAGTGCAGAAGTCATGAGCTGCATGACCTAAGTTTTGGAGTTTTCGTGTTCATGGAACATGATTCGTATTACTGAGTAAAATGGAACTCCTCATACTAAGAATTGGAAATGCACACGATTCTATGGAAAGTGCGTGAATAAAAGCTGTGTTCATGGGGCTGAGACATAAAACATACGTAGGTATATGACTGAATTACAAGACTTTGAACTAAGGAAAAGACGGGTTGGGCATCATTCCCACCCATTAATTTTCTACACAAACTAATATTACTATTGAAATATGGAAGCCTGACTTCCTGAGATATCATAACCGGATAGTTCTTGTATACCCGCCGGGCTAGATAGACTGACCCACTGAGGTGGAGGCTGAGAAAGGTTTTGTTAATATTTGGTCTGACTTTAAAGTTAATTGCTATGCAAAGAGTTACAAACTATAGAGAAACTCCTGGATCTGATGAGACATAAACATATAAATGAAAGGTCTATATCGTACCAGTGACCGCACCAGGGGAACTTTCTCGATCTTGCCTGGACTGAAGTACATAAAGCCTATTTGGGCACTGCCCACTGGCTGCACTGGAAGTAGCACCCTGCTGATTCGGGCGATCAGACTGAGCTGAAGGGTGACTGTGCTCACTTCGTAGACCAGCCTTAGGACAGTCTCAGACTCTGTGACCTGACTAGCCATATTCAAAACACATATCACTGTCATCTCTACCATACCCTTATGATTCTTACCACATTCTTCGCAAAGCGGATTAGTAAAAACACTGCTTGTGCTACTCTGGGTTATAAAGACTGACGCCCCATCCTAACTATTATTCCTGAAACTTGGTACTAGTTAAAAATAGAACTGGAGCTGAAAATTTCTGATTAAATTGAGAACAGTTACCACCCTCTGACCTTGGTTGGGCAAAACTAAAGCTACTCGTTCCGGCTCTCTTATTTTTTTTAAGATTATATTTCTCAATCTGTTGAGCATGGACCATAAGCCTAGATATGTCCATCTCTCTAATCAACATCGCATCCCTGCACTTCTTAACCACTCTACTCGATACCCCAGACACAAGCTTGCTCATTTTGGATTTATTGTCTGCTACTACATGGGAATCATACCTGGCTAACTGAGTAAACTTGAGGGAATACTCTTTCACACTCATACTGCCTTGCTTGAGATTACTGAACTTTAACACCTTGGCTTCTTTCAGTTTTAAGGGAAAGAATCTATCTAATAAGGCCGTAGCAAACTCTTCCCATTCTATGGGCTCTGCATCTGCGCCCTTGTCTACCATCTACTGCCTAAACCACGTATGGGATACATCTTGTAGCTGATTGGTGGCTAACTCCTCACCCTCACTAGAACCACTCCCATGATATCTGTGACTTTTTAAACCTGATCGAGGAACTCCTGTAGATCCTCTTCAGACTTAAAACTTGAGAATAAGAGAGGATCCATTCGGGTGAAGTCCTGAATCTTGGTTGCAGCAGTATTAGCTACTGGGTTGGTCAGAACAACAGCGGCCATTCATTCTAAGTTGCAACTAAATTGTCTAGAGTAGTGAATGCAACCCTGAATTCTGTATGAGAAACGTGCTCATCTAGGGGATATACCTGAACGGGCTGGGGTGCTGAATGATTTTCAATTTTTTTTTATTAGTCCTTTTGGGAGGCATGTTATGTAAGTGAAAAGATGAAGCGAATTAGACTGAGAGTTTTACTGGAGCTCATGCTCACTCGTACGACATGAATACTGAAAGAAGGGAAACTTTTCCTAAAATATCTCGTAGCCTCTCGTCATTAAGTATGGTGTTCTACACATCCATACACAAGACTCTACTAGATGTGGTTTTTAGACTTCATAGGACTCTATTGAACCTTTGGCTCTGATATCAAGTTTGTAACACCCCAAAGAACCACAAGCTAACCAATGTTTGGTACCTGCTACAATAACTAAATAATAATACTGTAAATATGCAAAAAGTATGTGAAAACTGGCCATAAGGTTCAATATTATGAATAGAACTGAATACGGTATAGAAATACCAAAACTAAAATATCTGTCTGAAAATGCTCTTATTTGAAAAGTCTCTAAACTGTCTGAATAATGGAGTTGATGGGACAAACCCCCAACTAACTCTAACTACTGAAAGTGAATTGATAACTGAAATACTGAAAGAAAACAATCATGTCCTCAAACTATGAGAACTCACCGCTAACTCTGACTACTGAAAGTCTGAACTGCTAAGGATGATCGAGAGCCCGCGCGTCTGAACCTTTCATATAAGATATCATAGAGCAAAAGAAAAACATGCATCAATACTTTGAATGTACTGGTATGCTCAGTGAGGCAGGGTGAAATGCATGGGTTCATATGCATTAACAATACTAATTGAATATCATGAATATGACTGAATGAGAGTACATGCCTGAATATATGTACTATAACTGAAATCATGATAACACTGGATACTAAATTTGAATACTAATTAACTGATATCTAAGTATACTGATATTGAATTACTGATAACTGAATGATTGTATCTGACAGTCCTGAATCTATAAAACTGTACTGAGTTTTGAGCTGAACTGATTCACTGTATCTGACAGTCCAGAATTAGTAGAACTGCACTGAGTTTTATACTGACAGTCCAGAATTAGTAGAACTGCACTGAGTTTTATACTGAGACTGAATCTGAAATTGAGACTGTAGGAAATAATTATCTAACTGACATACCCCTTCTCTAACTAATTTAGGGTCTAACTTGTAACCCAGTTAGAAGGGTGTCAATACCGTGCCACAGGTAAAGATAAGTTGTGAGTTAACCCTCTTTGACTGGATGCTCTTCCGTCAACCCTCGCTGGTAGGAAAGCTCAAATGAGATATATCAAGCCTAGTCTTGTAGGGAGATATCTCAACCTACGATGGCTACGTAGTTCTGGAATACAAAGATTGCTTCTAAGGACCACACCCTCTACTAGCATGTGAGCCCCTATCCTTGGGTTCACTCGGTGCTAAATTCTACTCCCAACTGAATAGACACTGGACTGAATACTAAAATGTACTAGGCTAAACTAAACTATTACTGATTGGACTAGTTAACTGAACTGAACTGAGTTCACTGAGTTCCGTGGACTAATGGAATACTACTGAATTTTGTTAACTGATTGAGTACCATTGAGTTCTGAACTGAATATTGTGACTAACTTATGAATACTACTGAGATTTTCCTGAGTTCTGTAACTTACTGAAGCTCTAGGTAAACAACTAAGTTTTTGGGTATTGAATACCCCCAGGACTCGATAGCATGAAAGGTGAATCATAGCATAAGCTTGAAAAGCATAATCATGTGCACTTGTTCACAACTCATTCATGGAAATATTTTATCAAACATTGGCAGGATACAACTTGCACATAAGCTAACATGACATGATCTCTTTCCCTTATTAGTTTACATGAGTAATTTATCAAGCACTTGGTGAGCATATATATGCACATAACACTAAACAACAAGTAGTCATCATAATTCAAATCCCCATTGATAATTTCAAGGGTTTTACATGGATCCTCATGATATTACATACATATCAATTAACCTCACATGAAATGCATCATAAAATATGGATTAGAATCCCAATGAATCATTATAAATATGTATATAATCAAAACCAACCTGGAATTCAAAAATCCATAAACTTGAAGATTAAAAATAGTTTCTTGGACTCCAAGGGTGAAAGGGCCCCTTGGATGAACACTTCACATACCTTGATTACTACTTTTGAGAAGATTAAAGTGAGTTCTTGAGACTTGAATATTTGAACTTAAAGAGGTTAGGGCTTACTTTTGAGAGAGTTTATGAGTAAAGAATGAGATTTTTTCCCTATAGGCTGATTAATTTGGAGTTAAGGCTAAATACGGGTGGGGAAAATGACCCATTTGCCCCCATAACTCATAGTAAAATAATGCTGAACATGGCTATCATCACGTCGCGACCCCTGCTTGGGTCAAGTAGCCATCACAATGAAATTCCTATCGGGTCAAGTAGCCATCACGACGTGACCCTTACTTGGGTTGACTGGCCTCGCGATGCGCGACTATTGCGACACTTCATTATTTTGGGCATCCAAACTCACCCTTACGCTAGTTTGAAAAATTCAAAACTTGCCTGAGATGATCTATAAGTGAAACTGATCATGAATCAATTTAAAAATCGACTAACTAAGGCTAGAAAGGTCAAAAATAAAATCCTCTAAATTTGGAAGGCTAAAATGATTCTAAGTCTTGATACTTAGCTAAATTTTTTTTCTAAGTCTTGGACCCCCTCAACAAGCTTAAAGGACTGAGTTAAGCTAAGAATTTTGTGAGGTCTTACATATAACCTAAAAAGAGTGTTATTTTTCTATACTTTCAGTCGATTAACAACACTTTCATCCTCTCATATTCAAAAACATCAAGATTAGGGTTTCCCTCACGAAGTCATCTTTCAAGACTCAAAAAATTCAAGCTCTCCTCACAAGTTAAGCAATTTCAGGTATGTGGGGTATTCATCAATGGGTTCTTTCTACCCATTGAGCCCGAAAATTCTCTTTTTGATTAAAGTATGAAGTTTTTCCTCTTTTATGAAATTATCCATGTTAAATATAAAATTAATCCTTGCTTTCCTTAGTAATTTGAATTCAAGTCATTGCAACATATGTCTCTATATAAATTGGATTGCTTCATGCTTTGAATTTTAACTATTCATGTCATATTCAATTGCTTCAATGTCAAATTATCAAATTATGAATTAAACCATGTGAAATTATTATCCTCCCAAGGTTAATACATTCATATATTCAAATTCATGGACTTTATGAATTTCGTGACACGTATTATTTTTTGGGTCTTTAAATTGGGACTTTATCTTACTGTTTCAAGTGTTGTTATCAAATTTTTTAATCATTCAGTGCTGACGGGTTATGAACACCCGATACCTATGTGTTTACTTATGTTTTAGACTTTTCAAGTAATGAGTCAGTCCATTCATGATTTTATTGTCATACTCAGTTTGTTATGATCATGCTGATCACTATCAGTTGAGATATTCAGTTGACATTAGTCAAAAATGATGTCCGTTTAGTTGGGAGTTAGGATTTAGCACTTTCTAAACCCAGGAATGGGGGCTCACCTACCAGTAAAGGGTGTGACTTTAGTAGCAATCCCCGGGTTTTAGAACTATGTAGCCAGCGTAAGTTTTGAGAGGTCTTCCTACCAGTTAAGGGTTAGAATTCTCTTAAGGGAACCTTCCAGTAGAGGGTGACTCCCTAGTCCTTCAGGACACTAGCTTAGTGGATCCACACAGCCAGTGTTAGTACCCGTGGCAAGGTACTAACACCCTTTCAACTGGAGTTATAGGTTGGACCCTGATTAGCTCAAATTAGGGCATGTAGATTACATGATAACTCCCACAGTTTCAGTTAGTACTCAGTTTATATCAGTTTTGGTTTGCGTAACCAAGTAATCAGATCTTCAGTTATCCAGTCAGTCAATTTTACAGATTAAATTTAGTATATGCTTTACTTGGTCTTGCATTCTCAGTTTTACATATTCATGAATCCATTTTCAATTGCAATATGTATTTTAGTTAGTCCTTATATCACGTACCAGTATATGTAAAGTACTGACCGTATACTTTTCTCATGTGCTATGTTGTCTTATAACATAGGTTCGGGCACTCAGTTTTTCGACCATCCTTAGACAAATCAACATTACCCAACAACAGTAGTGTTGAGTCTTCTTCCATCAAGGACATGACATAATTTACCGTTATTTCAACTTCTCTTTATGTTCAGTCAGTCGGAGTTAGTTAGGGGTTTATCCCATCAACTCCTTATGATTTTTAGAGGCTTTCAGATAGACAGACAGTTAGTTGATTTTCAGTCTATTCAGTTGTTCCAGACATGTTGAATTATATTTTTGTATTACATTGTACCAATATTTTACCATATTATCTTCCGTATATATTATCCCATTAGTATTTTATTCAGTGCTCACAGTAGGTACTAGATCATGGGTTAGATTGGGGTCACTTGTCGCCTTAAGCACCGTGTTACAACTAGGGAATAGCTTTGGGTCGTGACGTAACCAAATATTAAAACTAACTTCTTTGACTAATTATTCGGGTTTGTAATACTTGAACTGTTTGCTTGCTTATGTTTTTAAATTTTCATAAAATTTAAACTGTTGCATTTCATGGTATACTTCTACATTTGAATATATAAACTATTTTAGGGTTTCGCGGATGTCCTAGCTCCTATTTATCAATTCCAAATAAAGTGTTAGAAATACGATAGTTAGCACGTTAGGTGTTCGATGGCTGTTCGTATTTTCAAACCCAAGTTGTCAACTTGGAAACCTGGTCAAAGCTCACTCTAGATACCTAGGATAGAGCAAAACCAAAACCATTTTTAGGCATGAGCCTAGGACGACCCAATACCTAAGGAGGTATTGGGCCTATTATAAAAACCCACCTTACGTCTATTGACTACGAGTCAATAATAGACGATCATCCTTTATGTGTTTTAATTGAAGGATGCAATAATGAATATACGGACCATTGTCCTTTGGGATATATTTGGGGTCAATGGAATGTCATACAAATGACATGTATATCTTTCAAACGTTAGGCTTAACTTTGGATTGAAAGGTCCCATGTATGCTAGGATGTGTTAAAAATAATTTATGTACTAAAGTGTTCCATTATTGTTAGGCATATAAGACTCAAAAAATTTGAATCCTCCTAAAATGCCCTTAAAAGTCTCTCGATAAAATCCCTTCCAAATTACCCAAGCTTGATTCAAAATTCACTAGGTCACTGTCCAATTCACATTGACCATGTTGCTCTCACAAATCACCTTTTTTGTTTATCAATTATAGCTAGAGTTATCTAGGTATTCTATTAATGGCAAGACTAGCATGTCTTCAAAAGTACCTTCCAAATATTACCTTAGGGTGTTTATTCGTAAACACCCGACCTCTTGAAATCATTTAATTCACTCTATTTGAAATGTTGTTTTCCCCATTAAATTCAAAGTCTGTCAAATAGTCAAAATTTTGATCATTCAACCACTTTTCAAAAGTGTCCCATTTTTCGAATGTTGGGCTAATCTGTTTTGAGCTAAACAAATGTTATTTATTTGATATTTCTTTGGTTAATTATTACAATTCATGAACTAAAATTTTACCTTTTGAGTGTTTTTCTTTTCTTTTAGAGAGGCTGATTTGTGTTGGTAGTCAAACTTTCTCGCTTCACAAAGATAACAAGCAAATCGCTGGAAGAACATCAGTATTTCACACTGTCTAAGGTCAAAAAAACGACTACATATTCATCAGTTATTACTTGGGCTAATAGAAGGACTCGTTCAACTATAGATCCTAGTTTGATTAGTATAAATACTTCACTGATTCAGTTCCCATCTTCTCTGTGGAAATGGACCAGAGTGCCTTGATAGGAAGAGAAATAAACCAGAGGTCGTTGAGGGTTTGGAGAAACAAATTGCCGAGATAAGGTTCATGGTGAGTTAAAGTAGAACACTTTCTTAGACTTCTCTAAACACGACTTTACCTCCTGATGCTCGACAAAAGGGACCTATGTTTCCAACGTCAGAAGGAGTTGATTAGGAAGGTCATTTTGCTCATGCTTCTCAGAATGCCCTTTTTGGGTACACATTTGCTCATCCAAAGGTTTAGAACATATTATTGTCAAACCAAGCTCTACTAGTGTACACTTATTTTACCGCCCCATCGGTGCCACAAACTCAAGGGTTATACCACTTAGATACTAATCATTATGTTGAAACAAAGAATGATCCTAGAATATATATTGATGAGATGGTGAACAGAAAGATCAAGGTCTTGGAAGATGTAATGAGAAGCCTTCAGGGGATTGAGAGTAACCAATGTGTGAAGTATGAAGAGTTGTGTGCATTTCTCGAGATTGACTTGCCTCCTAGTTATGAGATCCCAAAATTTGAAAAGTTTGATGGGTATGGAAATCCTTTCTTTCACTTGAAAACTTATTATGAAAATTTGATTCGTGTGGGAAAGAATGAAGGAATACGGGTCAAGCTATTTAGTCAAAGTTTGAGTGGAAAGGTTTTAGAATGGTACGCTAAGCAAGATATGACTAAGTGGCATACTTGGGATGACCTGACAAATGCTTTTGTGGATCACTACAAGTTTCATGTCGATATCATTCCTGACAGGATCTCTATCACAAATCTAAGATAGAAATCAATCGAGAGTTTTTATAGATATGCCATACACTGGAGAGAAGAAGCGACCAGGGTACATCCTTCTATGGAAGAAGCTGAAATGATAAGTTACTTCATTCATGCACTAAATCCAGAATATTTTGATCGCATGGTAACAATGACTGGAAAAATATTTCCTGAAATTTTTAAGACTTGGGAAATGATTGAGGATGGCCTCAAGACAGGAAGGATAATAAATTTGACAGAATTGTAATCCACTCATAAGGGCTTCAAACCTAGCTCTTTTGGAAATGGAAAGAAAAAAAAGAGAAGTAATGGGAGTGATGACTCAAGAAATTTCTTCCAACTACAAGCAACCTCCTCGATACCATCCCAATACTCGATATGCTCACTATCCAGTTTACAATGCGCAAGCAACATATCATGCTCAATCTCTACCATAAAACTACCAAAATAATGCCCCTTGTGCCAATCATGAAAGAAAGCCTCCCAGGATCTTCACGCCATTGGCAGAACTACTTACTCGGCTTTATGAAAGGTTGAAAGAAGGGTTACTTCATCCAGTGGAAACAAAGACTGAAAACACTTCTGCTAATTGGTATGATCCAAACAAGCAATGTGCTTACCATTCTGGAGTTGTTGGACATAATATAGAGAAATGTATCACTCTCAAGCACAAAATTCAGGATTTGATTGACAACAACATAATAATGCTTGAAGAAGCTCCAGCTAATGTTAACAATAATCTATTGTCCAATCATAAGAAGTAGTTATTAGCATCATCAATCAGAAGAAGAATGAATTTTCCTCAAAAGGCTCACTTTGGCGTTCTTTTATCCCGCGTTTAGAAGTTAGTGTTTTATTTTCTTATAATCGTACTTTCTCATTTTACTTCCTTGTAATTGCATTCTGTCGTTTTATTTCCTTATAATCACACTTTATGGTTTGATTTCCTTATAATTTCACCCTTATAGTTGTAATGAAGTATGTTCGACCTAATTTTCCTTGTGGAATACATAGGCGGCCAGTATTGACTTTAGTCACATTATCAAATATCAAATATCCCTTTTATTTTGAATGAACTATGTTTGACTTGAATTCCCAAGAATGGGATACGTAGGCGACTTATGTCGGCTTCGATCAACCCCTTAGAAAATTTATCTTTTCATTTCATGTGCAAACTATGTTTGACCTCCCAAGAATGGGATACGTAGGCAACCTATGTTGACTTCGGTCAATCCCTCAGAAGCTTTATCTTTCCATTTTATGTTGGACTACCTTTCCTACCCCAATGGAACGCGTTGGTGCCATACTAGTTCGGTCATATTTACCATAATATTTTCATAGAAATTATGACAAAATTTTTTAAAAGACCTCCAAAATTCATCAAAGGATCCTTTCCCAAGTTAAATAAAGATGACATTTTAGCATGTAAATGGGGCAGAAATTTTTGAGAAGGTGTCAAAAATTTCACAAAACATGACATTTGCTACAAAGTTGAAAATTAGATGTTGCTGAACCTGAGATTGGGGCATAATTTTTGAAGTTCTCTATGCTTAAAGTGCTCTACATAAAAAACAACTCAAGTATTTGCATTTTAGACAGGGGGCAAATTTTTTGTGAAGGTCTTAAAATTTCATACTAAAGAATGTCATAAGTTATGAGAAACTTTGAGAGTTTATATGTTATAGACTGAGGCAGAATTTTTGAGGAAGATCCTAATAAATTTCACAAAAACTGTACTTCAAGATTTGAAAGTTTGCAAATCTATGATCAACAAGGTGCATCAGGCGAGCAAGACAATACCAACACAGTTAGTCTCCTAAAACTAAGAATTTTCTTTGGATGCAGGAACAGTGAAGTCACAAAGTTGACAATGTTAAATATGACAAAGGGCATTATCAGACCCATTGTGGCCTTGCCGAAAATGATCGAGCATAATGACAAAGATGTGAAGATATTATTCAAACTACTATCTATAAATCATTATGAGTTAAATAACTTTATCTTTATCTTCAAACTCTATCTTTTGTTATACTCCTAACTTAGTTATAACAGATTGTTGTGTTATTAATAAGTGTTGTTTAAGTTATACAGGTGACTTCATGCAAGATCGTCTCTAATAAATAATGAAAAAGTATCCTCTCAAAGTTTGAGGATTCAATCCAAAAGCTCAGAACATGCACACTTTCCTTAAAGGATTCCTGATTCAAAGGATGAAGTTCAACAAATTAACTTCTATCCTTTCTTATCTTATTTGGGTCATCCACCCTTTTCAAAAGACACATCTTATTATATTAGGGTTTTCACCCTTTAAGATGACATATTAGGTCGTCACCCCATTCAATGTGATATGTTACATTCAAGATAGGTCGTCCTCCTTTCAATGAGACATGTTGGATCGTCACCCCATTCAAAGTGGCACATTACATTTAAGATAGGTCGTCCTCCTTTCAATAAGATACGTTGAACCGTCACTCTGTATAAAGTAGCATGTTACATTCAAAATAGGTCAACCACTTTTCACTGAGACATATTGGACCGTCACTCTATTCAAAGTAGTATGTTACATTCATAATAGGTCATTCGCCATTCAACAAGACATGTTGAACCGCCACTGCATTCAAAGTGTCATATGTCCGCCTTTCAATGAGATATGTTAGACCGTCACTCCATTCAAAGTGGAATGTTGCATTCAAAATAAGTCGTTCACTTTTCAATAAGACACGTTGGACCATCACTCCATTCAAAGTGGAATGTTACATTCAAAATTGGTCATATGTCTTTCAATAAGACACATTGGGTCGTTACCCCATTTAAAATGGTGTGTTACATTCAAGCTATGTTGTCCTTTTTTCAATGAGACACGTTGAAATATCACCCCGTTCAAAGTAAAATGTTATATTCAAGATAGGTTGTCTGCCTTTTAATAAGACACGTTGGGTCATCACCCCATTCAAAGTGGCATGTTACTTTCAATATAGGTCACCCGCTTTTCAATGGGACTCGTTGGGTAATCTCCCCGTTCAAAGTGGCATGTTACATTCAAGATAAGTTGTTCGCCTTAAAATAAGACACGTTGGACCTTCACCTCATATAAAGTGACCGTTAAATTCAAAATAGGTTTTCTGCCTTTTAATGAGACACGTTGGGTGTTATCCCATTCAAAGTGGCATGTTATATTCAAGATATGTCGTTTGCCTTTTAATGAGACACGTTGGGTCATCACCCCATTCAAAGTGACATGTTACATTTAAGATAGGTTGTCCGTCTTTCGATGAGACACGTTGGATCATCACCCCATTTAAAATGGCATGTTATATTCATGTTGGGTCGTCCGCCTTTTAATGAGAAACGTTGGACCATCACTCCGTTTAAAGTAGCAAGTTACATTCAAGATAGGTTGTCCACCTTTCGATGAGACACGTTGGATCATCACCTCATTCAAAGTGGCATGTTATATTTATGTTGGGTCGTCCACCTTTCAATAAGAAACGTTGGATCGTCACTCTATTTGAAGTAGCACGTTATATTCAAGATAGGTTATCCACCTTTTAATAAGGCTCATTAGGCCTCCACCCTGTTCAATATGATATGTTACATTCAAAATAGGTCATCCACCTTTTAATGAGACACATTAAAACTTTACCTGTTTAAAGTGTTGTGCAAATTGCTTCATGAACTATCTCAACATAGCATATTCAAGCAGGATTGCACCAATTTATGTCTGCGTAACACTAAATTTATAACTAATCATTTGTTTGGGTTGTTTTCAAAAGCATCCAAAAAGATGTAATTCTCAAATTAAAACCACAGGTGTGGACGATTCCAAAAAGGTCGCAACACAACGTGAAACTTTTTTTTAGCAGCGAACTGGGACATAGTCTGATGAGGAATATCAAACTCTTTGGATGCGAGCTGAAGGACGACTTGCACCACCATCAAACCACACCCTTATTAGAAGGCATGTGGGTATTTTGGGATGTTTTGTTTCAATTTCATCTCTGGTGAATTTCTAAACTCTCATTAGAGGTAGTCTTCCTATTCTTTGAAAATTAGGTGACAACACACCTAGAGCTTTGGAAATTATGTCCATGTAGCTTTCAGTTGTGGGTGTAAAGGGGCCTCATATTTGTTATTGAGATAAATGAAAGCCTCTTTCCTTAACTAGATATATTTGTCACTCATTCTGAACCAAAGGTTGTCTTAAATAAGAGACTATCTTTTCCACCGTTTGAGTTGAACTACAAGAAGTCTGATTCCTTGAGTCTCGGGGATATATAATCTAAGGTCTATGTTGAAAAATCGACTGCATTCTAACCTCCCCTCTAATCCTCTTATTCTCTAGCTTTTCAGTTTCACAAAAATTCAAAAACCGAGATAGCTTGTGAATTCTTTGAAAATCATGCTTAAAATCAAGCTTTATGAACTATAAGTGACCTGAATTCTCATGTAATCTGAGAAATGTAGGGAGCTCGACATCGGGGTCTGTCCATAACTCAATGAAACTCGTACGAAAATCAATCCCCTTTTGGAAAACGAATTTATGGTCGGACAAAAATTGGAAATGTTAAACTTCCTTTGCCCAGGGTTACTTGCATTCACCCTACCCAAAGGGAGGGGGCAGTTGTTGACACCTAATTTTTACCCTCCACATTCCAAGTAAGTTTTTGAATTTCTCAATTTTAAATAATTTTAAAATATTTATTTTAAGTTATTTTAAAATATTTATTTTAAGTTATTTTAAAATAAATTTCAACCCTACCTTTTGAATTTAGGTGAAATTAATATGTTTAGTTTTTAATTATACAGGATTATACAATTATCAGTTAAAGAAAATGCTTTAGAATTTATTCAGAGTGAAAAGTTTGATTAAATTGCAAATAGTTTACTTGTTCAAGATTGATTTAAAATAAGAAATTAATGACATAATTAGTTTCTTAATTTTTTTTTAAAATAATTGTGCTTTTATTAAATATTTATTTTAAAATTATTAAATTTGAAAAATTCGTTAAATTAATTAGTAGATAATTTTGCCTCAAATTTATTCAAATTTATTCAATTATGACTATTTTATTAATATAAAATAACCATAATTAGAAGTTAATAATTATTGTTTTATTAACCAGCCCGTTCTCCTCAATCTATACAACACCCCTACCTTTTTTGAATTTAGATTTTGCTCCAAGCTAGCCCAACCAGCACTTCCCTCAGCCTAATTGGCCGACCCGACCCACACCTTTATAATTTCTCCTTTACCCTCAGACAAACACCGACAACGACACAACCCCTTTCCCGTAACAACAATACAACAGCGATAAAGGTGTAACAACAACACCACTGACCAACAATAATTCAACGACAACAACCCTAGTAATACCTAGCTGCCCCTCAATTTTATTCTTTTACCCCCGGTCGTACAACCATTTTGGGCTAAGGTTTCATGTACCTTCCCCTTGCTCAGACCATGTTCACTCGCTTTTTGGAAAGAAGCCAACGGGTACGTACCTCTCTGCCTGTGGACCTCAAATTCCCCAAGAAAATCAATTCAAAATCCCATTTTTCAAATTCGAAACCCTAAATTTTCCCCTCCTAAATTCCCCTATAAATAGATAGTGAAGCATAGGGGTGAAGGGAGAGATTGAGGGGAAAAATTTGGGGGGTTTTGGAGGCGCATGCTTCTAACCACACGCAACCAAATTCTCAAAGAACACAATTCAAAAAAATCAACATCCAATGAAATTATTTTGAGTTCCTGCAGATTGAAATTGAAGTTAGTGTTGGAAGTTTTGTCATAAAGTCTCGTAATCCGGGTTCGCTGCCCATAATTCCTTTACTCTTTTATCTCTCTAGATTCTAGTTGTTTTGAATGAATGATTTATGGATTCATTCGATTGGTAGTAGGCCGTTGAAAAATGTAGATTTTTTTAAAAAAGTTGCTACGTTGTGAATCTACGGGAATACTGACACGCCTCAAGTTTTGTTTGTCATATAGATGAGATTCTTTGCAGCAAATTATTAAGTCTGTTGTCATAACGATTTGTTTCTCTAGATTCATATAATAAAAGCAAATTCGTTGTTAACTAGTAGTTTGATTGTTTCTGTTTCGTATTTTAAACAGATACTTTTTCTCCTAGTTTTCTTAGTAAAAAATGGTTGAAATTACTGAAGGTTTTTCAAATAAATTTATAAATTACAAAGTGGAGGTTTGAAGCTTTCTTCAAGACCAAGAGGGTTCTTTGTAAATCTATCAAGTTTATCGAATATATACACATATGAGGGGTTTTAATTGTCGAACAGTTCTGAAAGTTTGATTTTTAAAAATTCATACCTATACCAATAGTTTTTTTTCAAGACAAATTTGTACTGTTGTGGTGGTTGCAAGCTGGAATTTCCCCTTCACTTCCATTAGTTTGAACTAAAAAACAATTTTAACCATGGAGTTTATGCGTTTGGTTACTAAGTTGCTGCACTTTCATTTAAACATGATGGGTTGATTATCTGGGATGTCTTAAAAACAAATTTGGAGTTTTCTTTTAATTCTGATAAAAAATGTCCAGTGTGTAAAAATCTAAAGCTTGCTTGTCTATTAAATCTAGCTCGACTTTATTCATTTTTTTTTAGAGATTTTACACTTCGATTTGCGTTTATTTGAAACACTTGATTGAAGTAGTTGCACTGTTGTTGTCTGACTAATACCCCGTCATAAGTGTTAATTCATTCTCTCTTGAGCATATGGATCGAGCATGTCAATATCCTATCTTCTTTAGAATATGATAAAGTTTGTTTTTAAAAATAAATTTTACTCATGAGTGTGAACTGGTCACTAATCCTTATCTCCTTTATTCTGCATGTGGAACTTTGCTCGAGTCCATTGGACTCTTCCCCGTGCCTGCATATTCCTAGAGGGGCCTTAGCCCGACTATACCTCGAGGGGCCTTAGCCCGACTATACCTCGAGTCAACCCCCATGCTAAAGTTCCAAATGGACTGATATACACCATATATATAAGATTTACATGTTAAAGGTGGCTGATATAAGCCAAGATATGACAGAATGATAAAGTTGCATGTGGTTATACAAGTTTTTATACGCTGATATACAACGTATATACAGGAAGACGCAGAAAAAGAGGGCTGATATACATATAGTATACACTGCAGAAAGAGGACCCAAAGTCCATAATTTAAAGCCCAAAAGCTGGGCAACTTTATTAATGGGCCAATTAAGGGCTCAATTTCAATTCTTGTATTCATTTTTTTTGGGAAAATTAACTATATAAACTTATTAGATTTGTTATTACAAGTTATAGCAAAACTTTTAAGTTTTCAAGTTATAGCAACTTTCATTTTAAAAAATATATAAAAAAGGTTTTTTTTTGTTTTGTTGAAAATACAAAAAAGTAATTAATGAAAAAGGAAAATTAAAATTTAATACAATTAATATACAATTTACCTTCCTTAAAAATAGTTAACCTTAATTATTGATATTTATCCACCCCAAATCTCTCTAACTGTTATTTTTCCTCCTATTTTAATGTTTCCATTAAGAGTTTCCATCTTCATACACTACCTTATATGTATGTATAGAGATATGCACCAAACATGGAAGGCAAAGGATTAAAATGAACTTGTGCATTTTTCCTTTTCATCAATGGAGTTATAGAATCCAAAACAGCCATTTCATTCTGTCCTTATACAGCCCGTGACATGTGACATGGACTCATGCTTCCAATAATGCAATTTACAAACAAAAGACACCAATGGCAGAAGCACATTTAGCATGTAGTCTGCATATGTGAATACTAGAAACAACCAAAGTGACAATAGAATGTTTAAGAATCGAAAGACCTATATCAGCAAGAGGTAGTGAGATCATCCTCGAAGGAATCAGCAGCAGAAGCAACTACCAACTGAGGCTGAAGGATGATACCCTCTCTTCCTGCCTTTCTACGTTCACGCTATAATCTGAAGGATTCTCTCTTTCGATTTCTATAGCTGTTGGGGTTTTCGGGTTGCATTTCATGTGGATAAACACTTACCTGCACATTTCCAAGTCTAACATTCTTTCCTAGGTGGAACTGGAAATATCACTAAGAGACGATAGAACACTTATCTGCCTCTGGCATTAATCCTTTATACTAACTAACTGATAGAAGACTACCAGTAATCATAGCTAATTATCCAGATTAGCATAAGCATCATGTTGTTAGAAACTCAAATATTGGTTTAAAAAGAACAAGAACAACTCAAGTTGGAGTTCTGTAAGCGTGCACCCCAAAGTACCAAAAGATTTACATAATAAATTTAGACTACAACTGCAGTTGTCATTTCTTTAGATAACTTCCAGCTATCTATGTCTTTACGATAGGTCAGATACAAGAGTTGAGAACCTTAAACCTTATAGCAATCTGTTCCTTCAAGTGACAATAAGATAAGTATTCCTTTAAACCTTCCAATACCACTTTTATACTCAATCTTGCGCCTTTTAGGCAATCCACATATTTCCAACAAATAATATGTGCATTGCAGGCAGCAAATCCTAGAAAACAACCAAACTCAAAGCAATTACTGCATAATAGTAATAGTACCAGCAGTGATAGAAACTATTCCATAACAGCTGTAAATATAGAAACGAATTATCACATTATACATAGGGTCCTAAGTTTATTGGTTTTCTTCTCTACCTAGTCACTATTGACTACTGATCATCATGATTCACACCCACACAAATCCCCAATAGGTGAGGGAAGTCCAAAGAAGGCAAAGTGTACGCAGACCTTATCACTACATCACAGAGATAAATTTACTTTGATTGTATAGTTCAAGTGAAATAAATTATACAATAATCTTTGTCCAAGTATTCACTTTGATTCTATTTTACTTCTTAATTAACCGTTTTCGTCAAATAGAATTTGTTCCTATTAACGATTTGTGATATAGATAAATGCATAAATTACTCATATCAATTACCAAATACACTGGAAAAGATGTATGATATACAGGCAAATAAAAAGGGAATAAGGAAGGCTATCAGCTACTAGCATAAAGATAAAAATAAACACTAGTTACAAAAAGTTATTGAAGAACAATGGATACAAGAAAACCAAAATTACAATCACAAACACACACCAGAAACATGCCATTTGGTATGACATAAAAATATTTTTCTTAACAAAATCAACAACAACAACATAGGATCTAGGGAGGATGGTGTACACGCAGTCTTACTCTACCTTGTGAACGTAGGGAGCCTATTTCTAATAAAACCTCAACTCGATATTTTTTTTGAAAATTATTTTTTCAATATTTGATAACCAAACTTCTATTTCACATATCAATGCACCCAATGTAGCTAAAACTCAAGACCCAAAATTTGAACCAAAATCGTCTCAAATATGACCCAAAAGTTGCTTAGGACATCATAAATCTTATTTGGTGAGAATTCACTGAATATTGTGCAAGAAAAATTCCAAGCCAAGGGACCAACAGATGAACATAATGAAATGTGTATAAACAAAAATATTTTGTGGTACATGAAATTATCTATGGAATACTAAAACTACATTGACTATGAGAATTCGGAGAATTTCCCAAATCAAATTTCAACATTCCCAATAGCCTATTAGGTATCGAAGTAGTAGTAGTCTTACAGTACGCGTACGATAAATTCGCACCTGTCACACCATATCCATACAAATGGTGCGATTCCATACTATATGGCTATCATTAGCTCCTCTAAGATACAAATTGTTCTCAGTACGCACACTTATAACAGTAGTTATTCATTAAATTATCAACCTGCAGAAGATACAAACAAGCATAAATCAATTGACAGCCCTTGTTGATAGGAAAACATAGTTTTCTAATGAATTAGTGTAGCAAAAATTACAAATTCAAGCACACAAAGCACACCTATTACATGTTACACGATTTATACAAGGCAGAATACGATACTCTGTCATGTTCTATCAACAATAGTATGTAACACTTGCAATAAACAAGATGCAGTTTTTATGTGTAGCAAAAATTATATTGAAATAACAAGTTCACAACCAAATATACCAAATAGAACCTAGATATCGATAACCATGATCTTTAGAAATTTTAAAACCATAACAGATACGTTTAACAATACATACAGTGTAATCCCACAAACGGGGATCTATACCCCTTGAAGACATAGATAATTTATAAATAGTTTAACTTGAACTTTGCATTTACCTCTAATTTATAAAGCCTCAAATGCAGTCATAATACACTAAAAATAGTGAGATTATATGGCCCATAATGTCACAACATACTAGTTACTACACTGTTGAAGACATGGTCCTTTGTCACCCAAAAAGTGAAAAAATATATTAATTAACAGAAAAATAGCAAAACACACACACACTATAGCAATAAACAAGCATTAAGTTATCTAAAAACTGAACCACAATTTGTTCATTACATTAGGGATGCCATCTTATAATCCCAAAAGTTGCAACAAAAATACAAGTTCATAATTTTAACAAAAGAGATAGAACATTCATTATCACCATAAAATATTGACCAGTCCCTTGTCTTAATACACAAAACATGCCAATATTAGATTTTCACTGTTGTGCCTTGCCATTTCCTTTTCTCGTCTTAAGTTTATCCACTCTTAATTGCTCCAACTATCTCCCGGTAATAGATGCATTATCATTCCATGAGAGCCCTTTTGGTGCATACAAGTCACTTGGTTTAGTTGAACCTATACCATCATGAAGAAATTTGATTGGTCTTGATCCAATTGGTTTTGGTTATTTCCATCTTTGTAAGATTTTAGACTTGAACTCTGAAACACTTCTCGGCTTTCAAGGTATATCTTTTTCAACTTTTAAACCACGATACTCAAACTCAGGATAACTTGGAGATGGACCAAAGATGGACTGATCAAAGGACTTGCCAAAGAGGAGATGTCGTTGAGTTGACGTACTGTCTTGACTAGCCTGTGGAGCTTCAAGGCTACGTCCTCAACTATTCCATGATCTGGGAATCTGGGAGGGCTTGGTTCTACATCTTCTTCATCAATTAGTGTTCTTCGCCTCTTCATTGACTGTTTGCCCTTCATTCGTTGTTTGTCTTTCATTTGTTTCTTACTCTTCAACTGGCTGGACTTAGAAGTGCCTTCATCACTTATTTTGTGAAACTGATAAAATAACAACTTAAGCATAAATCTGTAATACTTAAAAAAAATTAGAAGTGATTAATTACAACAAAAAGTTACCTTTTGACAACCCTTGGCATTGTATCCTGGAATTCCACAGGTTGAACAAGTCTTAACTCCACCTTTCATTGTTGCATCCCACTCAATTTTCCTCTTAAGTGCTTAATCTTTATCTCTTTTCCTTGTTGTTGGAGGTCTGCCAGCCAGGGTTACCCAAGGGGGTAGTTCTATTGCTTCTGCTGGATCAATTTTCCATAACTTAGGGCCAGACACTGGTTGTAGCTTTGAATGATAAGTCAAGAGATATGCCTCCTTTGTGTACCACCAGTGGATCTCTTCCCTAGGATCACTCTCCTTATAAAGAAGTTCCTTGATTGCATGGGGACAAGGTATTCCGGCAAGTTCCTATACCCTAACAATGTGTTTGTCATTTCCCTCACTAATCTTATATCCATAATCACCATTGAAATTTAATTCACACATTAGCAATTTTCAAGTATTAATTGTACAACTCAATAGCTTTTGGGCTCCATTTAGTATCCCAAGACTTCACTTCTTTTTCATGTTTTACAAACTTCTTCATTACCTTTATTCTGATAGCCTCAAGTATCCCAATGATGGGTTTCTGTCTTACTTCCAATATCCATGAGTTGAATGACTCGAAAAAGTTATTTTTCACTTTTTAATTCTTGCAAACTGTGTCTAAAAATACTCTACACCAAGTTTCAATTGGAAAATGCAACAGGTTGTCTTTGGCTTCTTCTGATAATTCAGCCAATTTTTTCAAATTATCATCCAGCTCCTCTTTGTAGGTGCTCCATGCACACCACCATAATATCTTAGACATTTTTTTAGATTTTTTTCTATTTCTTCTCCAATTAGCCTCTATGTGTCTCATACAGTATCTATGCATGACATTAGGTAGAATAATTTTAACTGCTTTAAGCAGTCCCTGTTTATTAGAAAAAAAGTTGATAAATGAAAATAAATAAGAATAATTATCAAAAAATAATGAACTGATTCAGTTCACTAATTAGAAGATAATGAAATGATTCAGTTCACTTCTTAGCAAATAATGAACTAAATCGATTCACTTATAAAAAAATAGTGAACTGACTCAATTCTCAGCAAATAGTGATAATCATGTCAATGTTAAAGAAAATAATGAAATTGTACAATATTGATAGTTCACCTTTTGCATATCCAAGATTAATGTGATCCCTTCTCCATTGTTGAGGCTTAGAGACTGCTGAAGCAATTTCACAAACCAAAGCCAAGTAGCTTTGCATTCTTTGTGCACGATGGCCCAAGCAATAGGATAAATATAATTTATTGAGTCTTGACCAAGAACACATAAGAGTTGACCTTTGGCTTTACCTTTCAAAAAAGTTCCATCTAATCCAATGAAAGGTCTCAAACCAGCTTTAAACTTTAGTGCATCAAAACAGATATACATTCTCAAAAGCTGCCTTTTTTCTTCAATTAGTAAAACCTTAAGGCTAACATCACTCCCTACTTTACTCTCCAATAGAGAATTCGTATATCCAACAAGCTTTTTATAGTCATCACAAAAACTGCCTTCCATTTTTTCCCAAATCATTCTTTTAGCTCTCTTACACTTCCTAAAAGAAGCATTAATGTTGAATGCAATTTTGAGATCAACTCTAATGTCTTTGATCTTATATTTGGGTTTAGCTTGTAATTTTTCCTTGAAGTAATAAGCAAGTGTAGTTGCTGAAACCTTATAGTTACCACATGGATCATCACATTTATGCTTTCCCATTAATGTTTTCACACTAACACCAGAACAATTCTTCTCACCAGAAATTAGGCAGAAAAAGTTGCACACATTTTGACAAACAACCCTAAATCTTTTTGAGTTTTTTTTTATCGCTAGGTTATAGCCATTTGCTAATGCATGCAAACTAATGAATCTTCTAGCTTTAGCTATATCTTTGAAAGTCATAAACCTATGTAACTCCTTGTATTCAAAAAACTTGTCATTGATTGTTCTTTTTCTTTCTTTAGCGAGAACCTCTAACTCCTTAGAATCATAATCAGAATAATCAGAGGCATTACAACTATCATTATCAGTTTCCTCAGGGTTGCAACTGCTATCTTCACTATCTACTTCATCAACCTCTACCATAGACTCTTTCAGTCTATGTTTTTACCATCAACAGGTAATTCGCTATCTTTAATGGTAAACAAGTTTATAACATCAAATTTATCATTCACATAAGACAATAATGTTCTAATTCCCTAATCACGTACTATTTCATAGTATTTTCCAGAAGGGAAAGACACAATAGCTTGTTGAACAACAAGAAATCCTAATGTATCATTGTATTCATTCACAATATCAATAAACGATAACAAATCAGAATCATACCCTTCCCATTTGTGCACCAACTTTCTTGAATATAGCATTTCTTGCTCTCTTATCCACTCACCGCCATAGTGGAATACCATGTCAATTAGCACTATTTTAGATAATCTGAAATCAGTAAGAATTTCAAATTAAGATAACAGATAAATAAAAAAAGTAATTAGAGCATTTAGGTAGCACAAAAATGAAGAAATATTTTCTAAACTAAAACAATGGACAATGAATAAACAATAAAAGATGCTATAATTAGACACCAAGAACGACATTTTTATTAGACCTAATACCACAAATGTTTTTCAAATAAGAATAGAAGATAAACGAAAAAAGCTACAAAAAGCCAAGAAAAAATGATTAAACAACAAGTTTTCTGGAAGGAAAACAAACAAAAAAAATGTGTTGGGACCATTTCTCAATCCAGTAAGTCCCACTTCTCCATAACTTTTAGGAGACAAGAATAAAATTTTGGGACCACATTTCAATTCTTTTCCTATTTTGATGACATTGTAATCAATTCTTTTTAATTAAAAAAAAGGAAGGAATAAAATCTATAACTGAATTTGCACTTTACAAAATATAGGAATACCTAATACCACAAATCAATTCATCCTTAATACCCTAAATCCGTCAAATCTAACATATCATAAAAACGCTAAAACAACTCACCTATACTCTAAACTTAGAACATCTTAGAAAACCCTAACAATTAAAGAAAGCTAAGTAAAGGAGTTAGACATTTTATTACAGTTAGAAAATCTTTAGTTTATGAGAAACTACTTTGGAAGCTTTATTAAAAGCCCTAGTTAATAAGGAGTTAGACATGAAAGAAGAGAAATATGCTCAAATCAAAGAAAATTTTATACCTTTACTGAGATTCCCTTAATAGATCTATAAACATTAGATGGGAAATATGTTAATAGTGTGGGAGACGGTATATTCCATTAGCAGAACTATCTTCTCTTTCAATTGAATCTCTTTTGAAAAGCCGTAATTGTGAAGTATGAGAAAATCATATACCGTCTCTTTCTATTGAAGGTGAAAAGCCTAATGGTGAAGTAATGAAAAATCCGCATATTATGTTTGGGTATTTCGATGGGTCGGGTCGGGTCGGGTTGGAATTTTTTAAAAAATGGGTCATTTAAAGTGATTTGGGTTATTTGTTAGTTGAAGGGTATATATGTGAACTTTTATGACGGCGGGGGTATATATAACCCCAAAGTATAACTAAGGATAAAGTTGGCCATTTTTTTAAAGTAGAGGGGTATTTTTGACTCTTTTCCCTAATATAAAAGTGTATAAATTTGTTATAAAAGTGTATCAATTGAGTATACAGATTGCATGTGCCCAATTGGATCAAATGGCTAAAAAAGGGTATTAAATTGGGCCGACTGGCCTAAGTTGTCCACCTTTTCAATTATGGGCCATTTCTTTTAAAAAGTGGCTAGCCCATGTCCTTTTCCCCTCTTTTTATGTCAAAGTAAAAAAAAAGGAAGAAATTAGTTACCCAAACACAAATTTGACTGATTTCTAAAACAACTCCTCTTACAAAATAAGAGATATACAAACATATACATCAATGACGCCTGGGAAATAAGGGGACATCAGTGATCATACTCTCACTAACACAAACATATTCAATGTCATCATGCACTGAAAAATAATAGGTGATTAGAAAGGCTAATTAAAATCACGAAAAAGTCTGTTATTTTACCTTAGACTAGTCAACATCTGGACTAATCTTGAAAGGGACATTGGCCTTACATATTCGAGGGAGTTTTGCAGCATGACTAATTTGAACTCTGGCAGCTCTTAGAAAAACACTCTTCAAGCATTTGCAAGTGCTCTAGCGGTCAGATGTGGTACGTGTAGTGCTGAGGAGAGATTTGATACCACTACAACACTCTGATGACACACTTAATCCACCACCTAACACGTAGCCAAGACATGGGTCAATGCTACTATATGTAAAGAATAGATTTTCGATTTAATTTAACCTCAAAATCTAGCTCGGAGGATTGTTCAAGTTCATTTAAGGAGACCAATTACCCATCCCTTTTCTAATATGAGATACTTAGGCCTCGTTAACACTCTTCTACATACCAAGCCTCGTTAATTAGAGCATAGATAATATAATATGGAGGACTTAGGCCTCGTTAACACTCTTCACACACCAAGCCTCATTAACTGGAGCATAGACAATATAATATGGAGGACAATAGCAGGAGCATGGACAATAGATAATATAATATGGAGGCTAATAACAGGAGCACGGATAATATAATATGGAGGTCAATAACAGAAACATGGACAATATAATATAGGGGCCCACCAATGAACAAAGATTCTGGCTTTGATACTATGATAAAGAATGAATCTTGGGCCTTCAACCTCAAAAGCTAGCTCATTAGGGGAGGATCGCCCAAGTCTATATAAGAAGACCAATTCCTTTTTTGATGTTGGATACTTAACACTATACACCATGTTGGGCGTGATTGTTGCATCCTCAACAGCTGTAGATGCTGCTGTGGTGATGACAATGGCCGTAATTGCAGCCGCGGTCATCACGATGCTTATAAGAAGGAAAGGAAATAGTTGCTTATTTAGCATTGTGGAGATAGCTAGAGATGTGTGATATCCTTACCAATGTATACCGATATATATAACCCAAGGTATGATAATTGATAATTCAAGTTGGCCATATTAAGACACCACAAATGGAGACAAACATGTGAAGTACGAAAGTTTGATATAGCATGTTTCATATATTAGAATGTTAAATTTCATACAAGTGTAGTCAAACTAATAGAAATCATCATGTCAGTAAACTATTTATTGCGTTCACATTAAACATATGAAGCACAAAATACTTGATATAGCATGTTTCGTATTAGAATGTTAAATTTCCTAAAAATAAATTGTATTTGAAAATCAGGGGAAGTTAAGGGGGATACTTGTAGTACTAAATTTATCATATTTGTTGAAATGCTATGTCATAGTATTCCTTAGTTATTTGGTTTAACCTTATTAATTATTCTATATTATTTTTAAGGTATACTATATGCTCCATATTTCTAATTTTTATGTAGTCGAGTAGATTCTTTTTCATAAGTATTTCTATTAATCTTATTTGCTCCGTATCTTTCCTCCAATATTTTAAGTATTCATAATTTATCCTTTTAGTCTGAGTAATATCTGAATAATAATATCTACCATCCAAATCTATATTTTCTAACTCTTGTTCTATCCATTCATTATTTAGTAACTCATCTTCAAAATCAAATATCTTTTCCCATATGAGTTTTCTTATATCTATTATGTCTATATCCCTAAGTATATACAAATAAGTATCTTGACCCTATCTATCATTTCATCAGATAAGTAGTTAGTCATTTTATTTCATATGATGCTTATTTCAAAATATTTCCTTCAATCATATACATAACAAAATATGGTCATCTTAGATCACTATGTACTATATTATCCTTAGATAATCATGCTCCTCTGTCACTATTAGCATGGTATTTTTGGATACTTCTTCCCTAAACAGCCCCTCAACTCTGGTTACCACCCTATCACGACTTTTCTGCCTTACTGGTTTCACCTTTAGGATGACATAGTTCTGAGAATTTTTCTCTTTTTTCTCTTTTCTAATAAAATTCGTAACATATTATCCTTCGAATAATTCTACTATATAGTAACTAACATGAACTTATTTTATTATATCATGATTATCAGGAATTTATGAATTTATCTATTCATAATCATAAATGAAAATACTTGTTCTTGTAGGTTTGATGATTCTGAGCTTTTATTTTCCATAGTTGAGTATTAAACTGAATATCTTTGTTGAATATTTGAGAGAATTTTGGTTGTGTACAAGGAGGCTTGCTTTCCGTGTAGAAAGTTTTGCCTTAGATCTGCCGACTGGCTTACATTTATAATCTACAAAATGAAAATCCTAACACTATTCCTATTCTACACTTGTCAAAAAAGTGAAAAACTAATAATGGCACTTGCCAAAAAAGTCAAAAGCTATACAATAATTTATGTCTCTTAAAAACTATCTAATAATTCACATGTCACTTTCATAGCTTTAATATCTTGTCTCTTTGTCTTCTGCCTTTATTTTTTCATTGGTCCGTCCTTCTTTATGTTGCTTTCTATCTCTTGTTGTCTATCTTTCAATTCGCTTTTTTTCATTCTTATCTTCTTGGTTGATTTTTGTCTTTATCTTTTATTCTATTTGGACTTTTGGAATAATATTATCTTCTTCGTTACATCTCGAACATTGATGATCTAGATATTTATGTCCTATTAATTTGTAATATCTTGTCAATAATTCTTTTGGAATAAATTTCTTCTTAATTGCTCTTGTAGTTGGTTGTATTTCTGGATTGAGTAATGCCATTATTCATTTTTAAACTTCTTCCATATCTGATTGTCGTAGCTCCCTTGAATTTGAATAGATCATTAGCTGGTCTCGCGAATAATAACTCTATATAGGGTTTTCATTGAGATAATTATTTGCTAGCTCTTGAATAATCGTAGATATTCCAATAATTCGTTTATCTGCATAGAAATCTGGTATTTCTACCTTAGGTATTTCTGGATATTGTCCAATATCTTCTGGTATAATCATATCTCTGGTTAATCCAATTTTTATAACTTGTATAACTGGTTTAATTTCGTCATATAATATCTCTGCTGGGGCAGTATAAAACTTTATAAAAAATAGGTTTCCTTTGGTTATTTTTTTGTTCGTAAAAAATGCTCTATATATTTCAGGTATAGCTGATAATTTATTTTCGTCTTGGGTATACACGGTATTAAGTAGTCCGTAACTAAAACAATTTCTAACTAGGTTTGGATTGGATTTTGGTAGTGCAATTAACTTGTTGTATCCTTGTAGTTTTTGGGTTATATAGTTTGTGTTCGGTTCTTGGATATTTATAGCTCTGGTTTAAGATTTAGGTAAGTTTGTATTTTGTGGATATTTTTTATGTATGCTCGGGTTATATGGTTATAGGTTTTGTTGTCTTGGTTCAAACTTTCTCGATATGTGGTAGTTTGTAGAGGTATGAATAAAGGTTTTTTTGGTATTTTTGGTATAAATGGTTTATCAAATATCTTGTTCGGATTTAATCCTTGTTTACTAACTCCTTTGCTTGTACTTGCAGACATAGATTAATAAGGATTATGGGTTTTATGGAGTGTCCCAACGTCTACTTTTAGCTCTGAATTTTTGATGTCTTCCGATGACATAGCTCTGCATTTTTATAGTCATGCAGCTGACTTGTAGCTTTAGACTTCAGTTTACCTTCATTACTCTTTAGCTTTTCTACCTCATTGCACATACTATCCACTCTCAGCAAAAGCGTAGTTGGGTTTTTGAGTATCTCTTCTAATGTATCATTTTCTATTATATCAGTCTGTGTAGCTTTGTCTTGATATGTAATCTGCAATAACATTCTTGTTAGTACTGAATATTTCAACTGTAAATATAAATTCAATATATTTAATACCAATCTCCGTATTTCTTTTGTTGTTATTGAATTTTATATTTTCTTAGTTAGCCACCATCGTACCTGTGTATTATTTGTTTGTACAATAAATTTGTTATATACAATATATGGTTCAAATGCTAATAAACACTTAATAATGAACATAATTCTTTCCTATTTATTTCCCATTTTATTTCTGTTTTATTAAATGTTCCTGAATAATATCTACAATGATGTTCTATTTTTTCGTTTTCATACCTGTATTTGAGTACTCCTCCGTAGCTATGCCCACTCACATCTGCTTCTACTATGTATGTAAAATTTTTATTTTCATCTGAAAATTGTAATTTTGGCAGGTTTTTACAAAGTATCTTTACTTTTTGCACTTGTTTTTTATCTTCTTCACTATAATTATATTCTACATCCTTTTTCAATTTCTGCTATAATGATTTTAAATTTTCTGCTAATTTTGATATGTACTCTCTTACTTGATTTACTAATCCTAAAAATGATTGTAATTTTTTTTTGTATCTAATTGTTCTTTTGAATTTATTATTTTTTGTACTATATGCTGTCGCATTTTTACTTCATTTTTATCTATTTGTATTCCTAAAAATTCTATCTGGTTTTTCATTATTTCTGCATTCTTTTCACTTAAGCTTATTCCTGAATTTTCTATTATATTTATAAATTGTTTTAATAATTTTAGGTGTTCTTTAGTTTTTGAATATAACAATATATCGTCTATGTATACTATACAATTAGGTAATTGTTTGAAATAATTATCTATAAAATGTTGATATCTACTTGGTGCATTTTTATATCCAAATGGTAGTACATTCCATTCATAAAATCCTTATGGTACTGTGAATGCAGTTAATTTTTTTTGATTCTTCTTCTAATTTTAAATGGTAAAATCCCGATTTACAATTAAATTTATTGAAATAATTATATCCTTGTATTTGTCTTATTTTTAATATTTTGTTTGGTATTGGGAATTATATGTCATTGCTTTTGCGTTTAGGTTTCTATAGTCAATAACCATTCTACTTTTTTCTCTTTTTTGTTCACTATGTTTATTTACTATAAATGCTGGGCTAGTGTGTTTACTATTACTTTTTTTGTATATATTGTTTTTCTAATAGTTCATTTATATGTATTTCAAATTCTTTTAGATCGTCAAAATTGTATGTTAGTGGGTTTTGAGTTATTATACTATCTTTATTTATTAGTTCAATTTTTACAGTAGTTTTATATTTTTTCCATCCTTTTAATGGATCTTCTCTATATAATTGTTTTAATTTATTTTTGATTATTTCTACTTTATCTATTGAAAATATGGTCATTTCTTCCTTATTTATAGAGAATATAATTAATTCTATCGTGTCTTTAGTAGTTTTTATATTTTCTAATTTTTGTGTAATTTTTTCACTTCCTTTAATCCAATCTATTTTCTTTCTTATTTTATTAGTAACTCTTTTTGCTCTTACCTTTTGTTTGCATGGTGTTGTAAACCACCAGTGTGTTTTAGTTATTAGGTGTGGAAATAGTTTATCTAAAAATGACATTCCTAAAAGCATATCTTTTGATATTAGTTCGTAATTATAAATTTCTTATATTATTAATATTTTATCCCATATTTGTATTTTTAAATTTCTAGCTTTATATGTAATTAGACTCCCTTCATTATTAAATCCTTTAACTACTATTGGTGTTCTTAACTTATCTCATTTACTTTCTGGTAAACAGTTATATCTACATAAATTGACTTCTGCTCCTATATCTATCATTGGCGTATAATATCTATTATAATATCCTTCTATTATTATCTTCATGAGTACATATATTTTCATATTAAAGCTCTTTTTATTAATAATTTTTCTTTATTATACGTTATGGTTAATTGGTTATGTTTTATATTGTATGGTTTTACTTGTTCTATATGTATTTATTTAAGGAATGCATATTATGATAGAACTAAATTTAGAAATCTACCAAAATATTATAAATAATGAATAAAATAGACCAATCCCAAAAATATAAGGAACTAAAAAAAATATTATTTGAGAAACGAAGATAATTAAAAATAAGAAAAGAAAGACTACAATATAATTTAATTGTTGGAGTACGTCAAAAATCAATAAAAGCACAAAAAGAAGAAATATCATATTTAGAAGCTCTAATAGATAACTAGAGTACATACAACAACATGACACATATACAATCAAATAGATAAAATGAATAAAGAATTCATAATAGATGAAAAAAACATATGAAAATTACGAAAGATTAAAAATAAGAATAGTATTTTCTAATTTAGGAAGAAGATATAAGAAAAAAGATGAACATTTATATTTAATGTTAGAAAAAAAAGAATTAAAATTAGAAGATAAACTAACAGCTATGGTAAGAATAGCAAAAAAAAATGAAGAAATAGACAGAAAAAAGAAATAGAAAAAATAAAACAACAAACTACGGATGAAATACAGAAAATAGAAGAAATAAAAAATAATAAGATTACTGAGTTAGAAAAAGAATTAAAAATACTAAAGATCTATATGAAAAAGACAAAGAGAAAAAGACGAAAAGGATAAAGAACAGAAACTACTAGATGAAATAAACCAATTTAAAGAAAAATTACAAACAAAAAATGAAGAATTAAAGACCAATGAATTAGAAATAAATACAATAGATACTGAAAAAATAAATGATTATGATTCAGAAGATAGTGAAACATATACAAAAATTTTAGAAAGAATAGAAGATCTAGAAATTAAGGAAAAAGAAGAAGTAGTTAAAAAAGAAAATATAAAAGAAATAAATAATCTTGAAGATGACGAAAACATAATACCTAGTACATCAGAAATAAGAAAGCCAAAATATAATTACAAAAATAAGTACAACCCAAAAAGTGAATACAGATGGACACTAAAACAAATAGTTAATAAAAATTATAACTTCTTAGATTTAGATTGTGTAATAGACACAAATAAGATGATACAATTATGGGTAGGATATATATCAAAATAATTACTAGATAATAGCATAGACACATCAAATACACTAGAATATATAGAAAAAACACTAATAGGAACAGTAAAATTATGGCTATCAAATTTAACTGAAGAAAGTAAAAAGGTACTAAGAACTGACAAAAATACATAAGGAACAACTAAAGAAGGAACGACTAAAGCATCACCCATAGAAATATTAAAAAATTATGAAACAACTATAAGAAATGAATTTAGTAGTATAGAAACAGAAGAAGAAGAAGAAGAATAAAATATAGAAAATGATATAAATAGGAATTTAATGTTGAAATTAACAATATGTAATATGTGCTACATGGATGAATATACATGTGCATTCAAAGAATATTATTATAAGGGAAAATATAATGTAGAAGAAAGTAAAGAAATAAGGAGATTATATTTTAGCAAACTACCTGAACCATTTAGTTCAAAAATAATAAAATGTTGGGATGAAACTAAAATAGTAGATACTCTAGGAGCAAGGATAAAATTTTTACAACAATGGTATAGGAATATATGTGAAAAATATAGGGAAGAATTAAAAATGTAAAAATATTAATAAAGAATTTAGCATGTTGCAAAGATAAAATAGCACCCCAATTTGGACGTGAAAAAAATACTAAAAGAAAAGAAAAAGATATAAGAAATATAATAAATATAAGAAATCCCAATGTAAATATAAAAAACAAAGAAAAAGATATTACATAAAAGACTATAAACATAAAAGATTATATAGAAAGAAGAAATCTATAAATGAATGTAAATGTTATAATTGTGAAAAATTAGGACACATAGCTAAAGATTGTAAAGTACCCAAAGATCCAAAAAAGAAACAAATATCAGAAATAAAGATAGAAAATACAGAATATATGCAAATAGATTATATAGATTATGAATTAGAAAGTGAAGATAGTATATATGAAATCTTGGAAAATGAAACAGATAACAAAATAAATAGCGAATTAGATGAATTAAATGACCGAAGAAAGTATACAAATAATAAAAAAAGAAGAATATCTAAATGAAGAAGAAATAGACTAAAAAATTATATTTGATAGTAATATATTTGAAGAAATAAAATGAAAAGAATTAGAGTTAAGTGCAAAAAAATATTTAAAATACCAACAACAAGGAATATATTTAATAGACGGAAAGAAGAATACTACGTAGTAAGCCAAAAAGAACATATAATAGATTGTAGATACGCGAAAGGAAAAGCTAGTATACCACTAGTAACAAAAAGAATAGTTAATAAAGAAATACAAGATATAAAAAGTAAAGACCCAATAAAATATGTACACCTTGGAGGAACAAAAATATTAATAAAAGCATGTTTTAGAGAAGGAATAGATACACCAATAGAACTATATTTAGCAGATGATAGGATCGTAAAACCTATAGAAAAAAGCATAATAAGTGCTATAAGAAGGAATCTAATATACCCAAAATTTAAATTTATACTAAGTGCAAATTATTCAGTACCAATAATAGATAAAAATATAGATAAGTCATTAGTACTATATTGGAAAATATCAGGAATAGAATTAACCCCCAGGAAGTAAAATATTTACAGCAAAATGTAAAAATTTATATGTATTAACAATAAAGCATAAAATAACTGGAAAAAATAAAATAAACAAAATACAAATAGAAAGTCCTTTTGAGCAATTTGTAAACAATATAGATAATAATGATCATAGCTACCAAAATATAGACATAGAAGAAGATTTGAAAATAGTAAATGAAAGAATAAGAACACCAAGAAGAATATCTTGTGAAAAATCAGAACCATGAAAAAGAATAGCATATGAGATAACTCCAAAACCTAATCTAACTCAATATTATATAATAGGAATAATAGATGAAAAAGAATATTTAATACTAATAAACACAGGACAGGAAGATAATTATATAATAAAATATTTAGTAAAAATCAAAGGATGGTTGGAGAAGAAGATGAGGAGGAGGGCAGGAGGGTGTTTAGTTTTTTTTTTTTTAAATATTATAATTCTTTTTAAATTATAATTTAATTAGTTATAAAAAAAATTTAAATTATTTTTGGATTTAATGCCATGTGTCACCTTTTACTTCGTCATTTTTGCCACATCATCACGTGTGTGTTGCATACACTTCAGCTTTTAGTTGATTGACAAAAAAAAAGGCATGATTGAATCAAAATTTGGATGGGTTAGGGGCTTGATAGGTACATGCCTTAGTTGAGGGGTCTAAGTAAATTTTCGGGATAACTTTAAGTGTCTATCGATGAGTTAAGCCTAGATTTTTTTATCTATATACAACTATGTAATAATTGATTAGTTCAGCACACTGTACATTTTTCTCTTTTCTGAAATGAGAATCAAGTTCTCTCAATGCTCTTCATTAACTGAGTTCCCATGGATTCTCAATGTTCACATTCATGGTATTAGAGCTTTGTTCAGTGTAATCTAAACTGATCCTCTTCTTTTCCGTCATTATTTTCTTCTTCTATATAGGTTTTTGCTCTCTAAACACAATCAATTATGGATTTCTATTTTCCATAATGAATGGAATAATAGGGTTAATAACCTCCCAAATAGGTTAGAAGCCGTGGGAACTTATTAGGATAAGTTGAGAAATGTCTAGAATACCCTCACTTAAGTTGTGCCAATATTCCATCACAGGGGTATGACTGACCCATACGAGTCGTACCCTCTAATACGATTGGTATCCTCCACTCGTATCCTGGCCTCAAACCTAGATAAAACACTGTACAATATATGACTCATCCAACTCAGTCGTATTAAGACATACGATCCATACCCTTTATCTATACCCCTATCATATTTAAGCTCAATAAAGATTCATACACTGTCAACCATATGAGTCCATGGTATGACTCGTACCCTATTTTACAGCTCACGATGAGCCACTTGTACTCAAATACAACCCAAGTAACCATGTCTAAGATTAAGTTAAGGAACCAAATGTTGTGTAGCCACTAATAAGACTCATACCCCTAAGTTGTATTCAGTAAGGAAAATTCATCCCACCAACCAACACTAGTCAGTATACAACTGGACCTTACCATATGTACCCCAATATACAACTCGTACTCTCGCATCATATTAGGGCCAGAGACTAGAATTTCAGGAAATTTTCTGAGGTTCAAAACCTAGGGTTGTGGGAACTCTGATAAATTAACAAAGCAAGCTAAGTGTAAAGTCATTCTAGAATAGTATTCTTACATGTATTGATATTTTGTTCACTTTGATTTCCTTCTTAATGGTTGCAAATATTAGGAACTCACTCGTATTTAATACTTTCTTGAGAGACAGGTAGAGATTAAGAAAAGTAGATCACAATAGTAATTTGAAACTATCAACCTTTATATAATTAACTTAAGATCGAGGCGATATAGTTAATCTAAGATTATAAGACAAGGGTTCATAATGTAACTCTCTAAAACCAAGAGAAAATGTGTGAAATTCACCCAAACCAAGGTCAATAGATGGTAAGGTGATACATAACTTGTTAGATTTTATATGCTAGGCACCGAGACATTTAGACAAGCATGAATAGCCTGTGGAGTTATGAAATCATGGTGAACACAATCCTAGTACTTGTCTCATATTGATCATATCCCTAATTGGCAGCGATCGTTATTGTTACTCTTATTATTAAAAAACCTCTTTTATTTTCCCCAATTTCCAATTATGCCTGCAAGCTCTTGATAGATTTTTAGCCTATTCCTCATGGGTTCAACCCCAACCTAGTTTGGTTTTATGTTTGATTCAAAGACTAGGTTATAATTTCTAGGAGGTGCAATTTATGCAACATAAAATTTTTGCTCTATTTTTGGGGAATATAGCTACAGATTTATTTATAGAGTTTGTTGAAATTCATTTTGTTTTGTTCTTTGCTTTTTTATTTTCTATTATTTCTAGGGCACACACTAGAGTATGCCTAGTACTCGGAGTCAAGAAAATCCCCTGATTCTACTTAATCCTAAGATTTAACGGACCTTACGATAGAATTATAAGATGGTGAAAGAGAAAGCTTATGATGAAGGATCTCTGATCGAAGGGTTTCATGATTATCCAACAACATTGAATTGGCCACCTCAATATGCTACTAAGAAACTGCAGATTAAGTCATTGCTTGGTTCATGGTTAAATAAAATACTAGGTTAGCAGTTTCTCGACATGTATCTATGGAGAAAAGGTCCAAATAAAAGGAGGATGAACGTCGAGCAATATTTGAAAAGATCGAATCATAAGGAACAGAGGTCAACTACCAATTTATCAGTACTTGCTAATTTCTGATGATCCAAAAGAAGATATAAGGTATAAAACAATTGAGATATATGTAATCATTCCTTCAGAATTGCCTCAAGGGATGAAATTTGACATTGCGAGCACAATGATCCAGTTACTAAACTTGAAGGAAGTGTTTGATGGTTTTCCTAGTGATGATGCAAACATGAAAATTATGAACTTTGTGGGTATTTACACTTCATACAATCTACATGGGGTGAGTCAGAAAGCTATATGACTATGGTTGATCCTATTCTCTCTAACAAAAAAGAAAACTTTATGGCTAGAAGAGATGCCCTATGGGTCTATTACCACTTGGACCGAGTTGAGGACATAGTTCTTAGATTGATTTTTATCACTCTCTTAAATATTGTAATTGAAAGATGAGATCTATAATTCCCAATAGCTATATTCAGATGCACTATATAAGGCATGGTTAGTGTTCAATAAGAATTGATGAATGTTCCAAACCACAGAATCACAGGGAAGAACTTGCTTGAGATATTCTACAGAGCCTTGAATGCAAATACCAAGGCTGTAGATGACACTATTATAGGTGGGGCATTTTAAGCTTTTGTTGGGAGCACGTTGCAAAAATCCTAGACCAAATAACAAAAACCAACCAAGGGTGGAATACTCTAGAGGCAAATAGGCTGGTCGATACTTATGCTGTTGGTGCTTCAAGTAAGCAGAGAGCCTTAGAAGAGATAGCGGATCAAGAAGTAGAATAGATGAGGACTGAGATTGGTTTGTTTACTGATAATATATAGCTATTAAAGCTGTAAGATGCCTTAAAATTATGGTCATTTTATATTTGACCTTGCCATGTTCATAACATCAATTTTTAACTATAATTATGTTAAGGATGTTAAAGGGGTGACTTGGGGAAAGTTTTGGATTTTTCAAAAGGAGTTTGTCATGACCCAAGACTATCCCCAAGTCGTGACACGGTGCTTAGAGTCATAAGTGATCCCAAGCTAACTCATTTTCTGGCACCTACTGTAAGCATTAAAGATAATAATAACATAATATAATATGCGGAAGCTAAACTGTGGAAAAAATAATAATGTATAAGATGGAATTAAAACTCAATATATACGAACATCTGATAAAACTGAAATCAAGTCTAATAATTTGAAAGCCTCTAACATAAGGAGTTGATGGGGAAAACTCCCAACTAACTCTGATTGACTATAATGAAAAGTACTAAAATTAATTATGGATAACTTGTCCTCAAATGATGAGGACTCACCATAACTGCTGCTGAGTGGCACACAAACTATCTAAGTATGATAAGGGAACTGAGCATCTGAACCTATGTTATAAGATAACATAGCACAAAAAAGAGTATGCGATTAGTACTTTGAATGTACTGGTATGTAAGATAAGGACTAGATGATATGTATATATATAATGGTACTGAACATGAATGCATGAACATATAATTTAAATGCAAGAACAAGTAAAGCATATGCTAAAATAATCTATAAAACTGATTAACTGATAGATTGGACACTTGGTCATGCAAACCTGAACTGGTATAATCTGAATGCTGAACTGAGATTGTGGGAGCTAACTATAACTGAATACCCCAATTTGATTAAAATTAGGGGCCAAATAGTAACTCTAGTTGGATGAGTGTTAGTACATTACAAAGGTACCAACATTAGATGGTATGGATCCACTAATGTGATGTCTTAAAGAATGAGCGGTCATTCCTCTACTGATAGGGGACCCCTTAAAATCTACGATGGAATTATAGGTTTGGAACTTAGGGAATTCTACTAATGGTTCATGCCTAATAGATGGGGAGCCGCTATACCTGTGTTCACTCTATGCTAAGTATTATTCCTAACTGAATGACTTTGGTATTATTATTCATTTAACATAATTTGGTACTGACAAGTGATCATTATGATAATGTTAAGAATTTGTCGATACAATCATGGTATGGATGTCTTGTAACCTGAAAATTATTATATGCGTAAATATTTAGGTATTGGGTGTTCATAATCCACCAGCACTTTCTATTGCAAATTGATCTTGAAAAATATTAAACAATCCATGGTATGTGAAAATCACGAATAAAACACCCTATTTCAATAAATAATCACAATGGAGACATTTGCATTATCAAACATATGGAAACACAATTATTATGTGGGAATATATTTTCATAGTTTAGAATCAAACAATCTAGAGGAGATTCATAAAATTCATGGCTAACTTGGAACCCCATAAAAGAGAAAAGAGTTTTACACGTGAAATTTTAGAGAGTTCTTGGGAATCAATGGGTGGAAGGGACCCACTTATGAATATTCCACATACCTGAAGTAGAAGCCTTGAAGAAATCTTCTGAAAATTAGACTTGCTTGAAAAACCATGATTTTCTCTTGAGAAAGAAAGCAATCGCCTATTTGATTTCTCTTGGATGAAATTAATGATTATGTTATTAATTAGAGCTTTGCATATTTCATATCACCCCTTGGGAATCCAAACGACACAGGTTCAACTTTTAAGAGAGTTGGAAAAGACACAAAAGTCCCGAGAAAATCATGCAGGAGAACATACTCCCAGTCATTATGAATCACCTCATGACTCATTACAACTGGTCACGAGTCATGATCTAAGTCGTAACCTGTTGTCCTACAATCCTGGGTACATTCTGGTCTGACTGTGATTGCCTCCTAATGACTTATTACAACTGACTATGAGTCATTGGGCGAAGTCGTAGTTTGAGGCTTGATTCTTAGATCCTTTATTGGTTAGGCTATGGGTATATACAACGAATCATAAGGTGTAACTATGAGTTGTGTGCTGGAATTGTATCCACTGGAAAGGATTCTTGGCTGAACACTACTGTGACTATGAGTCCTTCTCAACCAGTCATAAGGTCAGATTAGAATCGTGGAGTGGAGTCATAGTTGTTGAGATGAAACTTGGCACCCTTACTGTTATGACTACAAATCCTTTTTATGGCTCATAAGGTCTATTTACAGGTCGTCAAGTGAGTTGTCTTCATTGGTCAATTGATAAATTCCTAGAAGAAAATTTTCATAACTTTTTGCCACAATATCGGATTTGGGCGAGACTTGTGGCATTGGAAAGCTAACTTTAGGGGCTATATTTTGAGAGATTTAGAACATGAAAATATGGGTTATTACAATATCTCTCCCTTGGGATCATTAGTCCCCAAATGAACACTATCTGAGCTAGGATAATAGGAAGACTGAGATTATGCACTGGATACTTATAAGCTAAATCGTGGTTAAATATCTAAATAAAAAACATGATGCACAGATTGAACTAAATTCATGAATGCATGATATGACATGAGGATGGATGAATAGTTGAGATAGAAAACAAGAGGATTACCTTAAGGAAACCATTACCTTAAGATGAATCTGAATTCATAGAGAAGAAATAGGGATACTTGGCTCGCACATTTGCTTCAGCTTCCAAGTATCTCCCTTAATAGACTGATTTCTCCATAAAAAATTTACTAAGGTAACTTCTTTGTTACTCGACCTACAAATCTGGTGGTCAAGTATCTCAACTGGGACTTCTTCATAGGATAGGCTATCTTCCACACCCATACTTTCTATAGGAATGACAAAAGCTGGATTGCCAACATATTTTACAATATCGTGTCAATGTCTCCCTTATAAAATTGATGATAAGTCTTTTGATTAGGGGGTGACAACTGAGGATTTTAAGAGAAGTTACCATATAGTTTATAAAGAGCTATCTTATATCTAATAGGAATAATCAAATTCTTATGTCTACTTTTAACAGAGAGACAAGAAACACTAGATGCACTGATGCTAACTCTACAACTAACTCTAACATTTAGGCTACCTTTCCAAAATACTTCAAAATCCTATAGGGTCCAACATAGTTGGCATTGAGATTTACCTTCTTACCAAATTTCTTCACTCTTTTTATAGGCATATTTTTCAGGTAGACAATATCTCAAACTTTGAACTCAAGTTCTCTTCTGCTCACATCCATATAGGATTTTTGTCGACTCAGGGCCATCTTTATAATTTCTATAACCAGCTGAACTTTCTCCATTGCATCATGTATGAATCTGGCCATATCAAGGTAGCCTTACCTACCTCAAACTAACTAATAGGAGATCTACACCTCCTACTATAAAGAACCTCAAACTGGGTCATCTGAATACTAGAGTAATAGCTGTTATTGTAGGCAAACTCAATCAAAGGTAAGTGGTCATCCCAAATACCCTTGAATTTGATAAAACAAGCCCTCAGCATGTATTCTAAGGTCTAAATGTTCTTCTCTGCCTGACCATTTGTTTACGGGTGAAAAACTATGCTGAGATGAACTTGGGTACCAAGACCCTTATGAAAAGCCTTCCAAAAATAAGAGGTAAACTGAGTACCTCTATCTGAAATAATGGTCAGCGAGAATCCATGCATCCTTACCAACTCCCTGAGATAGAGCCTAGTATAATCCTTGGCTGAATACAAAGTATGAATTGGCAAGAAGTAGGCTGACTTGTTCATCCTATCCACGACGACCCAAATTGAGTCATACTGACGATGCATACGAGGTAACCCTATAACAAAATCCATATTCACCATTTATCACTTCCAAGTACAAATGCTGAACTCTTGAAATATACCAATAGGTCTCTGATGCTCAATTTTAACTTGCAGATAATTCAGACCTTAGCAACGAATTTTGTAATATCCCTTTTCATACCATTCAACTAATAGACTTCCTTCAAATCGTCGTATATCTTAGTGGATCCTAGATGAATAGAATATCTGAAACCATGAACTTTTGATAACATTCACTGCCTCAAACCATCCACATTCAAAACAGACAACTTGAACTGACAATGAAGCACACCATCTCCCTCTTAGGTGAAAATCTTAACCTTCTGATCTCAAATTATTTCTTTCAACTTAACTAGGATAGTATCTCTTAAAACTAAGGAAGATTTCAAACCATTTTGAATCTAAATACTACCTTTGGCTAAATCGACTAACCGAAAACGCAGATTGATGGACCTTGTGAACTAAATCCTTATCATTCTTAACATGGGAAACACTTTCCATCGACAACTTGCTAAGGAAATCACATTGTCCTTACCTAGGTGATACAACACACTTATATTAAATTCTTTCAACAATTCAAGCCACCTTTTATGATGATGATTTAGGTCTTTTTGCATGAGAACATACTGTAAACTCTTATGATTAGTAAACACATCAACACAAACACCATAGAGGTAATGCCTTCAAATCTTTAAAGCAAAGACAATTGCTGCCAACTCGAGATCAAGAGTTGGGTAATTCGTCTCATAGGTCTTAAGCTGTCTAGAGGCATAGGCTAGGACCTTACCTCACTGCATCAACACACACTCAAGAAAAACCTTGGAAGCATCACAATAAACTACAAACCTATTTGAACCCTTGGGTAAAGTCAATACTTAAGCAAAAGTGAGTCAAGTCTTTAACTCTTGAAAACTCTTCTCGTAGGAATTTGACCACCGAAACTTGAAACTAGAAATGATGTGACCAAGGAAAGGTATTTATCTCAACCAGAATTCACACTTCCTAAACTTAGTAAATGACTGATGATCTTTAAGGGTCTGCAAAACAATCCTCAGGTGGTCTGCATGACCACCTTCACTACGAGAGTAGATGAGAATGTCATCTAAGAATACTATGATAAACATGTCCGAATACTGCTTGAACACTCTATTTATCAAGTCCATAAAAACTATAGGAGTAGTTTTTGTCCAAAAGACATAACTACAAATTAAAAGTAACCATATCGAGTTTTGAAGGTTGTCTTTAGAATGTCATATTCTCTGAATCTGAGATGATGATAGTTTGATTTAAGGTCTATCTTAGAGAAATAATTTTTATCTTGAAGTTGGTTGAATAAGTCATAAATTTTGGGGATAGGATACTTTTTCCTTATTATGACTTTGTTTAGCTGATGGTAGTTGATATACATTTTTAGAGAACCGTCCTTCTTCCGCATGCAGAGAACTGGGGCTCCCCACATGGAAACACTAGGCCTGATGAAGCCTTTATCTAAAAGAACTTTCAACTATTCTTTTAATTCCTTAAGTTCAGCTGGAGACATTCTGTAAGGTTGAATTGAGATAGGCTAGGTACCTAGGAGGAGATCTATTTAGAAGTCAACTTTCCTTTCAAGAGGAACTCTTGGAAAAACTTCAGGGAATACCTCTGGAAACTCATTCGTTACTAGAATTGACTCAAGAATCAAGATTTCAAAACATGAGTTCATTACTCGGATGAGATGATAGATACAGCCCTTAGAAATTATTTTCCTTGCCTAGAGGAATAAGATAAATCGGCATATCGAGACAGAGTTACTACCCCTCCATTCTAAGATTAGCTTATTGATGAACTAAAACTAAACTATTCTATTTCTATAGTCAACTGAGGCATATAAAGAGTGGAGCCAATCCATGCAAGGCATGAAATCGAAATCTGTAATCTCTAATTCTATAAGATTAGTTGATGTGACTTTCTAATATACTATGATTGGGCAATTTTTGTATACCCACCTGGCTAGGATAGAATTACCAACTTTGGTAGACACTGAGAAGGGTTCTATAAAACTTTCTGGGTTGATGCTGAGGTCTACGGCCATAAAGGAGTCATGAAGGACAGTGTTGCTCTAGGATCTAATAATGCATAAACATGAATGTGGAAGACTTGTAATGTACCAGTAACCACATCAGGAGAACCATCCTGATCATGTCGAGCCTAAAGTACATAGAGTCAATTCTGGTATTGTACTCTAGTTTCACCAGAAGTGGCACCCTTCTGAGTAGGAAGACCTATTGGCTCTGCTAGAGAATTAGTATGGCCTTGCGGACAATCATTCCTTTCCTTCCACATACCCATGGGAAATACCTTATCATATGGACTATCTTGCCATACCTAAAACATACATCGCTGCCAACCATACACTCACCATTATGGTTCTTACCATACCTTTTGCTGACTAAATCTGTGCAGCCACCGTTCATACTACCCTAGGACTTAGAGCCTGACACTTTATCACGAGTATCTAGCCGAAACTTAGGCCCTGGAGCATTGACAGAAGATGTCTGGGGCTAATGATTTTTGGAAGAACTGAGAATGATTTTCACCAACAGATCTTTGTCGAGAAAAGTTTAAACTACCAGTTCTGGCCCTCTTATTCTCATTTTTCTTTTCTTTGAGTTTTTTTGCCTCATTCTACTGAGCGTGAACCATCAACCTAGAGAGATCCATCTCCTTAATCAACATAGTTGTTCTACACTCTTTGAATACATCTTTAGATCTGTCCCTAGCATGGATCACCATAGTTAGAGCATATCTAGCTAACTGGGTGAACTTGAGTGAATAATCCTTCACACTCATGTTACTTTACTTCATATTGATAAACTCTTGTACCTTTTCCTTCCTCAACTTGAGTTGGAATAAACTGCTCAGGAAATCAATAACAAACTCATCCCACTCTAAATGCCCTACATCGATATCTCTATCATCCTTTCACTGGTTAACCCAGGTGTGAGACACCCTTTACAATTGGTAAGCAGCTAAGTCACCACTCTCATTGGAAGTGACACCCATGATATCAATCACTTTTTGCATACAATCAAGAAAATACTATGGATCCTTCTCAGACTTAGCTTCGAAGAATATTGGAGGATTCATTCGAGTAAAGTCATAGATCCTAGCAGCTGCTGTATTCACTACTAGATTGGCTGAGGTAAACACCTACTGGTTATTCTGTGCAGCCATAGACTGGGCCAAAACTGTGAAAGTGGATCTAAATTTGGCATGGGAGACATGTTCGTACTGAGGGTCTTCTTGAATAGTTGGGGGTATGGGTTGGTCTCTATTTTTTCTTTCGTTATTACTTTTGGGATACATTTTTTTAAATAAAAGTATGATGAGTTAGAAGAGCAAATTCAATAGAGCCCACATTCCATCGCATGACATGAACACTAAAAGAAGGTGAAACTTCCCTAAAATATCTCATAGCCTCTCGCTCATAAGTGTGGCACGCTTCACACCCATTAACAAGACTTTAGTTAAGGTGAATTTCAGACACCCTAGGACACTTATAACCTTGTGCTCTGATACCAAGTTTTTCATGACCCGATACTACCCCTAGTCATAACACGGTGCTTAGAGTCACAAGTGACCCCAAGCTAACCTTGGTCTGACACCTGTTGTGAGCAATGAAGATAATAAAAATGTAATATAATATGTAGAAGCTAAAATAGGGAAAACTAATAAGATATAATACAAAAACAATACTTAATATATTTGAGCATCTGGTAAAACTGAAATCAAGTCTAACTATCTGAAAGCCTCTAATATAAGAAGTTGATCGGACAATCCCCCATCCAACTTTGATTGACTATAATGAAAAGTACTGAAAGTAAATATGGATAAATTTTCCTCGAAGGATGAGGACTCACCACAACTACAATTGAGTGGCATGCAAACTGTCTAAGTATGATAGAGGAACTGAGTGTCCAAACCTATGTTATAATAAAATATAGTTTCAAAAGAGAGTATGCGATCAGTATATTAAATATACTGGTATACGAGATAAGGACTATCTAATATGTATATATATATAATAGTACTAAACATGAATATGAATATGAAAACCGAATGCAAGATCAAGTAAAGCATATGCTCAAAATTATCTGTAAATTGATTAACTAAATAACTGATAGACTGGACACTTGGTCATGTAAATTTAAACTGGTATAATTTGAATACTAAATAGATACTGTGGGAGATAACTACAACCGAAATACCCCAATTTTAAAAAAAATAAGGTCCAACTAGTAACCCCAGTTTAATGGGTGTTAGTAATTTGCAAAGGGTACCAATACTAGCAAGAGTGGATCCACTAATCTGACATCCTACAGGAGGAGGGTGTCATTCCTCTACTGATAGGGGACCCCTCACTATCTATAGTGGCATCGTAGGTCTGGAATTTAGGAACTTCTACTAATGACTCATGCTTAACTGACGGGAGAGCCATCATCTATCGCGACTCGGGGCTACCCCCTAGTTGTAACACGGTGCACAGAGTCACAAGTGGCCCCAAGATAACCTATGGTCTTGTACTTACTATGAGCACTGAAGATAATAATAACATAATATAATATGTAGAAGCTAAATTGGGGAAAACTAATAAGATATATTATGGAAAAATACTTAATATATCTGAACATCTGATAAAACAAAAATCAAGTCTGACTATCTAAAAGTCTCTAACATAAGGAGTTGATGGGACAAACCCCTAAATAACTCCAATAGACTGTAATGCAAAGTATTGAAAGTAACTATGTATAACTTATCCTCGAAGGATGAGGACTCACCATAACAGCTGTTGAGTGGCACACAAACTATCGAAGCATAATTGGGGAACTAAGCATCCAAACCTATGTTATAAGACAAAATAGCACAAAAAAGAATAGGCAAACAGTACTTTAAATGAACTAGTATGTGAGATAAAGATTGACTGATATGCATATATGTCGAGCATGAATGCATGCACATGGAAATAGAATGTAAGACAAAGCATAAACATATACTGATATGTTCTGAATGCCTGGGTAACTGATATATGGACACTTGGGCATGTAAACCTAAACTGATGTAGTCTGAATACTGAGTTGAAATTGTGGGAGGTATCATATAATCAACATGCCCCAATCAAAGCTAATCGAAGGTCAACCTATAACCCTAATTAGAAGGGTTTCAATACCTTGCCATGGGTATTAACACTGGCTGTGTGGATCCACTAACATATTATCCGTAAGGACTAGGAAGTCAGTCCTCTACTGGTGGGTGACCCCTAATAAAGTGTCAGTTCTCAACTGACGGGTGACCTCTCATAACTTATACTGGCTACATAGTTATGGAACTTAGGGATTTCTACTAAAGGTCTCATTCTTCTACTAGCGGGTAGGCCTTCATACATATGTTCGCTCAGTGCTATGTCCTACTCCCAACTAAATTGACACTGATACTAATGAAATACTTAAGATTACTGATACTTACATAAGCCCAACTTGATAGTTTTGTTAATTTAATGATACAAGTAAGCTATGAATGAGTTATTACTTAATATCTGTGGCATATATGAATATCTAGGTATCAGATGTTCATAACCCACCAGCACTATCCAATGTAGACTGATTTGACAAATATGGAACAATGCATGGTATGGGAAAATCATAAATAATACCCAAAACTAATCATAATGCAAACAATTGCATTATCAAACATATAGAAACACAATTATCATGAGGGAATATATTTTCATAGAGGAACTCAAGAGTTGAACTGAATAATTATAAAATTTATACTTCTTATGGAACCCTAGGCAAAAGGGGAATTAAACTTGAAAATTTAGAGAACATTAGCACTCAATGGGTGAAAGAAGTCCACTGATGAATAAGGCTTGATTAAAGAACCCTTGTTTTCTCTTGAGGGAGAAAAGAATTACCTCTTTGAATCCTCTTGGGTGAAATTGATAATTACGTTATGCGTTGGGGCTTTAGGGTTTTTTACACCACCTTGTGTAAAGACAAAACAACATGGTTTTGGCCTTTAAGGGAGTGGAAAAAGACATACAAGTCCTTAGAAAAATATATTAGGAAACACGTTCCTAGTCGTTACGACTCACCGTACGACTCATTGGGACTGATTATAATCCATAGTCTGAATCGTAAGATAGAATCTGAGTTTTGAGGACATATTTTAATCTAATTATGAATGCTTCTTTATGAATAGTCATGACTGACTATGAGTCGTAAGATGGAGTCATAGTCTAAAGCTTGAATCTTGGGTCCTTTACTAGTCTGGCTACGGGTCCACAAAATGACTCGTAAGGTCTGACTACAAGTTGTATGCTAGACTCACAACCACTGGAAGGGATTTTTGGTAACATACTACTGTGACTATGAGTCTCTCTAAACAACTTGTAGCCACTGATTAGGGACTTAGGGAAGAGTCGTAGTCAGTAGGACAAAACATGTGGTATTTATTGGAATGTCTACGATTATTTTGTGATGATTAGTCACGTGTGGAAATGACTCAATACAATGGAGTCATTATCACATCAGTGTGTCGATCCCTTAGGGAAATTTTCCATAACCATTTTGCCATGGAATTGGATTGAGATGAGACTTGAAGTATTAGAAAGCTAACTTAGTGGCCCATCTTTTAAGTGGTCTATAGCTTGAAAATTGAGGGTATTACAGTATCTTCTCATTGGGTTCATTCATCCTCGAATGGTACAAGCTGAGCTGGAGTATTAGGAAGATTGAAATTATGCACTGATGATCTATGAGCTGAATCATGGCTAAATAACTGAATCTGAAAACATGATGCGTGAACTAAATTGTATTTATGAATGCATATTATGACATGAGGATGGTTAGATAGTTGAGATATAAAATAAAACAATTGACCTAAAGAACCACTACCTCAAGTTAAATCTGAATTTATAGAGAAAAGATGGGGAAACTTGGCTCATACTAAATCAGGCCCTATCAAAGTAGCCTCACTAACTTTAAACCATCCAATAGGAGATCTACACCTTCTACCATAGAGAGCCTCAAATGAAGCTATCTGGATACTGGAGTGATAGATGTTATGGTAGAAAGACTCAATAAAAGTAAGTGATAATCCCAAATACCCTTGAAATTGATAATACAAGCTCTCAATATATACTATAAGGTCTGAATGGTCCTCTCTGCTAGACCATCTATTTGCGGGTGAAAAGCTGTGCTGAGATGAACCTGGGTACCAAGGCCCCTCTGAAAAGCCTTCCAAAAATGGGAGGAAAACTTAGTACCTCTATCTGAAATGATAGTCAATGGGACCCCACATAACCTTACCAACTCTCTGAGATTGAGTCTAGCATAATCCTCAATTGAATATAAAGTATAAACTGGAAAGAAAGGGATTGACTTGGTATTCTATCTATAATGACCTAAATCAAGTCGTGTTGACGTTGCGTAAAAGGTAAACCTGTATCAAAACAATATTCACCACTTTCTATTTCCAAGTAGGGATGTTAAAATCCTGAAGCATACCACTAGGTCTTTGGTGCTCAACCCTAACCCGCTAATAGTTCAGACACTTAGCCACGAATTTTGCAATATCCTTCTTCATACCATTCCACCAATAGACTTCCCACAAATTGTGGTACATCTTAGTGGCTCACGGATGAATAGAATATCACGAACTATGCACTTTTGCTAACAATTTCTCTCTCAAATCATCCATATTTAAAATGCACAACCTGCTCTGACAATGAAGCACACCATCTCCCCCTAAGGAGAAAACCTTAACCTTCTAATCCCAAACTTCCTTATTCAATTTAACTATGCTGAGATCTTTGTCTTGCTTTTCCTTTACCTCGATAATCAAAGAAGATTCCGAACCATTCTGAACATAAATACCAACTTTGGTTGAATTGACCAGCAGAACACCCACTTTAGCTAGCTGATGGACCTCGTGATCTAACTCTTTCTTATCATCCTCAACATAGGAAACACTTTCCATAAACAAACTATTAAGGGCATCAAACTTAACATTAGCCTTACCCGAGTGATATAAGACATTCATATCATAGTCTTTTAACAATTCAAGCCATCTTCTCTGACAAGGATTTAGCTCTTTCTACATGAACACATACTGTAAACTCTTATGATCAGTGAACACGTCAACATGAACCCCATATAGATAATGCCTCCAAATCTTTGAGACAAAGACAACCGCTATCAGCTCGAGATCATAAGTCGGGTAATTTTTTCATGGGGTTTAAGCTGTCTAGAGGCATAGGCTATGACCTTAGCTCGCTGCATCAACACACAACCAAGACCAAATCTAGAAGCATCACAATAAAATACAAACCCATCTAAACCCTTTGGTAGAGTAAATACTTAGGTTGAAGTGAGTCGAGTCTTCAATTCCTGAAAACTCTTTTTGCAAAAATAAGACCACTGAAATTTGACTTTATTCTAAGTTAGTATAGAAATAGGAGAAGCTATTGAAGAAAATCCCTCAACAAACCATTTGTAGTAACCAGCTAAGCTTGAGAAACTCTTGATATCTGATAGAGATATAGGTCTAGGCTAGTTCTTTACTTCTTCGGTCTTTTGAGGATCATCTCTAATTCCATTATTTAAAATGATGTGACCAAGGAAAGATACTAATTTCAACCAAAATTCATACTTTTTGAGCTTGGCTAATAGCTGATAATTCTTAAGGGTCTGCAAAACCATCCTCAAATAGTCTACATGCTCAACTTCACTACATGAACGGACAAGGACGTCATCTATGAAGACTATCATGAATATGTCCAAGTACTTCTTTAAAACTCTATTCATCAAGTTCATAAAAGCTGCAGGATCATTTGTTAGTCCAAATCACATAACTATAAATTCTAATTGATCATACTAAGTTCTGAAGGCTATCTTCAGAATAACCATTCTCTGACTCTAAGATGATGACAATTGGATCTAAGGTCTATCTTAGAGAAATAATTTGTACCCTAACATTGTTCGAACAAGTCATCAATCCTAGGGAGAGGATACTTATTCTTGATTGTGACTTTGTTCAACTAACGATAGTCGATAAACATTCTTTAAAAATCATTTTTCTTGCACACAAAGAGGATTGGAACGCCACATGAAAAGACAATATTCCTAATGAAACCCTTATATAGAAGATCTTTCAATTGTTCTTTCAATTCCTTAAGCTCGGCTAGAGATATTCTATAAGGTGGAATTAAAATAAGTTAGCTATCTGTAAGGTGATCTATTTTGAAGTCGATTTCCTGATCAAGAGTGACTTTGAGAAGATCCTTAGGAAAAAATTCTGGGAATTCATTTACTACTAGAATGGCTCTAGACATGAGATTTCAGAACTTGAGTCCTTGACTCGAACGAGATGATAGATACACCCCTTTGAAATCATTTTTCTCACCATAACAAAAGAGAAAAACCGACTTATAGGGACTGAGTTGCTACCCTTGCATTTTTGGACGGGCTCATTAGGGAATTAAAATTGAACTATCCAATTTCTATAGTCAGCTGAGGAATAGCAGGAGTGGATCCAATCCATGTTAAGAATGACATCAAAATTGGTCATCTCTAACTCTATGAGATCATTGAAGTAACTTTATGAGATATTGTGACCGAGCAATTTCTGTATACCCGTCTGGCTATAATAGAACTACCAACTGAGGTAGACATGGAGAAGGGTTTTTAAGAATTTCTAGACTAATGTCAAAGTCTACGGCTATATAAGGAATCACGAAGGACAATATGGATCCGAGATCTACCAACATATATACATAAATATGGAAGACTTGTAATGTACCCGTTACCACATCAGGAGAACCTTCCTGATCTTATTGAGTCTGAAAGGCATAAAGTCATTTCTGATGCTGGACACTAGTTGCACTAGAAGTTACAACCTGCTAAGTTAGGTAACCTACTCGTGCTGCTGAAGAATTAGCCTAACCTTACAGATAGAAATCTTTACCCTTTTGAGTAACTACTAGGCAATCCTTGATTTTGTGGCTTGACTTTCTACATCTAAAACAAACATCACTTCCATCTATACACTCACCCTTGTGGTTATTACCAAACCTCCTGTCGACAGGGTTAGTAAGACCACTATTCATACTACCTTTGGAATTAGAGCTTGGTGCTCTGTCCTAATTGTCCTGTCTGAACATAGGTACTAGAGTACTAGTAGAAGATGGGGCTGAGGCTGAAGATTTCTTGAGGAACTGAGAACAATTTCCACTATCTAACCTTTGCTAAGAGAATTTTAAACCACCCATTCTAGCCCTCTTATCCTCCCTTTTCTTCTTCTTAAGCTTCTCCTCCTCAATTTGCTGAGCATGAACCATCAATGTAGAAAGGTGCATTTCGTTAATCAATATTACAGTCCTAAACTCCTTGACCACATCCTCAAAAACCCCAAAGACAAACTTACTTATTCAGGACCTAGAATCAGCCACTATAGTCGGAGCATATCTTTATAACTGAGTAAACTTTAGTGAATACTCCTTCATGCTCATGTTACCCTACTTGAATTATGAATCCTGCACCTTGGCTTCCCTCAACTCGAGTGTAAAGAATCTATCTAAGAAAGTAGTAGCAAATTCATCCCTCTCTACTAGTGCTGCCTTGGAGCCTCTATCTTCTTTCTACTACTTTACCTAGATGTGAGCCACCCCTTGAAGTTGGTAAGAAGTGAAGTCAACAATTTCACTCAGAGTAACACCCATGATATCTATCACTTTATACAAATAATTAAGAAAATCTTATAGATCCTTCATAGAATTAGATCTAAAGAATAATTGAGGATTCATCTGTGTCACTGCTACCATATTCACTACTGGTTTGGCTGGGTCAACAGGCTGCTGGTTATTCTAAGTATCCATAGAATGGGATATGTCTATGAAACCAGCCCTAAATTCAACGTGAGAGACATATTCGTTCAGAGGGTCTTCTTAAACAAGTGGCAGTGTGAGCTGGTCCCCAGTTATTTCTTTTGGATGGTATTTTCTATCAATTAATGATGGATGAGTTAGAAGAGGAAATTCAATAGAGCTCACGCTCTATCACATGACATGAATACTGAAAGAAGTGAAACTTTCCTAAAATGTATCGTATTCTCTCATCCATAAGTATGGCGCACTTCACACCCATGAATAAGACTCTACTTAACATGGCTTTTAGACAATAAAGGAAACTTTGAACCTTGTGATCTAATACCAAGTTTGTCATGACCCAGGTCTACCCACTAGTCGTAACACGGTGCTTAGAGTCATAAGTGACCCAAGCAAACCCATGGTCTGGCTTCTGCTGTGAGAACTAAAGATAGTAATAACATGATATAATATGCATAGATCAACTAATAAGATATATTAAAGAAAAATACTCAATATATCTAAATATTTGATAAAATTAAAATCAAGTTTGACTATCTAAAAGCCTCTAAAATAAGGATTTGATGGGACAAACCCCCAACTAACTTCGACTGACTATAATCTAAAGTACTAAAAGTAACTATGGATAAATTATCCTCGAAGGATGAGGACTCACCACAACTGCTACTAAGAGTCATATGAACTATCTAAGTACGATCGGGGAATTGAGTGTTAGAACCTATGTTATAAGACAACATAGCACAAAAAAGATTATACGATCAGTACTTTGAATGTGCTAGTATGTGATATTAAAACTGACTAATATGCGTATATATTGAGAATGAATGGATGAACTGAATAATTAGGTAACTGATATATGGACACTTGGTCATGCAGACCTAAACTGATGTAGTCTGAATACTGAACTTAATCTATAGGATCTATCATATAACCAATATGCCCTAATGTGAGATAGTCAGGGGATAACCTATAACCCTAATAGGAAGGGTGTCAGTACCTTACCATGGATACCAACATTGGCTATGTGGATCCACTAACATGATGTCCCAAAGTACTAGGGTGTCAGTCCTCTACTGACGGGTGAACTCTAAGAGAGTGTCAATCCCCAACTGGTGGGTGACCTCTCATAACCTATAATGACTATGTATTTCTATAATTTAGGGACTTTTTCTAGAGGTCTCAGTCCTCTACTAATGGGTGAGTCTTCATCCCTAGGTTTTCTCGGTGCTAAGTCCTACTTCTAACTGAATTGACACTGATACCGATAAAAGACTTAACATGACTGATATTGACATAAGCCTAACTTAATAGTATTATAAATTTAATGATACAAGTATGCTTTGAATGAATTGTAACTTGACATCTATGACATATATAAATATCTAGTTCATAACCCACCAACACTATCTAATGGAGATTGACATTGAAAATTATTAAACAATCCATGGTATATGAAAATTATAAATAACACCCATATTAATAACTAATCATGATGTAGATATTTGCATTATCAAATATATGGTAACACAATTATCATGAGGGAATATATTTTCATAGAGAAACTCGATAGTTGAACTAAATAAATTATGAAATCCATCCTTCTTATAGAACCCAAGGAGAAAAAGGAAATTAAACTTGAGAATTGGGAGAACATTGGGAATCAATGGTTGAAAGGAGCCCATTGACTAATATCCCACATACCTTAAGAAGAATCCTTGAAGAAGTTCTCTTGAGAATTAGGGTTGCTTGAAGAACCCTAGTTTGCTCTTGAGGGAGAAAGGAATTGCCTTTTTGATTCCTTTTGGGTGAACTTGATAATTATGTTATGCTTTAGGGATGGTGGTATTTTATACCACCCTTTGTAAAGAAAAAATAACATGGTTTTGGAATTTAAGGGAGTGGAAAAATACATAAAAGTCCCTAGTAAAATATGTAGGTAGACATGCTTCCAATCGTTATGACTCACCCTATGACTCATTGGACTGACTACGAGTTACAGTCTAAGTCATAAGCTAGAATCTGTGGTCTGAGGCCCTTTTATGGCCTGACTACGACTCTCCCCTATGACACATCATGATTGACTATGAGTTGTAAGATAGAGTTATAGTATGATGCTTGAGTCTTACACCCTTTACTCGTCAGGCTATGGGTCCATACAATGACTCATAAGGTCTGACTACGAGTTGTGTGCTGGACTTGTAACCACTGGAAGGTATTTTGGTTACATACTACTATGACTAAAAGTCTCTCTTAATAGCTTGTAGCCACTGATTATGAGTCTCAGGGAGGAGTCGTAGGCACTGGGATAAAACATGGGGACTTTATTGGAATGCTTTTATTCACTCGTAATGATTCATCACGAGTGGCTATGACTTATTACATTTGAGTTGTTGTCACATTAGTGTGTTGGTACCTTAGGGAAATTTTCCATAACCTTTTTTCCATGTTGTATTGTGATGAGACTTGATGCATTGGAAAGCTAACTTAGTGGCCCAACTTTAAGGGGTCTAGCACTTAAAAATTTGCGGTATTACACCATCCTCATGTTCACTCAGTACTAAGTATTACTCCTAACTGAATGACACTGCTACTATTATTTATTTAATGTAACCTGGTACTGACAAGTGCTCATTATTATAATTTTATGAATTTGATGATACAATTATGGTATGGATGTCTTTTAACCTAAAAACTGTGACATGCATGAATATCTAGTTATCAGGTGTTCATAACCCACCAACATTATCTATTGCAAACTAATCTTGGAAAATATTGAAAAATCCGTGGAATGTGAAAATCATGAACAACACCCCTTATTTTAATAACTAATCATGAAGGATTCATTTCCATTGTCAAACATATGGAAACATAATTATCATGAGGCAATATATTTTCATGGTTTAGAATCAAATAATTTAGAGGAGATTCATAAAATTCATAGTTAACTTAGAACTCCATAAAAGAGAAAAGAGTTTTACACTTGATGTTTAGAGTGTTCTTGGGACTCAATGGGTGGAAGGGACCTACAGATAAATATCCCACATACTTGAAGTAGAATCCTTGAAGAAATTTTTTGAAGATTGGACATGCTTGGAAAATCCTAGTTTTCTCTTGATGAAGAAAGGATTGCCTCTTTTATTTATTTTGTGTGGAATGAATGATTATGTTATGAATTAGGGATTTGGGTTTTTATATCACCCCTTGGTAAGCCAAAACAACATGGGTTTGGCTTTTAAGAGAGTGGAAAGACATAGAAGTCCCTGGAATAATGTATGGGAAAATAGGGTCCCAGTCATTCGACTCACCTCACAACTTGTTATGACTGGTCATGAGTCATGATATAAGTCATAAACTGGGGTCCTATGATCTTGGGAACATTCTGGCCCGACTATGACTGAATTCTAATGACTCATTATGACTGACTGTGAGTCGTTGGGTGAAGTCGTAGTTTGAGGCTTGATTCTTCGATCCTTTACTGGTCAGGCTATGGGTCCACATAATAAATCATAAGGTCTGACTATGATTCGTGTGCTAGACTCTTAGCCACTGGAAGGGATTCTTGCTTGAACACTATTGTGACTACGAGTCCCTTATAATAGCTTATAATGTCTGATTACGAATCATGGAGTGGAGTCTTGGTCATCAAGTGAGTTGTGGTCACTGTCCAACTAACAGATTCCTAGAAGAAAATTTTCATAACTTTCTGGCATGATGTTGGATTCTGGAGAGACTTATGGCAGTGGAAAGATAACTTTAGGGGTTATATTTTGAGAGGCTTAGAACATGAAAACTTAGGGTATTACAGTTCGGGGTTATTTTGGGACCCTGAGGTAGTGAGGTTCCAAGATAAGGCTGTGTCATAGAGGTTAACCTTTGAGATATCAATATGACATGGAGGATAATCTTTGCAATATTGGCATGCCATGCCAGTGTGTTAATTTCATCTAGTTTAGTTTTTTTCCACTTAGGGTGAGGGGGTTTAGGTATTTCCACCTTTTTCCCGACTTATAAACATTAAAGTGATCTTTTTTATTTAGTTTTAAAAGATCAAACTCTGCTTTATTCATCTTTAACCCTCCACCCAAGAAATCTCAAGGGTTTCATAGAGAATTCATCATCCCGACTCCAAACTTCAAATTAACTTCAATTTCTTATGTGTTTCTAGCATGTTTTTCTTCCCTAAACTTTAATTTTACATTGTGTCACGAATTGAATGGATTTTTATGTGATTCAAATTATGGGTTTTGAAATTAGATTAAGAGGCTTGATTGTTACTGATTGAATTACTTGTCCCATGTTTTAAATTGATTATTAATGCTTTAATTGATATATTTGGGACTGAATTAGTATATTTTTTAAATGGGTGGAATGGGGGGCACGGGTTTCCCCATATTGGATGAATTTTTTTCTAGAAATCGCATGTATCTCAACCTACTTTGTAAATTTGATTTTTATTATGGAAAATTACATGGTTTAACGTGCTTTTAAACCCAATACATTGCATTAATGGGTGTATATATATACAAAAATAGACTTGGATTACTTAGGTGGACATGGTTTAGATTTTAATGGAACTTGAGAGTCCAAGTTGGTTTGTCATGTTTAGTTTTTCTTGTAAATGTATTGGTATGATGATACCAAGTGGTAAATGCCTTAATGAATAACTCCTATGTTAAATGTATTGGTATGATGATACCAAGTGGTAAATGCCTTAATGAATAACTCCTATGTTAATGGTTGGAATTGTGTGCAAATTGTTTTAATTTAAGATTAAAAAGGTTGTGTAACTCATCATGAAGGTGTAAATCTTAGGAAGAGAGGGGGAAGGGGAGAGGAGGGAGGGGGAGGGGAGGGACGAACACTAAAAACCATATTTGCTAGCGTTAGGGGTCTATATGATCGTAAGCTTTATAAATACTTGACATATACATATTTAGGATGGCTATTACTATGGTGGCTTTAGTTTTTCCTCGATTTTTCCTCAGTTTGTTCGGCGAACATGCACTGGGGCCCTTTCAGCAGGGGGACCTGAACCCATATATCCCATGGGTTCCTTTAAGATGAATCAAGCTACACAGTCTAGGTTAATGGTTTTAAACTCTCATTTCATGACCTTTTACCCTATCCCAGCATCCTATATATACATATATGACTGTATGCATGATGTTTTGACTGATTTTGGATATGGCATTATTTATAACATTTCCTGAGTTAGATGCCAGTGCTTATCCTACTAACCGTCCTAGGACGCAATATCATTTCATGATGTAGGGTCTAACAAATTTTTTGTTGCTCCTATGCACCGCTAGGTGGTTGAGCATATTTTTTGAGTTGCTATGAAATGGTGATCCTCCATCCTTCGAAAGGCCTTATCATTTCATTATTCTTTCCTTATTGACTCAGTACATTTGGATTCTTTTGATCATAGTCGGGGCATGTCCCAACTTAGTTGTTATTCTAATTTTAGAGGTTTTTGTGGATAAAGTATGGTTTGGTTATTTGTTTTGGATTCTTAGAACCTCCTATTGGTTTATATATCATTCTTATTGTTTGATTTTGCTTCCACTATCATTTTATTATGCTGAAGTGGTTAGTCTAGGGGGTGGTCTTTGACCCATTATGGGCTTTGAATACCCGTCATGGCTAGGCCCTAGTTTGGGCCATGATAGAGGTAGAGAAGGTAAATGCAATGGGTTCTTGAGGTACGGCTTTTAGAAATAAAAAATCTAATTCTGAGGAAGAAGCAAAGTATTTGGATAGAAAGATGGGTGAGTTTTTGGGCCAAGGGTCTAATCAAGTCAGTTTGAATTCGAGGCAAAGGAATCAAGGTCGGAACTACTATGGCAATAAGTATAGAGATATGAGTAAAGAGAGTGATAGTGACTGAAGGAGAAAAGATGATTACAAGGATAAGAGTAGCCTATATGTTCCACCGGGGAACCGTGATGCTGAGTCCAAAAATTTGAGGATGAAAGTGTTGCTTTCTAAGCTTGTGAAGGGTTCAGAGAGATAAAAGAATTACTTTAAGTAAATTAAAGTTGATATTTCAGGGTTGAGCCAAAAAGTAGAGTCACATGCAATCATAATTAAGAAGCTTAACAAATAGTTTGGAAAGATGACTGCCACATTGAACAAGCATCAACCGGGCACTATTCCTAGCAATACTATTCAAAATCCAAAGAATAATCACTACTCAAAGTGGTAAGGATACTATTGATCCACCTATGCCTGTGGTTGATGATGTGAGGAATGATATTATGGATGTTGATAATATGGTTTAAACTAAAACTGAAGAGTTGATGACTGATGGTGAAGAATTGATATCGCTTATATTACACCTCTAAGAAAGTATAAAGTAGCCGCTTATTAAATATAAAGCCTAACAAGGTTAGGGTCGATCCCACAAGGATTAGGTATTAGTCTGACATGAGCTTGCTAATGTAATTGGAAATTAAAAAATGTAAAAAGGTATTTTTTTTGTAAAAGTAATAGTAATAGTAAGAATGCTGGGCAATTAGGGTTGTTACCAATATGAGACTATAACACCTTGAATCTGGTACCCAAAACGCTACACGATGCTATGACCCCGAAGGACCACAAGCTAACCCATGACTGATATCTGTAACTGACCACTGAATAGTATACTATAAATATGTGGAATGTAAACTGTAAGGCCATAAGGTTCAAAACTGAAAAAATTTTAAATATAAAACAATGTCTGTAATGGGATATAACAATACCCAAAACTAATATAAATTATCTAAAACATGTTATAGTCTGAAAGCCTCTAAACAGTCTGAAAACTGTAGAGTTGATGGGGCATGTCCCCAACTAACTTCGAACTACTAAAATAATAAAGTAATAAAATAATTATATTATCCTAGAATGATGAGGACTCACTGCTAGTCTGGATGCTGAACGTCTGATCTACTAAGGATGCTTGGGAACTCGTTCTTTTAAACCTATGTTATAAAACACCATAGCGCAAATACGTCAGTACGTTGAATATACTGGTATTCAAGTGAGGCAGGCTAAATACAATGGTTCATATGCATGAACAATACTAACTAACTAAATAACATGAACATGAGCATACATGCATGAATACGTAACTATAACCGAGATCGTGATAACACTGACTCATGAATTCTAATAATATGGATTTACTGATATTTGAGTACTAATACTGGGATACTGAATGACAAAATCTATAGAGTACTGAGAAACTGATGGCATATTACTGATAAAAGAATGAATGTTTTTGATAGTTCTGATTATGAAGAATTGGTCTAATTGACTGTAGCTGACAGTCCTAAAACTGAATACTGATAACATGAGTTTTGTATAATTAATATAATATTAACTGGGTTCGTGATAACATAATTACTTAGTCTGAATACTGATAACATGAGTGACTATATCTGATAGTCCTGATATTGATGGAACTAGCTGGGTTCCGCACTGTACTAATTTGACTACATCTGACAGTCCTGGATTTCTGTAGAACTGAACTGAGTTATATTACTAAAATTGGATCTAAAATTGAGACTGTGGGAGGTAATCATCTAACCGACATACCCCAAAACTAAACTGGTAGGGTCCAACCTATAACCCTAGCTGGAAAGGTTTAATACCTTGCCACGGATAAAGACAAGCTGTGAGTATACCCTCTCTGATAGGGATCTCATTTGTTAACCCCTCTTAGTAAGTAACCCAAAGGAGATGTATAAATCCCTAAAAGCATAGGGTGCATCTCAACCTACGCTGGCTATGTAGTTCTAGAACACAAGGATGTCTTCTAAGGATCACACCCTCCACTGAATAACTAGTGAGTCCCCATCCTTGGGTTCACTCGGTGCTGAATCCTACTCCCAACTGAATAGACATTGAACTAATTAACTTAATTGAACTGATACTAATAGTATTGTTTAGCGGAGCTAAATGGAGTTCACTGAGTTTCGTTGACTGATGGAATGCTACTGAGATCTAAGGACTGACGGAGAGTACTGAAGTTACTGAGATTTTTGGGAATACTGAGATCACTAAAATTACTGAACTACTGAGATTACTGAGTAGGACTGGACTGAGACTTAGTTTACTGAGTTTTCCTAAGTCATGTGACTGACTAGATTCTACTGATCATGACTTAACTGAGAGTATCATGAAAATAGGACATTGGCTCTAGACACACAACTAAATTTTGGGTACAAGTACTCCCAGGACTCAATAGCATGAAACTGACAGGACATGACACTTCTTGAACACATGACCAATAGTAATAATTCATAATACTATTATAGTCTTGAAAATGAATGGAATTGCATTTAAACATGCCATACTTTCACCAACCTAATCTCATGTACATTCACTCAACCATTCATAATGCACAAAATATCATGGAAGTCATTCTTAGTCAAAGGGTAAACCATGCATTTATCACTTGGGTCACAATTAAGCTATAATGCATAATTTCTATTCTCTTAGGCATTTTATCAAACACCTAGGATGCATGACTTAGGGCATAGGCATGACCCTTAAATTAATACAACAGAACTCTATATTTTAACTCAATTTCACATACTTCAGGCCACATACTAGCATAGGTTCATGAACAACACATAAGGATTCCAAATTGGAAATCATACGACCACATGAACATAATCAACCCACAATAAAATATTCACAATACAAGATTTAAAACTTGATTCTTGGGCTTCATGGATGAAATGAATCCATGAATAAACACTGTTCATACCTTAGTTCTTTATTCTACGAAGATTGACAGAGAGATTCTTGAATTTAAGTCTTGGATTTAAACCCCCAATTAAAAATCCTAGCTTGTTCTTGAGAGAAACTTGAGAGAAATAATATATTTTGGGTGAAATATGGCTGAATAATGTGTTATTGGGTTTATATAGGTGTGAGAAATTGACCCTATTAACCCTTGGACGTGTATTTTAATTCTGTAAAAATTTCCTGACCTGAACCCCTGGCGTGAGGCAGCAGTATCGCGCTGTGTCACTGCAATTTGACAATTTTAAATTTGAGCCTTGGCGCGATGCGCCATAATCATAGAGGCTCACTGGATTTTGACGATTGTTGGCTTATGTGGCACACTGTCTTACTAAAATGGCTCTAACTCTTCGTCCGGGTGTCGGATTTGGGTGAATTTGGTATTGATGGAAATCTTATTCAATTTCCATATGATAAAAAGTGAAAATCTTGAAAATACCACATGTATAAAAGTGGATTCATCTTTGAAATAGTTTTTAACATTTTTGGAATGATTTTTAAGTAGATAGAAGTATGGGGTATTACAGAGATGATCACTAGGATTGTGTTCCACCTGACTTCTTAACTTCGGGGACTTTTTGTGCTTGTAAAAATATTTTGGTGCCTTGCATGAAGAATATAGCAAGTTATGTATCACCTAACCATATATCGACCTTATTTTGGGTGAATTTCACTCATCTCCTCTCGGTCTTAGAGTGCCACATTACTAACCCTTGTTTTGGATATCAAAATAACTATCTTCTCTCAGTCTTAAGTTAATTAGATGAAGGTTGGTAGATTTAAATTATTATACCTATATCTCAAGCAAGTATTGAATATATGAGAGTAACTAACATTTGCAACCATTAATAAAGCAATCAAAATGAAGGAAAACCCAATATATGCAAGAACACCAATCTAGAATGACTTTGCACTTCCTCTGCTTTGTTAATTCATCTGAGTTTCCACAATCCTAGTTATGTGATTTAGATACACATGGTTGTAATAACACACATAGATTTCATAAATGAATGCATAAGGATGAACTTACAAAGAGTAATACTGAAAACCCAAAATCTAAAATTAATTGTAAACCCTAAAAACCAAGCACAATGATTACAAGGTCAATAATGTACTCAGAAATCAAAACAGTGTCAAAAGTGTATAAAGTGCATGAAATATTGTAAAAGAGTCCCAAAAAATTTATAAAACCCTCTAGGGTTATTTATAGATATAACATAAAACCTTTCCTAATTAGTGTAGGAAAATTAGGTCGACCCAACCTTCCTCCCATAGGTTGGGTCGTAGGTACAACCTATTACTTATAGGTTGGGTTGTAGAAATCAGAATGGACTTACAATCTTCAAAATCTCAACCTAACCCCATAGGTAGGGTTGTAGGTACAATCTACTGGACGTAGTTAGGGTCATAGGTACAACCTACTATAACTTAGGTAGGGTCGCAGGATGAATTTTTATCAACTCGTCATCCCTTTTACTCAGTTTTGCTTCAAAGCCTATTTTCCTAAAAAATCAACATAACACATATTATATGCCATAATAATACCTATGTACCTACATGATTACCATGTTTTAAGCATTACAAGTTCTATGAAACCATGGTATATCAACACCCTCAACTTATAATGTTTGCATGCCTCTGGCAGCTAACGCATAACAGACAAACACGATGCTTAACTAAATGAAACCTAAGGCACCTACAATAGACAACTCAATTTAGTTTAATTTCTTAACCACTTCTATTTACAACTTTCAAAACCATTATGTGGATTCATGTAGTACAAGAACATGACAAAAAAGGAATCAAGTACCAGAATTAGATTGGCAACAAACAACATATGCAATTTACACTACCTAAACAAATGCGTAGTTCACAACACAACCAATGTACCCTCATAACAATATCATCATGAATTTCAATTTAGGTACTACATCAAAACTCTCATGCTCTCAAAGAAGTTCCAAGAATATGCATAAAATACCATAGGCTAGCCTTTATTTTCTATACCTTAGTTTTTTAGACAGTTAAACTGGGATCACTATATGACTTTGCTAGGCTTGTAATGTAGGCTTGGGGGCAGGTATAATACATATTGGATATAGTGACTTGCTCTCCTTTACACTACACCTACATTATTGGCTCTATTACTTAACCATGCTTATTTTATTCTCTCTTTTATCCTTTATTGCTTATTTGGATTGGGTGTGGTTTCCTTCAATCTTTGCATTTATATATATATTTTTCATTTTCTATTTTTCTTTTCATCTTTTTTTTCTTTCTTTTTCATACTTTTCTACCATACTCAACCCTACTTTCTTTTCTTTTATTCAAAAACCCTCTTCATATCCATCTTTAACTACACACCCCTATGATAATAACCCTCAACTTAGGTGATTTGATTGAGTTGTGGTACACCATATTCAAGGAGAGACCAGGGATGAAATAGGTTCATTATAATTAAGCAAAAGGTGAAATGATTAAAATAAAAAAAATAGGTGAACTTAAGCTCAAATTAGAGATCAAGGGATACTTATTCTTAATTTGGTCGGTCTTTTAGGATTAGAGTGGACTTATTCAAACATGGCCTATGATCATGTCCCAACCAACTATCCTACAACTTAGGCAAGACTAATCGGGCAAGTTCTGGATTAAACACACAAAGTGAAATAGGTAAATACCTCACACACACATAATACAAGGTTACATTATCAACTACTACCTATCCGGTTCATGCAATGCTAATCTTTGATTATTTTATCCCTAATACTAATGCTATAACAAGATTCAATAATGGTCACACATATATTCTATAATACCCCAAGTTTTAAACTCTGAATTTTCTCAGTAAGAGTGCTTACTACTTAGGGTACGGCTCAGGAGAAGAGTAGTGAAGACTCATCATGAGTCGTATAGAAAGTAATTATGAGTCATCCCCACACCCGTAGTATCTGGGAGTTATTTTTTTGCATGTTTTTCATTAAGGGTAATTGGGTCTTTTCCCTTCCTTTAAAATATTCTTATGACATAACACCCATTAAACATAACATAAACACTCTTCTCTTTCTCAAATTCCCCAATTAAGGTCAAGTTAGAGTTTCAAGAGAATTGGTCATCCAGGTTTCAATTGTGGTTTCTTCTCTAAAATTCTTGGTGTCTCAGGAATGTATCTCTTCCCCAAACATGGTTTTATATAAAAACATGCGTTTAGTCATGGTTTATGTGAGTTCAATTGCGAGTTTTGAATGACGGGTTGAGGGTTTTGTATGCTTACTACTTGGTTGGTTTTCCCATGATTTTGAAATTGTTATCATGGTTTATCTCATAGTATTTGATTTAAATTTGTACATGAGTATGGTGGATGGGACGGGGTTTGTGTCATTTCTCCCAAATTGATAGATTTTAGTATTAAATTGGAATTAACCTCAACTCACTTTGTAAATTAGTTTTGGAACATTAAAATATGCATGATTTAACCCACCTTTAAACTACTGCGTTGTCCAAGAGATTAATTGAACCTAAATTGTTTTGAAAAGGCCTTGGTGGCCATGATTTGGTATTAAATGATTTTGTAAGGACTCAATGGCCGTGATATGTTTTTTTAAAATTGGAACTTGGGGGTCGTGGATTACTCCAGGTTGATGGATAGTTGGAATAACTTTATAAGCTTTCAAGTATATTTTATGATGATACCATTTGGTAATGACTTAATGAAAGATTCTTTAGTTAAATGAATGGGTTATGTGTAATGTTTTAATTGGGCTTAAAAGGAGTTATGTTGCTCACTATGGAAGGTAGAGTTCTTAGAGGGATCATGCTGGCGTGGAGGTCTTATAATCGTTTGCGCAGTTTACACTTATTTATAAATATTTTAGATTGGCTGGGGTTGAGGCATTCCCTATCTCATCTTTAGATTTTCCTGGTACGTGCGACTAACATATATTGGGACCCTTTTAGAAGAGGGAGCTAAACCCATATAGCCCATGGGTTCCCTTAGGATGATTAAAGCTACACAGTCTAAGTTAATGATTTTAAGTCTCATGCTAAACCTTGTTCCTTATCCAAATATCTTATATATATGTATGCATGCATATATGTGAACATGTTCACTGACTTTGGATTTGATTTTGAACTGGCATTATTTTGTTCCATCCCTAAGTTACATGCTGCACTCACCTTGCTAACTGTCCTCAGATGCTACATCTTTTCATAACACAAAGTCCTGGGGTTTTCTTCTATTGGTTTGTGCAATGTTATGTGGTGTAATTATCTATCGAGTTTGTAGTGATATGGTGAGCTTCCCTCTTTTGGAAAGCTTGGTCATTCCATCTATTTCTTTCCATATTTTATAATTGAATAGTTTATCTTAACATTATTATTTTCATTGACACTATCATAGTCTGGGGCATATCCCAACCTCATTTTTATTCGGATTAGTTTAAAGGCTTTAGTGGACATATGTGAGTTGGATGTAATTGTTGACTCTTAGAGATAATTTTTTTTGTCACATCAACTATTTTATCTTTATTTTCTTACTGTCTTCCACTTTGTTATTAATTGGATTATGTTGGATTGGACTGGCTATGGGGGTGGTCTCCGGCTCTCGGTGAGCTTGAGATACTCATCACGACCAAGCCTGAGGTCAAGTCATGATAATCTTGGTATCAGAGTATAGGTTTAGGGTCATTGAGTTTCCATAGAGCTGTGTCGAGTAGATTCCTTTATTGGGTGTATTACATGTCACTCTTATAAGAGGGAGGCTATAAGGCATTTAGGAATGTTCCCCTTTATTATGTTCTATTTTGGGTTGTGGAGTCTAGGGTCATGGAATTTCTCTAGCTCCTGGTTTACTCATATTTCAGATTATGTCTCCTCAAAGATCAGATGTTTGTAGAAACTTTGTCGGAACCTCTGCCCAACTCGAGGGCAATATGAAGAGGACTTGCCCTGCCTTTAGAGTACAAACCCAATCTAGGGTCCCTACTCCTGATTCTGCTGCTCCACCTAGGGTCCCACCATTCCCCACTATTCTTTCATTAGTTGGTGATAATCATGCTCAGTCACCTCAAGGAAATATTTCTAACACAAAATTCTGCCAGTCCATTCTTCTTCTTACTCAACCAGTGACATCTCAAACTTGTTAGTCTGGTCTTGTTGGTTCTGCTATAGTTAGATCTGAGGTTACTCAGGTTGTTTAGTTCATGATGTTGGATCCCCTACCTTCACTGTCTCTAAGGTTTAGGAGGATCCTCAAGGATTTATTTATAAGCTGGAAAAAATTTGTAGGGTAATGCATACTACTGATGTAGAGGGTGTGGAGTTTTTTACATATCAATTGAAAGATGTTACATATCAGTGGTATAAAAAGTGGGAGAAGTTGATTGGTGATGATGTTGAGCCAACTTTATGGGATGAGTTTTTAGGTGCCTTCTTGATCATTTCTTTCCTCAGGAGTTGAGAGAAGATAAGGTAGAGGAGTCTATAAATCTTAAGTAGTGTAAGATGTGTTTGAAAGAATATGCCCTGAAGTTTTGTCAATTGTCTCTTTATGCTTCGGAGTTAGTGTCTAGTATGAGAGATAGAATGAGGAAGTTTACTTCCCAATTATTTAGTGGCTTAGCATTGGAGTGTAAGGTAGTGATGTTGAACAATAATATGGATATCTTTAGGCTTGTTGTTTATATGTAGTATGTTGAGGATTAGAAAAATAAGCAAGCAGAGATGGGAGAAAGACAGAATAATAAGTTCAGATATTCAGAGCAGGGTGCGGGTCAACAGAATTATGGAAGAGATGGTAGACAGTGGAGCAAAACTAAGACTTGGGTAAATTCTGGTCATATTCTTCGGGTAGTACTCCTTATTCAAAGCTATTTGGTTATCATTGATTTTATACTAGTAGTGGTCTTAAGGCACAGGGTGCCCATTCTCAAGCTAGTATAACTCAATCAGCCTTACCATATCCTCCTTATAGATTTTACGGTCAGCTTCATCGGGGGTATTATGATGAGGGAAGGAACTTGTGCTTCAATTGTTGTTATCCAGGACATATGCAAAGGAACTGTTTGGAAGCTAAGGTTTTCATTGGGATAATAAAGTTCCAGTCGCCATTTCTTTAGCTTCTACACCAAAGAGTGCTACTTCAGGTACCGATACTAGCCGTAATTATCTCTATGATCTTAAAACCCACAAGAATTTGAGGCATCTCCTAATGTTGTTATTTGTAATTATAGCTTTTCTCTCGTGATGTGTATTATTTGATTAATATGGGGTCTACCCTCTCTTAGTGACCTCTTATGTGCCTGCACATTTTGGTTTTGGTCCCAAATATATTTTTGACCCCTTTTATGTATCTACTTTGGTGGGTAACCCTGTTATGGCTAGAAGGGTCTATAGGGGTTGTATGGTATCCATTTTTCATAGAGAGACCTTAGTGGATTTGATAGACCTGGATATAGTGGATTATGATATTATTTTAGGGATGAATTGGCTTTATGCGTGCTATGTTTCTCTAGATTGTAGGACCCAAAGGGTCAGTTTCCATTTCCATAATGAGCCAATAATAAAATAGGAGGCTAGTGCCTTAGTACCCAAAGGAAGGTTTATTTCTTATCTTAGAGCCCAAAAGTTGATTTCCAAGGGGTGTATTTATCATTTGATCTAGGTTAAAGATCTTAGTTTTGAGGGTCCTTCCTTGCAATCTGTCCCTATCGTTAATAAGTTTCCTGAGGTATTTCCCAATGATCTTCCTGGTATTCCCCTGATAAGGAAATAGACTTTGGGATAGATCTTCTACTGGATACGTATCCTATCTCTTTTCCACTTTATAAAATGGCTTCGATTGAGTTAAAGGAGCTGAAAAAGTAGTTAAAGGATCTTTTTGATAAGGGCCCCATTCATGCTAGTGTTTATCTATGGGGTGCCCCTATTTTTTTCATGCATAAGAATGATGGGTCTCTTCAGATATGTATAGATTATCTGTAGTTAAATAAGGTTATGATGAAGAATAAGTATCATGTTCCTAGGATAGATGATCTCTTTATATAGCTTCAGGATGCAAGATATTTCTCAAAGATTGATCTTTCTATATGTAGTTTTGATGATGAGCAACTAACTTTAAGGGACCAGGTCCCCGGATGTTCATAGTTGAGTACAACTAGCACGTATGTCTGCATAGTTTTATCATCTTGTGTAACAAACTTGCAAGTGTTGCTTGTACTGATTATGACACCTGATCCTATTAGATTTCAACCTTAATCATCACTTAACTATAAAAGGAAAAAAAGATTCTTCATCTAATAGTTTTTTAACAAATCTAAAGAGTGAAGAGAGGCAACAAATACTCCATTTCAAGATTGCTCAAGCATTGGTCATGTTCTTATCTTTGTAGTATGCTTAAAGAGTGAGTAGGTGTTCTTGAGTGCTTATTTTTTAATCAAATTACTCTATCTATAAGAGTAGTATTTTATTTTGTTGAGAGAAGTTCTTAGGTAGAGTTGCCTAAGCATGTTATAGCCAAAGTTAACCAGGTTTTGAGGGTCCTTGGCAGAGTTGTCAAGATAAGCTTGTAGTAGAGTTATTACAAGCTAAAAGATCCTAGAGTTAGGCTTAAATCAAGAGGTTGATTATAGTAGATTTCGTTAGTTCTTGTGATGACAAGTCATGGTTTTTCCTCCCTTGAGAAAGGGGGTTTCCATGTTAAATCTTGTGTGTTGTTATTTTCCTATACTGCCTTTAGTTCTCTTGAACTTTTGTATTTGATTGCCTGTGATTGACTTTGAGGGACCTGGTCCCTCACTGTGTGGTGCAACCCCTAAGGGCTCTAATAATTAGTATCAAAGGCAGTTCAATCTAAAAGGTTCACACTTAGAGTGTTTTGGTTATCATGGATGCTCTACCAAACCTGGAAGAACACTACTAGAAATTACCCCTATTACAACGGACTTTTTAACAACGGTTCCAAAAACGTTGCAATAGAGGGTCTATTGCAACGGTTACAATCGTTGCAAAAAAAATTGTACTAATAGAACAATTTTATAGTATAATCGTTACTATTGTTGAAGAACCATTGCAATAGAGTGTCTTATAGCAATAATTGCATGAACCGTTGCCATAGAGTCATCTATGGCAATGCTTTATTGGAAAAAAATACTATTGCAACATTTTTTTATTTCCCTCCCCAATATTGCCAAAAATCAAAGAAATATAAACATTGTGTCTCTAATTTCACCAATGTTTCCTTAAGCTCCGAGGAACCAATTTCACTATGTTATTTCATTGAGCTCTTCGACTGATTAACTCTCAAATTGACCGCCTAATTTGGGTCGGTCTTCTTTTTCTTCTTCTCTACATCATCAACTTCACTCTTATCCCTCTAGAAACTTTGATTCTATAAACATGGATGAAATTCTCAGGAATATTTATTCTGATTCTAACCCTTTTGCTTCTGACCCCACTGTTACCTTCACCATCGCCACTGTTGTCACTGTTAATTCTATTGCTATGGCCACCGGTGATGGTGGTGGGGATGTGGTGCTCAGTAAGACTATGGATGAGGTATGGATGGAGATTATAGCAGGGGGTAGGGGTGGGAGTAGGGAGACAGAGATGACTTTGGAGCACAGTGCTCCGATTTCACTGTGCTCCATCCGCTACTGCTCTAACTTCAATTTCAATTCCTTATATTTTGCCTGTACTAATTCTACTATAATCTTTTAATTTTTAGGCCTTGGAAATACAAGGAAAACATTCTGAAGCTGTGGTGAAATTGTTTAAAGTTTGTGTCATTCACCAGATATTTCCTCCTGAAGAGTTCTCATTTTGTATCTCTTCATTTTATACTTTGTTAAGTTCGTCTGATTTATGCTCTATTTGTGTATCTCATTGTGTGTTCTGTTTTAATTCTTTTGGAAACATCTTAGCATTGAGCCATTGATATCTTTTAAAAATAAAAGAATCTAGGAAAAATAATAGCTATAACTTATTATTGATCCCAATTTTTGATGAAGTATAGTTTACTATCTGAAGAAAATGGCTAGCAATCATCCTAGAATATGGAATATTTACCATTTTTAGTAATTTTTCTGGTTGTCACTATTTTAAGGTGCTATTGGAATTTGCACCGTAATTTCAAACTATTTCATGCTATTTATTGTTTTATTGGCTATCTTACAGCTTGAGATGGAGATGGTGGCTCGTGGACTTGAGAAACACTTAAAAATAGACCAACGGGAGTTCCTATACGTATAATAATATCATATTCATTCTGAATCGACTAAAGTGTAGATTTTGAATTTTTTCCTATCAGGTGTTGCTTGATGAGGGAAATCTCCAGCTTGTTAACTTTACATCCTCTGTTCCAGCTGAGAACTCTAGAATCTATTTGGCTTTTCAATTGAATACTAAAATGCCCAGTAATAGGCTCATTTACTCCATCGGACTGACAGGAATGCTGCCTTCCACTGTAGATTACTGGTTGACAGAACAACAGTATCATACTTCCACTTCCTTGAATTACAACACAGGTTAGTGAATTGATTAAATTTTATAAATTGATTAGTGTTGGATGGTATTGCAGGTCTATTACTATGATGGATAGTTAAAGATTGTGGCGAGATAAATATGATCCTTCCATCTTAATAGTGTTTCAGGTTTGAGTCATTCTTGGTATAAAAATAAAGATGTTTCTCTTGGATCTTGGTTTATTGGGCTTGATGTTGAACATATTGATGAACGAAGTTTGTGCTATGGAACACCCCCAAGTAAGACACTAACACTTATTCACTCGAATACTCTATGTGATGTGCTGGTTTCTGGTCTTTGGCTTCTGCTACTAGAGTTGATGATTGTTGACATGTCTCATTTCGAACTTAAACAATTTCTTTATTATTTTCCGTAGCCAAGAAGTCCTTAGGTATATGTTGTTGCATGAAAAATCCAACAAAGAATTCCCCTTATAAGCAAATACAAAATAAACAATGTGAGAGAAGCGCGAATATGTACCTTGCTATGAGTTGCACCTTTGAAATTAATAACAAGTGAAAATATTCACATTAAGGATCAAAAAAAGAAGAAGTCTTTATATCTCTATACTAGCTCTCTAAACTCATGCATATCAGCAAGTCTTACAATGTTCTCATCTCTATTTTTGATCTTCTATTTGGAGCTGAAAGTACCAAAAAATGCTGCAAAGCTTCAAGAGTGGATTTTCTTGGAGAAATATGGCTACTGCTATGGTGACGGTTATTCCTGTCCTTACAAATAGTTAACTTCTGTAATGAGCTTAATTGATTGGTTATTGTTTTTGTTATACATCTTGCGTTGCTCATAAAACTATGCATGCATTTTTGGTGCCTCAATCTATTTATAACGGTTAATGTATTTAATTTTGACTGTGTTTGCTATGTTGCCTTCTAATGTCAAAGCTTTATGATTCCATCACTTAGAGTCTTAGACTTCCATGCAAATCCATTTTCTGTGAAGTCACACCTTTGTAATTTACTGGCAAACTAAAGTGATTGGCAGATGGAGAATTGCGACTGCATTGCAATAAGGTGATTATTCCCTTGCCCTTTTGCTTGTACCTCACGATTCTGCCACGGGGACCTGGGCCTGAAGATTATACTGATGCAATCTCTATTATTTATGAATTCTTATCTTCCTAGGATAAAATTCATTTTATAACTCTCTTTTATAGAAAGATCAGGTAGAAAATGTACAACAACATTAAGCCTAAAAATATTATTTATGGTGGCCAACAAAGAGGGGGAAATGAACTGATATTGATATTGATACTGTGCTTGTTGAATTTTTTTTCCATGGTAGTGCAATTGACACCTAAAAGGAGAGTGGGAATGACCAGGTTAATTTCTCTTTCTCTGGAAATCAATATTTTCTGCTAGTGACAATGTTTACGTTGGGAATGTAATACATCTTATCTGGTATTATGTATTTAAACTTTTGATAGTATTGGAGATTTATTTTGTTGGATCATTCCCCTTAATTTGTTTGTTGGCAGTTGTACCTATCATAAAATGTTATAGAGTTCTCTTTATAGTTTGTCAATAAGTTTTCTTTGAATTGATAGTTCTCCATTGCCGAATTCAATTGTGTGTTGGCTTAAAGATATCTCAATTTAATTTGCTTTTATCTTGTTCTTGTTATCGTACACGAGTTTAGGCCCTGGCAATTTTGAGCAGAATTCGTGAAGATACGAGAAAAAAGCTATCAGCCAAAGGCTATTACCCACAGGAGGGATACATCCTACAATACTTACCAGTACCTCCGAACTGTTTGTATGTGCCTGATATATCTGATGGGAATAGTATCATGTCTTCGGTGAGACACTTACATTGAATGTATATATTATTGGCATTCTCTTATCTGTGTCAAGTTGCATGTTATCATCTAATGTTGCTTTTTCAGGATCACTCTATAATAATGCTAAGGAAGGTGCTGAGACACCTCATTTTGAGGCTCATGAATTGGAAGCGAATGATTTACAAGAAACAGTTGTCCAGTATCTCCAATGTAGGGGGACAGGCAAGGTACTAAGACTGCTTTTCTTGTTAACACTTGAAGTTGTACAACTATTAAACTTTTCCTATCTGCTTAGAGTAGTTTGTGATTTTATTGTTTGAGACGTCTAATATTATGACATGTCTTGGAAGTAGTTTGTAGCACTTGCAATTTCTAGCAATTAGTCACTGCACCACTTTGTGCTTTTGCATAGTCTCCTTGGCAAGACTAATTTTGGGTTCTTGAGTTTTCAGTTTCTTTTTAAATTCTTGAGTACATGTTTAAGTGTCTGCACTTATGAGTCTTGGCTAATTTACAGTTTAAAACAAACAGAATGTGCAGGATGAGAGACTATCCATTTCCGGGGAATTTCGCAAAACATATTGGGCATTCAACTCCATGGACCTTCAAGCATTCAGAAAATTGATCCAACAACTGAATGTGGTATTTGTTATGCTCCATATCTTTCAATTGGTAATCCTCTATCCATAAGATAAACCCATTGATATTCTGTGGATGGCATTGACTTGGTGATGTCAATATAGATGAAGAACTTGGTGGTAGAAGCTGAAGTAGCACTGATTGTATATGTGAAAATAACAACTGCAGTAGGGCCTTCCACAGTGTTTGCCTGAAAAACAATACGAGGCATACGAATAGCCATTATTGTTAGAACTGTTGCATTATTTCTTGCCTGCCCGACTAAACTCATAAATTCCATATTGCGTCGCACGAGAAGTACCTGGAAATTCTATTATGTTTGGAGTATACAAAGCATTAAAGCTGTATTTTGCAGGAGGTATGGATACTTCTGGTGTTGTTGTTCAGTGGAGAAAGCTATAAGAAGGTCCTAGACTTGCTGTTTTTGATTTAGATTACTAGCTTGTTGTAAAGATTTGTCTTGTGACGTGATTATATATGTAATTACTAATTTATATAGTTGCATAAAATTTTAATTTTGATTACTATATTAATGAAAGATTTTGTTGTGATGTGTGTGTGTATATATATATATATATAATTGTATTAATATAATTCTCTCTCTCTCTCTCTCTATATATATATATATATCATTGCAATAGGTGTCAAAAACCATTGCAATAGGTAGCAAAAAATGTTGTAATAGGTGTCAAAAAGCATTGCAATAGACCAATAAGTGTTGCAGTAGATATCCAAAAATTATTGCAATTGGGTTATTGCAACGATTTTCCATCATTGCAATATACTCTATTGTAATGGTTCTGTACCGTTACTATAGACGATACAAAGCGTTGCAATAGGAGGTTAGAAAAACCATTGCAATAGGTCCATCTGTTGGAACGGTTTTCATAACTGTTGCAACAACTGTTGCGATAGACCTATCCCAACGCTCACATATGCAACGCCTACCTAATCGTTTTGGTAGATCTATCGCAATGGTTTTATGATCTATCGCAACGGAATTTAAACCGTTGTCATATGGCTAATTTCTAGTAGTGGAAGGGTTATCTACAACTAGACCATCTAGATTTAATGAATAGTACTATAGGTGGTGGAAAACTAGGATGTTTGACTTCATTATGGCTGAGGATAGTGAACCAATGGACATAATTCTTGATGGTTCTCATGTTCCAGTTAGAGAAGTCAAAGAAGGAGATGTGAAAAAAATGGCTATCAAAAGAAGGAGAGAGTACAATGTTGAAGATAGAAAAAAGATTGAAAAAAATTACAAGGCCAAGAAACTGTTAGTATGTGGCATAAGTCCTAATGAATACAATAAGATATCATCTTGTGAAAATGCAAATGAGATCTAGGATTGGTAAAAAAGAAACCGCTATTGTGAAGGATTCAAAAGTTGACATGCTGACTACTCAGTATGAAACCTTCAGCATAAAAGAAGAAGAAACCATCCAAGAAATATATACAAGATTCACTTCAATCACAAATGAGCTTCATTTCTTGGGAGTAGTGATTCCATTATACAAAAAAGTAAGAAAGGTTCTGGGTGTTCTTCACAAGTCATAGGAAAGCAAATTAGATGCCATAACTGAGGCAAGGAACTTGAAAACTCTCACCATGGATGAACTCATTGGGAATCGAAAGACTCATGAACTTAAAAAGCATCAAAGGCATGGGAAGATGAAGGTAAAAGGGGAAAAATATTTGGCACTAAAATCATCTAAATCAGACTCTAATGCAGAAGATATTGATGTTGCCTATTTGGCAAAAAAAATAGTTAGAGCTATGAGAAAAAGTGGTTAATTTTAAAGAAGTGGGAGTAGCAGCAAAATAGGAGGCACTATAGAAGTTTGTCACAGATATGGGGTCCTGAACATTTTATTAAGGACTGTCCAATGCACAAAATGGACTATCAGGATTATCACAACATCAGAAGTGACAAATGACAAAATAGAGACCAGGTCCCTATAAAATCAAGAAGATAGGCTGCAACTGATTTTGTAGTCAAACATGCGTTAGCTGGTTGGGGTGACTCCTCCAGTGAATATGATGAAACTGAGAAGTTTGTAGATGTTTCCATGCTTGTTGTGGAGGATGAAAAGGTGACCTTTGATTCCTTGTTTGATTTTATGAAGAACACTGAACATGAAGAAGAAAATGAGGTAACACTTTCTGACCTAAAAGAAAACTTGGACAACTATTCTTCTAGAAAGATAAAAAAGCTCGTAAATGTGTTGATTAACTCCATGTTTGAAATGACTAAGAAAAAATTGCTCTAGAAGAAAAGGTGTAAATTTAAGAGCTTGATTTAATTGCTCTAAAGTCAAGAGCTTGATTTAATTTCTCTAACTCTCCAAATATCTGAAACTGAAGAGTAGGCTACAAAGTTGAAATCTGAAAATTCAAGTTTAGTTAATTAACTAGAGAAAGCTAATAGTGTCTGTAATAAAGAGAAAAATAATGCTCTAGAAGGAAATATAGAATATTACGAGCTTGATTTGATAGCTTTGACTCTCCATATATAAAAAATTGAGAAATAGGTTGCTGATCTGAAACTTGAAAATTTAAGTTTGGTAAGTCAACTGGAGAAAGTAGATGTTTCTAAGTGTAAAGAGAAAAAGGAAGCCTCACAATTTCGAGTTAAACTTGAAGAAAAATTGGAGGATTCTCAAAGGCTTCTCATAACTTTATTTCAGAAGAATAAGGAGTTAGAAAGGGACTTGGTTCGTCTAAGGGAAGAACTTACAAAATCCCTACAATGGTCTGCATCTTCTCAGATCCTTTATGACTTGACTAATAAAGTATTTAATAATAGTAGGGGCCTTGGGTATCAGCACCAAACTCATTCATCTGGTTCATAAGGAAGGGTTGATCAATATGTCAAAAACAATGTATATAAATCCTTATGCACTCACTGTAGAAGAGATGAACACCTGAAAGAAGATTATCTAAGCTGGCTTAGATCAAGAATAACAAATATTAGACATGTCCACCAGGGGAGCACCTATCCCAAAGGTGTATGACCTTGGAAAAACAAGAAAAATACAACACTATCTAGATGGACAAAAAGGGATTTAATTATACCTCTGTCATTCTACTGGGAACTCAAACTCAATGGGTTCCCAAGTTTAACAAATAATTATAAGTGCAGGAGGGAGAAAAATGGTTTACAATTAGAAAAATCTTCTTGTTATATAGTTGCTCAAGGCTATAAATTGAAGGTTTGATTGTATTCTTTTTCCTGAGAAACTTCAAGGTGAAGGTGTCTTATGTGATTAACATTCCTATCCCAAGAATAAGCTCACAAAGATGTGAAAAAGGCTAGAAAGCTCAAAGCAATGTAGAAGGAACTCTGGACATGTGAAGAACACCAAGTATAGGACCAGATCCTCAGCCCTGTTTCCAGAACAAGTCATGGTATAATGTGGTGTAATGAATCTAACAACCTGATGCAAGGATTAATCAAATCAGCCTAACCTACTATAAAGTGAATTAGTGTCTCTTCACAAAATAGGCAATGTTCAGGAGGCAGGTATCCTTGGTAAATTAGGTGCATATTGGTCTAACTCAATACCATACCCTTGCAGGTATACAACAATGGGAGAAACTTTGGAGGTGGACAGATATGACAAGCAAAAAATTAGAGATTTACTCAAAATAGAGAGGGAACTAGTCCCATCTTTCAGGTTAGTATCTTGTATATGCAATTTTTTTCTATTTTATCAATATAAAGCCATGTCCTCCTTGTCCTTGAGTCAGAAAAAGGTTATCCTGTTCTAAAAGGGAAGGCGAGTCACCTAAAATCTGATATCAAGCATATCTTATTCCCTCATAAAACTCATCCTTGTGCTTATTGTTCCTTTAATTCTAGTTTTACCCACTCACTCCCTTGTCAAAAGGAAAAATCCAAATCCCAAATTGACCTTCTAAGAAAAAGACCTTCTTGATGGTTATAGCTCTCCCAGTTTTATGCCCTTCAAAAAGTTATGGGCTTAGCATAGTTAAAAATCCCTTCCTAAACCTTCCTGAAAAACATCCTTCTTCTCATACTCTTCCAAAGCTTAAATCCTTTATCACTCAACCTATTAATGAAGAATTATCCCTGAATCTTCAAAATTGTTCTGATATATTATAGTGGATGAAACCTGGGTTGCTGAAATCTTATCTTGCCGTCAAATAGCCCAGGAAAGAGCATAGCTAATCACAAGAAAAGCAATGTCAGCAAAACACCAAAAATCTCTGGAAAATAGTCTGGAAGTTTTACTAAGAAAAAGCTGACTCTTGAGAGAGCTGGTCCCAAGAAGAAAAAAGTAGCTGAAAGAGAATATGTTATCACTTATACTAGAAGAAAAAATGGGGAGAAATGTGGGGTTTTATCCAAGAGAGTTAGAAATAGGTTCTTGAAGAATCAAAAGGTGTTAATTGGAAGGATTTTTTTATTCAAATATGCTAACAGAACTTGGTATGGTGGAATTAGTTGAGCTGGTTAAACATCAAGGTTGGATGCATCTCATGGAAGGACCTATTTCTACTATTTTTGATAAGATAGTTAGGGAATTCTATTTCACTTGGGAATTCTCAGAAGATGGGATGAATCTGATTGCACAGGTCCAAGGAAAGAAAATAAAGTTAAATGAGGAAACACTAGGAAGAATTTTAGAAGTTCCTATATATGGGGTAAGAATTGTCTCTAAGCAGCTGCCTTCAATATAATTCTTAGAAAATGCATCCAAGGTCAAGGAAACTCTATGGCTTCAGTAAATAGAAAATCACACAAGAGTGAGTTTTAATTGGACTTTGACTTTGTGAACAAAGTGATTCTGCCTAGATCATAAAAGTATTGCCTTAGCCACTAATTTGTATGTAATGGAATGCCTTAGTAGCTTTGAATTCATTATTCTACCAGTATTGATGATAGAACACATTCATAAAGTGGTTATTGGAAACAACGAAAAGCATGGCATGCCTTATGGATATTGGTAGAACAAGATATTTGGCCAATTTGGTATTGTCTGTGAGAATGAAACCCAAGGAACTATGTTCAAATGCTTGGCATGAAGACATTGGTCAAAACTAAATATTTCAAATCAGGTAGCATTTATCAAAGGGAGCTCAGCAAGGAAATAGAGAAACTGAAGGTCAATTCAACTACCAAGGGTAAAGAAATCAACAAGCTCCAGGTGAAAATTAAGCATCTCTCCAAAAGAAGCCCATGTAATACTAAAATGCTCAAAACTAAGAATGATGAATTGAACAAGACAGTGTCAATCCGAACTGATGAAGTCCTTAACCTGGATATAGAGATAAGAAATCTTAACAACCTGGCCCTACTCCTTCAAAATCTTTTTCCCAGTTCTTCACTTGTTAATTCTTATTGATTCCTGTGGCATTTTTCCTAAGAACATTTAATTTATGCACTATAATGATACTTTCTACTTATGAATGAATGATTTGTGTGTTACATTTTTTTTCATTAAATTGCAAAGTTATTCTTCATATTAGTGTTGCCCCAGTGGCCATAAGTTAACTAATTTATGCTTATTTTACTCTTGGTTTACTGTACTCACTTTTCAATAATGCCAAAAGGGGGAATGCAATACTGAGTTCATATAGCAGGGACTAGGTACCAGGTGAATTGTGTTGAGTTATAAATTTGAATGATATACTGATAGAGAGAAGTAAGTGATATGCTGAATAGATGAATGAAGAAAGTCACGTTGATCGGGGAAAGTATGCAAATTTACTAAATAAAGGTGCATGATAATAGGAGGAATAAATTAAAGGTACATGGGAAAGAAATCAGAGGTTTTTAATGCAAATTACAACAAAGGACTAGGTCCTTATGTTGCATGAAGATAGGGGGAACATTCATCTTCAGAGTGCTAATCACACTGATTAAATGTGATGGATGTGCTCAAAGCTTTATAGTTAGTTTGTCATTATCAAAAAGGGGGAAATTATTATATGTAGTTTTGATGATGAGCAGCTAACTCCAAGGGACTAGGTACCTGGATGTTTATGGTACATTACAACTATTATGCATGTCTTAAAAATTTTGTCCTCTTATGTAACAAACTTGGAAGTGCTGCTTGTACTAATTAGGACACCTAGTCCAATGAGATTTTATCCCTAATCATCACTCAACTATAAAAGAAAAAAAGGCTTCTTCATCAAATAGTTTTTGTACAAATCTAAAGAGTGAAGAGAGGCAACAAAAACTCCATTTCAAGATTGCTCATGTTCTTATCTTTGTAGTATGATTAAAAAGTGAGTGAGTGTTCTTGAGTGCTGATTTTTACTCGAACTACTCAAATATAAGATTAGTGTTTTCTTTTGTTGAGAGAAGTTCTTGGGTAGAGTTGCCTAAGCTTGTTGCTAGTTAGAGTTAACTAGGTTTTGAGGGTCCTTGGAAGAGTTGCTAAGATGAGCTTATAGTAAAGTTATTACAAGTGAAGCGATCCTATAGATAGGCTAAAATAGCGTCTGTAATTAAGAGGTTAATTATAGTAAAATTCATTGGTGCTTGTGAGGAAAGCCGTGGTTTTTCTTTCCTTGAGAAAGGTTAGTTCCACGTTAAATCCAGTGATTGACTTTGAGGGACCTGGTCCCTCACTGTGTGGTGCAACCCTCAAAGGTTCCAATAGATCTTCATTCGGATTATCATTAGTTGAACATTAGAGAGACTGACATCCCTAAGACTGTTTTCTGTACCTAGTATGTTCATTATAAATTCCTGGTTATGTCCTTTGTATTGATTAATGCTTTGAATGCTTTCATGGATCTCATGAATTGGGTGTTCAGATAGTTTTTGGACTTGTTTGTTGTTGTCTTCATTGATGATATTTGGTTGTACTCTAAGAGTGAAGATGATCATGTCAATCACCTCCAAATTATGTTGCAGAGTCATAAGGATCTGAAGATTAGCAGAGATGGTATCCTGAGGTACTATGGTAGGTGTGTTCTTGATGTTGATAGGCTGGGAGAGAGGATCTTAGCCGAGGCTTATGAGTTGAGGTATACTACTCATTTTGGTTTGACCAAGATGTATCATGATTTAAAAGAGATCTATTGGTGGAACAATATGAAGGGGGATGTTGCAAATTTTATTTCCAAATGTACGGTTTGTCAGAAAGTGAAGGTTGAGCACTTGAGGACTGGTGACATGTCTCAAGAGATAGAGTTGCCCATATGGAAGTGGGAGATGATCAATATGGATTTTGTTATGGGTCTTCTGCTGTCTCAAATTTAATATGAATCAATTTAAGTCATTGTGGATAGGATGACTAAGTCCGCTCATTTCTTACCTAAGAGGAATGCCTACTCTAGAGATGATTATGCTAAGTTATTCATTGAGGAGATAGTTAGATTGCATCGTCTTTCAGTTTCCATTATTTTAGATTGAGGTACACAATTTTCTTCTCATTTTTGGGATTCATTTCAGAAAGGTTTGTGGACTAAGGTGAACTTTAGCACCACTTTTCACCCTCAAACGGATGGACAAGCAGAATAGATTATTCAAACATTAGAGGATATACTAAAGGCAAATGTGATTGACTTTAAGGAAAATTGGGTGGATCACTTACCTCTCATCAAGTTCACGTACAATAATAGTTATAACTCTAGCATTGAAGTGGCTCCTTTTGAGGCTCTTTATTGCAGAAAGTGTAGGTCTCTTATTTCGTGGTTTGACGTTAGTGAGACTAGGTTTTTTGGTCCTGACTTGCTTCACCAAGCCATGGAGCTGGTAAAGGTGATTAGGGAAAGATTTAATATTGCACAAAGTCGCCAAAAGTCTTATGTTGTATGACCCAAACCAGGGCCTGGCTATGAAGGGTAACTCAAGTCCCACATGGACCGAAGACCACCCCCTGTACCTAACCATGTGAACACAACATCCCAAGTATCGAATAAATTTTGAACATATAATAAAATTGGATAATGAAAACTCTAAGTTCTAATCTATGGTAAGAACTAATGAAATGTCTAAGCTTTTCGAAGAATGGAGGCTCACAACTTTACCACAATGAACTGACGAACCAAGCCGATCCACCTAACTCTGTGCAAAAAAAGTAGAAGATTCTCTGGTGCCTGCACTGCATAGGGATACAACCTTCGAAGATGGTTAGTAGGGTAAATATCGGCATGTAACTCAGGGATATACATAAAATAATATCGTGATCAATGTTCAAAATCATTCAAATACATTACATGTAATTAAATGAATATAGATATATATCACATGCCGATATAGGGAATAAGGCTTAACATGCACTTTAAAACTTAGGTTGGATTGTGTAGCTCAACTGTCATAACATAAGAAGGCACCCACAGGCTATATGGCTTGATCTCTCACCCAGCTGGTAGGGCCCTAGTGCGTGTGACCACATGAACTAGAGGGTATACATATGCACTATGGGGGACTCGAACCTCCCAACACATCAACGTGAAACAAGCACCAAATCATGTAATATAATGTGGGGGACTTAAACCTCCCAATAATATGATACTGATAAGGGGGACTCAAACCACCTGGTCATATAAACCCCTGCGTTAGCAACCATGGTTTCTAGTGTTGGTCCCTCGGGACCTCTACTTTCATGACTCAGCTATACAACCCTCATTAAAGCCTAATTAAAACAATTATCACACATTCCCATGCAGTGAACCATGAGACACATATAGGAATACGTTGTTGGTAATGTCATACCAACATCACTTGCAAGGTCATCAACATGCCAAAGTAATTACATCACATGGGGGATGTCACAACCCCATTAGTTTAATTATGAAATAGCTTGTTAAATCACAAAACCCACAAGGTTTAGTTCAAAACCAATGTGCCTCATTAGCCTTTTCAATCATACAATTTCAAATTAATTCAATATGCCTACTCTTTGTATCAAAATCAATTTTATAATATGGGGTTGGGGTCATAAACACTTCAAAAGTCACAAGTTGGGAGAAATCACAATCCCCTAGTTTATTCACCATACCATAGGTTCAAAAAACCATATTTAAAGCATGAAAAATAATGTGTAAACCATGGGAAACATCATTCAACAACAATCATTCAAAACCCTCAACCCATGTTTCAAAAAAAAAAAACATCAATACCATATGAACATCACTTTAAATCATATGATTTTAACATATTAACAATTAGGGAAGAGTAACATGCCTAAAATACAAAGTTTCACAAAAAAATATCAACCCTTGAGCCCTTAGATGACCTAATTCTTGGAAACCCTAAGTATCTTGCTTGAGAGGATTTAGAGAGAATAAAGAGTCATTGATGTGTTAACGTGTAGAAAGAATGCCCCAAAAGTGTTTTATGGATGTGGGGTCTAAGTGGTTAAAGTAGGAAATATCCAAAGTGCCCTAAACTTAAAATATAGAAAAGTGTCACCAGTAACTACGGCTCACACGATGACTCATAACAACACATTACGACTCGTCACCACAAGTCATAGCCAAGACAGTGTCAAGGGCACCCATAATGTTGACCCTACGACTTACATCATATTACTAGTATCGTGACCCTATGATTCATAGGGTCCAAGTTATCTCCAAGACAACCACTTGGTCCTTTTACTTGTCACCCTACAATTTGTTCCCAATGACTCATAATGAGTCCTTACGACTTGTAGTGACCAAATCGTACTTAGAGTAGAACTTGGTCCCCACACTGTTTATGCTACAATTGGGTCCCTAGGATCCGTCAAGACTTCCTACGACTTGTAGAGTAAGTCATAGTCTAGACAGTGAGGATAAAATTTCAGAAATTTTCAAAGACCAAAAACCTTGGGTGTTACATACTCCCTCTTTGGGATCATTCATCATTAAATGATGGGTCAAGGCATACGTTATCACGATTTAACACAGAAACACTCCCACACTTAGCTTTAACAAAGACATAAAACAAAGACATCAAGGAATTCACAATTTTCTTTAACAAAGTCAAAACTCAAAGATGCTAATGAATACACATACCTTAAGCATGATTATTCGAAGCGGGGAATAGGAATGGCTACTTGGACTTCATGTCATCTTCAGCTTTTCAAGTAGCTTTCTCAAACTTTTGGTTTCTCCAAAGAATCTTACCAAAGCCACATCCTTTGTCCGCATTAACAAACTTGCCAATCCAAAATATCAGCCGGGATTTTCTCATAAGACAAGGAATTCAAAATGGACACCTTCTAAAGGAACAACCAATGAAGGATCACCCACGCACTTCCTCAACATTGAAACATGAAAGACCGGATGAATAGAGCTCAAAGTAGAAAGTAACTCTAATTCATAAGCTACATAACCAATCCTATTAAAAACTAAGTAAGGACAAACATAACAGGAACTGAGTTTCCCCTTCTTTCGAAACCGCGTCACTCCCATAATGGGAGACACCTTTAAGAACACCCAATCACCAGTATTAAATTTTGATTCCCTTTACCTCACGTCCGCATAGGACTTTTGGCTGTCTTAAGCCTATCTTAGACCACTTTCACCTTTTTCATGTCTTGGTAAACCAAATTAAGGCCAAATAACTTATTTTCACCAACCTCAAATCACCCTATAGGAGATCTACACCTCCTACCATACAAAGCCTCAAACAGAGCCATACCAATTCTAGAGTGATAATTATTGTTATATGTGAAATCGATGAGAGGAACGTGATCAACCCAACCACCACCAAAATCAAATTCATGAGCTCGAAGCATATCTTTAAGGGTCTGAATTATCCTTTCTACTTGCCCATCCATCTATGGGTAGAAAATAGTACTAAGGATTACTTTAGACCCCAAACCTCATTGGAATAAAACAAAAGTGATATGAGAACTGAGTACCTCGATCAGAAATAATAGAACTGGTGCACCATGCAACTTCACTATCTCTTGGATATACAACTTCGCATAGTCCTCAACAGAAAAGTTTGTCTTCACTGGCAAGAAATAAGCAAACTTAGTCATCGCATCCACGATGACCTAAATCAAATCAAATTATTGGGGAGACCGCAGAAGACCGGTAATAAAATTCATATTAATTATTTCCCATTTCCATTCCGACATATTAATCTCTTGAGTCAACCCACCGACCCTCAAGTGTTGCACCTTCACTTGCTGACACACCATACACTTCACCACAAAATTGGCCATATCTCACTTTATATTATTCTACCAATAAATCTCCTTGAGATAATGATACATTTTTGTTGAACTAGGATGAACCATATAGCGCGACTCATAAGCTTTAGCCAAAATTCTTTCCCTCAAATCATCGACATTGGTAACGAACAACCTGCCTTGCAACCTTAGTATACCATCATCATCGATCTCAAAAGACATCAAATTTTGGTGGCCCATATCATCCTTGATTCACAGCAAGATAGGATCCAAAACCTACTTCTCCTTCACCTCAGCACCAAGATATGACTTTGCCATCTCTTGCACAATCATACCACCATCCTCAGAGTCTAAGAGACAAAATCCAAGATTAAACAAATGATGAATATCCTTCATCAGTCCTCGCTTCTCCTTATCCAAATGATATAAGCTTCCCATGGACAACCTACTAAAAGCATCAACAACTACGTTAGATTTACCTACGTGGTAGTGAAGACCTATGTCATAGTGTTTTAGTAATTCAAGCCACCTCCTTTGCCTGAGATTTAGCTCTTTCTGAGTGCACACATATTGCAGGCTCCTATGATTAGAATAAATTTCTACCTGGACACCATACAAATATTGTCACTAGATCTTTAATTCAAACACCACAGCTAATAATTCCAAATTATGAGTCAGATAATTCTTATTATGAACTTTTAGCTATCTAGAAGCATACACAGCCACCTTGCCATGCTGCATTAACAAGCAACCTAGTCCCACTCGGGAAACATCATAATAGACAACAAAACCATTAGTACCCTTAGGTAGAGTCAAGAATGGAGCCGAAGTTAACTTATCCTTTAACTTCTCAAAACTACCCACACAAGTATCAAACCACAAGAACTTTACCTTTTTTTGAGTCAACTTAGTCAATGGGGAAGTAATAAAAGAGAAACTTTCCATAAACCTCCTATAGTAACTAGCTAAACCTAAGAAACTCCGAATATTGATTAGATTTGTGGGTCTAGCCCATTTCTTAACCACCCTACTTTATTTGGATCCACCATGATCTCTTTACTAGAAACAACTTGACCTAGATAGGTCACAACATTCAACTAGAACTCACACTTTGAGAATTTTGCATACAACCGTTGATTTTTTAAGATTTCTAACATAAGGCAGAGGTGATCGACATGATCTACCTCACTTTTAGAATACACCAAAATATCATCTATAAACACAATGACAAACAAGTCTAGAAACTGATGGAAAACCTAACTCATAAGCTCCATTAATTCCATTAGGGAATTAGACAAACCAAAGGACATTACTAAAATCTCAATATGAACATATCAGGTTTGAAAAGCAGTCTTAGGGATATCCACATCCCTAATTTTTAACTGATGGTACCCAGATAAAAGACCAATTTTATAAAAGTACTTAGCACCCTGACGTTGATCAAAGAGATTATCAATCCTCAGAATAGGATACTTATTCTTTATGGTTACCTTATTTAATTAGCGGTAATTAATACACCTCCGAAGGAAACCATTCTTGTTACAAATGAAGTGCACAGGAGCATAATGTCGTCCAAAAATTAACCTCCAAAGAAGTGTGCTACGATCGATGCCAAATATAGTAACCCAAACTAGGTTGGTTTCAAACACACAGGGAAAATATTGTCCAGTCTCTTAAACTTGACAAGATCCACGAGAAGTGCGGAAAAGTAAATGGGGGAAATTGGAAATCAACAATATGTAGTAACCAAACTTGAATTCTTGGGTTTGTAAAGAATAGAAGATGAACGCTAGGACTGCGTTCCTCGTGGCTTCTAAACTCCGCAAACTTCTCGTGTTCAACTCACCTATTCTCTTGCTCTACATGCAAAGTTGACAAGCTATGTATTATCAACCATTTTGTGAACGTGTTGATAAATCTCACCCTTTACCATATGAGTCTCAGGGCATTGCCTTATTGCTCCTTGTTTATAAGCTCAGTTCAACTTTTACCTTTTGAGTTTTAAGTTGATCAAATGAGATGGAAGAATTATACGATGGATGTAAATCTCAAATTACTGTCATAACCCCTTTCCCTAATATCAAACTGCCTTGTGAGGACATTATCGAATACAATCAATCCTCAAGCTTCTGTAGTAGCTCTGAGGTCAATTAATATAAAGAAGATTAATATACATGCAACCACAAGGCAATGGATGAATCTTCCACTTCCTTTACATAGTTAATACACCATGGTTCTCACAACCTTAGTCAAGGAAATTAGCTGCTCATGTTCATGCAAAAATCCATGATAATTGATAAATAACACATGTAATTAGTTGCACAAGAATAAGAGAAAGAAAATCCAAAGTCTTCAATTGAATAAAAAACTAAAATCTCAAGAACAAAAATCTCAATAAGCAAAGTAATAAAAGTATGTAATAGTGCGTAACCTAATAAAGGAATAACCCTAAGGTATTTATAGTATCTCAAAATAACCCAAAAATCCTAATTAAAATGGAATAGTAAAATATGTCGGCACAAGGTACGACTCGTGTAGTCCATTCGTAAGGTCTTATGAGTCGTACAGAGCTTTTCATATGTAATCCAGTCACTGATCTTTCAAGGATTTAGGTTTCTATTGTATTTATGACTTATCCTCACGAGTCGTACTTGACCATAGACTTGTGATCATTACTCGTCACCATATGGGCCTTAATCTTTTAATTCTCTTGACACTAGTCAGCTTACGATTGGTCACTACGAGTCGTCATCAGACTTATGACTTGTCTCTTTCTGTGACGTCACTTCTTTAGTTTGTGTTCTCTTTACGATTGCTTGCCATGACCCATATCGACATCTTACGGGCTGTACTCCCCAGTCATATACACTCTTCACTTAACTTTCCCACTTGAATTTTATTGTTGTTATGATTACGACTACACCTACAAATCATATGATGTGTTGACGACTTATTCTCTGACTCGTAGGAAGTACAGACTTCCTTTTTTTCAAGAGTTTTTTCTTCCAATTTCGTTCCAAGACCATTGCTTACTTTTTTCACCTACAACAACCACAAAACCACATTATATCTACTGAAATACCCTAAGTCCAAGCATAAATCCTTTGTTTTAAGCATCGAAAGTGTTATGTTTCCATGATGCATCAAAACCCTCAACTTAGAAAGTTTGCGTGTCCTGAGGCAAACAAAAATCAAAACTCTAACATAGCAGCGATGCTTAAATAGGAAGATCCAAAGATACCTATGAAAGAGATTTTCAGTTCAGTTTTCAACATTTTTATTCCCCTTCCTAGTTTTAGCTTTTTAAGAATCCAACTGTGTATATCGATTTGGTAAACAGAGAAACATAAAGAAATCCAATGATGGAATTATATTAGTAACAAAAAACTAGGCATACACACAATTCACATTAACCAAATAGTCTAACAACTTAATAATATAACCCTTGTACGCTTATAATCAAAAGAAGTTCCATTCACTCAGTTTAGATCACCAATAATTGTTCAGGGACATTTTCAAATAGCGCTTTCGCTCACAAAGAAGTATCAATCGCTATATACAGAATACCATAGGCTTTCCTATATGCTCTTTTCTTGGGTTTTTGAACAGTCGAGATAGGATCATTGAAGGACTTCATTTACCTTGTAACATAGGTTTGGGGCTGGTATTTTCTATTTTTGAGATTTTTTCAATGACTATGCCTCCTTGACACTATGCTTTCTTTGGGGTGCTTTTATTTTCCATTTTTCTTCCTTTTATTTAAGCACTTATGTCTCTTTTTTTGCAAAGCATATTTATATTGGTCCAGGTGCAGTTTTCTTTTCTAACATTATATTTATTTTCTTTTTATTTTGTTGCAATTTTCACTTTTTTTCTTTTATTATCTTTTATTTTCACCGCACCGTACTTCATTTTTCTTTTTACACGTCTTTCTTCATACTCATTTTCTCCCTACGCACCGCTATAATAGATACCCTCAACTTAGGTGATTTTCCTAAGTTGAGGTGCGTAGTATCCAAGGAGGACTAGGGCCAAAACAGGTTCATTATAAGTGAAATGTGAAGGTGAAATTGATGTAATCAACAAAAATGGGTCAATTAGGCTCAACTATTTGGATCAAGGGATTCATATCGCATTTGGTTAGGCATTAAGGCTCGGGTGGAATCAAAACAAGAATGGCCTATAATCATATCATACTCGACTATCCTGAATCCTAGGTAAGAGCAACCAAGCAAGTTCTAGATTCCAACACACCGAGAACTAAGTAATGCCTCACCCACATTCACAAAGGGTCATACTACTAGGTACTACATATCCAGTTATGCAATTATTTGCCATAGTTGTTCTATCCTTAATTATTATGCTATTATCTGATTCACAGTCGTCTCTCACATATACATACATCACGTAATAACCAAAATTTTTGGAGGGGCATCAATTTTTTAGCATAATTCTTCAAAACAAAAACTAATTCAACATATTCATTTTAAACCATAACATAATCATTTAAAACCACAACTATTGCCACAAGTAAAAATTTCCTTCCTATTTATACAATCATACCACACAAACAACACAAATAAAAACAAAACATGTCGGTTCTCAGTCTTTTCAAATTATAGCCATGGGTTTTAAAACACAGAAAGTGTAACCCGAGGCAACCTTAGTACAACCCCACACCAATAAAATCCTATGCACTGTCCCCTGTGTATCTATCAATTTAATAAAAGGGAGGAGGACATATCTATGTGCTCAAGGTGCCAACTCATGCGGCATTATCACATGGGCCCTCAGATTCGGTCCTACCATCTTCAACAGTAGTACCATCAGTTGCTAGGACTGTCTCCAAAATAGTAGCATCGATTGTGGATGGTGTGTTCATTGGTACGTTAGATTTCAGGGCAACATCATTACCTCCCTCAAGCATCATCACTTGATGATTTTGATCTAATGGCTCCAGCTACCATCTCTCGAACCCTCACCCACCAGTCCCTCCCACTTCGGATGCTATCTTTCTTTGCCTTCTTCAGATTTTCCTTTTCGGTGCTGCGATAATTTATTTTCTTTATCTCTTATCTTTCTCCCTCCCATAGGAATGCTCTTGATGTTTTCAACTTCTATCTCAGGCTCAATCTCTATAATCACAAGTTATAGTACAAATAGCATGTCATATAGCTCATTAATAAGTTTCTTGATCTCAACCACATTAGATTTTACCTTCCCAAGGTTAGGGGTTTGGCCACTAGCCAACTGATGATTCATCCTCTACTCAAATGCATCCAATTTACCTGGTCACCTTTATCAAATATCCTTTTCTCAATTTTGCAATCATGATACAACTTCTCTTTTCTTTGTAAAGTCCAGAACTGTCATAAGACTAGAGTCGGAATTCATCCAACTCATTCATCTTGTTCATCCTTGACTTTGCCGCATCTTGCCACTCAAAATTCAGCTTCTTCAATGCCATAGTTCTTTGTGCTCAAGTTCAATAGGCAAGTGACATGCTTAACCATACACCAACTGATAAGGAGAAGCACCTATGGGAGTTATGAAAGTTGTGCTGTAAGCCCATAATGCATTGTCTAGCTTTCTTGACCAGTCAATCCTATTAGCATTAACAGTCTTCGCCAAAATGAACTTGATTTCTCTGATGAACACCTCGACCTATCCACTAGTTTGTTGATGTTAAAGTGTTGACACCTTTTTCTTTACTCCATACTTTTCAAGTAGACTTTTAAATAGACGATTACAAAAAAATGACCCACCATCACTAATGATTTCACATGGCATGCCAAATCAAGAGAAGATACATTTCTTCAAAATGCTGTGACACTTCTTCCTTCATTATTGGGGAGCGCAGCTGCTTCCACCCATTTAGAAACATAATCCACTACCACAAGAATATATTTCATACAAAAAGAGATCACAAACGATCCAATGAAATCCACACCCCATACACCAAATATTCTAATTCTAAAATAGGATTCATAGAAAGTTCATGGCACCTAGAGATGTTACCTTGATGTTGACATTGAAAACAAGCTGAAGCATAATCACGATCATCCTTGTAAATTATTGGCCAGTAGTACCTACAATGCAAGATTTTATGGGTTGTTTGGGTTCCTCCATGGTGACCCCTAACTGGTGAAGCATGGCAGGCCTCAAGGATGTTCATCATCTCCACTTTAAGAATACATCTATGAATAACCCCATCCACACAGATTTGGAATAAATAAGGTTCATCCCAAAAAATTTTCTTACCTCATGCATAAATTCCTTTCTCTGCCGGAAAAAAAGATCATCTGGGACTAGATTACCTACTAGATAATTTGCATAGTTAGCAAACTATTGGATTATATCTTGAGAAGCAACCAATATCTACTCATATAGAAAACTATCATCAATCTTGAGTCCATCTTTAACTTTCTATATAGTTTCTTCCTCAAGTCTAGACAAATGATCTGTAACTTGATTTTTAGTACCTTTTCTATCCTTGACCTTAAAATCAAATTCTTGCAGCAAGAGAATCCACCTAATTAGTATAGGATTTGCATTTTTTTTTGCCATTAAGTACCTTAATGTTGTATGATAAGTGTTTACAATTACCTTTTTCCCAATCAAATAAGACCAAAGTTTCTCTAATGCAAAAACCACTACCAACAACTCTTGTTCAATAACTAAGTAGTTATTTTGAGTAGGGTTTAGTGCCTTGCTGGCATAGTACATGGGATGCAGGATCTGGTTTTTTTGTTGGCCTAGTACAACACCTAAGGCCACTCCACTTGTGTTGCACGTAATCTCAAATGGCAAGGACCAATCAGGGGAGACGATGATAGGAGTTGTCATCAACTTCTCTTTCAGACATTCAAAAGCCTTCAAGTGAGTTCATTAAAATCAACTTTACCTCTTTCTCAAGAAGCCAACAGAGAGGATTGGCAATCTTGGAGAAATCCTTGATGAATCACCTGTAGAACCCAACATTTCCTAAAAAGCCCCAAATACCCTTCACAGAAATTGGTGTAGGTAATTTCTCGATCACTTCAACCTTAGCTCTATCTACCTCTATACCCCTTTTGAAATCTTATGCCCAAGCACAATACCTTCTTTAACCATGAAATGGAAATTTTATCAATTAAGAACCAAGTTGCATTCCTCACATCTTCATAGAGTATTTTCTAAGTGAACTGGGCAGTCCTTAAAAAAATCACCAATTACTAAAAAATTATCCATGAATACTTTGATAGTGTCTTCTACCATGTCAAAGAAGATTGATATCATACATTTTTTAAATGTGGCTGGAGCATTACATAACCTGACTGTCATACATATAAGTACAAAGGTCCTATAAGGACAAGTGAAGGTTGTCTTCTCTTGGTCTTTGGGTGCAATAGTGATTTGGTTGTAGCCCGAATACCATCCAAAAAATAGTACCACCTTCTTCCCATAAGACTATCAAGCATGGGTCTATAAGGTTAGGGGAAAATGGTCTTTCTGAGTCCATGCATTCAGTTTCCTATAAGCCATACACACTCTCTATTCTATGACTGGTTTCTTTGGCCCTAGCTCATTCTTCTCATTAGGCACAATAGTATTACTACCTTTCTTCGAAACACATTGTACTGGACTAACCCACTTTCTATCAGCAATGGGATACGCTAAACCAATATCTAGCCACTTGATTATCTCTTTATTTACCACCTTCTCTATAGGAGAATTAAGTCGATGCTGATGTTTTATACTTGGAATACAATCTAGTTCAAGTTGGATTTTATGAGTACAAAGACCAGGCGGGATACCCATAATATCTATATTGGACTATCTAATAGTACTCTTGAATCTCTGTAGCACTGATAATAAAGCTTCCACTTTTATCTACCTTAAGTTAGTTACTATGATTACCAACAAAGTATTGTCAACCCCCAAAAATGCATATGACAAATTAGGAGGGAGGTCCTTCAACTCTAAGATGGGTGGTTCCTTAATAGATGGGTGAGCAGGTGGAGTGGTTCTATTTTTCAAATCCAAAGCATGCTTATTGGTGAAAAATTATAAAAACCACTCCCATATAGAACACATACCATCTTATCATAGTCTTCTATACAATCACTGTCGAAGTTCATAATCACTGTATCTAAGGCTTTAACACCCAATCTTTCTTTAATAGGAACAACCTCAGAAGTATTCTCCTAATTAGTTACCGTATCAAGATCATGGAATGAGATTTTCTCATTCTCAAAAACATCAATCACAGACATGACTCTACACTCATTCGGTTGTTGTATGGACTGACATACATTAAATGTCACCTTCTCATTATTGAGTCTGAACATCAGATGTCCTAACTCCATGTCAATCAATGTCCTTCATATAGCTAGGAATGGCCTGCCTAAGATAATCAAAACTTGAAAGTCTACTTCCCAATCCAGTATCACAAAATAAGTAGGAAAAATAAAAGAAGCCACCTTTACCAATATATCATAGAGAATACCAACTGGTTTTTTCACTATTTAGCCTTCTATCACTATTATTATAGATATGGGTTTGGGTACCCCTAATCCCAACTTCTTAAATATTACTAGTTGCATAAGATTGGTGCTAGCACCTAGATCATATAGTGCATAAGAAAAGTTAAAAGATCCAATAGTGCAAGGAATGGTGATTACACCAAGATCCTCTTTCTTTTCTACCAGCAATCTAGTAGCAAAAACACTGTAGTGATAAATGTTGGCAGTTGGCTCATAGCAGACTGTCCATTTCTTGGTGACTAAATCCTTCATGAACTTTGCATAGACAGACATTTGTTCCAATGCCTCTACAAGTGGAATGTTAATAAATATTTCTTTTAACATAGATAGAAACTTCTGGTACTTAACCTCTTCTTACTTCTTTTTCAATCTCTAAGGAAAAAAAGGGCTAGGTCTTGGAATAGTCATTAACACAGGCTCCTCGATCTCATCCTTACTTTTGTTTTGCTCATTACTCTTATCAATATCAACATAATCATCTTTATTAGCTGGATCAATCAAGGTAGGTGCAGACGGGTTGATAGTGGTTTTACCACTTTGAGTGGTAAATGACTATCATTATTTATGTTCTATGGAATATTACTAGGAAGAGTACCAGGCTGTCTTTCATTCAATATGGCCGACATCTAGCCATACTACTGCTCCAGTTATTTGATTGTGGTAGCATGTAACTCAATTTTTTTATGACGACACTCTTGACTTTCTTGGCCTTCGACTAATTTTGATAATATTGCCTCTATCATAGACTCAGAATCCTAGATACTTGGTGGTACATATTTATCACTCTTCTCTTTGTAATCATCTTTACATCTCCAATCACTATCTCAGGGTCTACACATGTCTTTATATCTATCACTGTAATAGTTTAGACCTTGATCTCGTGTCTTGGGGCTCAAAAATCCACCACCGACCATTAAGATACTTTTATTCCTCTTCAGACTCAATATCGTAAGTTTTAGAAGTAAAAATCTTCCCCCCTACTACACTTACTTTCTCAACACTCATTGTTGCAAATTATTTTGTAAAAAGTCCAATGTCTGTTCAGAGCTAGGAAAACTCTTGTGCTAAAAAATCATGAACAGATCCATAATCATTAGCTACTCTAATAGCATATGTACTTGCATTATGCTCAGCATCTCTAGTATGCCAACCTTGATTGGTCACCGAAATATCATTTAGCATCTCTTGCACAGTGTCCTACCAAAGATGATAAATGCACCTCCCAAAATAGTATTTCCCATTATTCTTGAACTGTGATCTATGGAAGATTTTCAACAGGTTGGATCTTGTGATTCTTTGATTAGGTACCATGATCATCTTCTTTTTGAACCTAAACCACGCCTCATAAATAGATTCTACAAGTAGCTTTCTAAAATTGTAAATTCCATCATTCAACTATAGCATCCTTGTAGGAGGGAAGAACCTGTTCAAAAATTATCTATGCAACTCATTCCAAGTAGTGATTGAACCTCTCAAAAGTTCTCCTAGACATAGAGATACTTATCCAATTAGCAAAAATAGGAACAACCTTAACCTCAAAGCTTTTTGGTCTACCCCCAAAATAGAGTAAGACGTACAAATCCCAGTAAAATTAGAAAGATGCATGCTTGCATCATCAATTTTTGATCTAAAAAATACACCCTTCAAGTCTAGAAATTGGATTATTACACAAGTAATGTCAAATTTAACATTAGGGAGTAGAGCATGAAGAATGATGGCTCTTATCTCAGTAAGTTCAGCATGTGCCATGTCCTCGTGTTCATCATATGGCTGAAGATACTGATATACTAGAATCATTAGAACTCTACCTCTTTGAACTCTATCCTAATGTTCGATGACTTGTCTTGGCTTAGGTAGCGTTGCTTGCTGGGGTAGCCTAGCCTCTTCAACTAACTATGCTTCCTCAGCTACTCTAGCTTCTTTAGCAGTTGTTGCCAGTAGTTGCTCAGTCTATCTATTAGAAATATTCTATGGATCATTAGTTGGGGGATGAGAAATAATCTAAGGGTCTTGAACCCCAACAGGAACACCATCAAAAACTTATTCTGCTATTTTTTGCGGTGTTTAAATGATTCTTTCAGGCTCTGGATAAAAAAGGAGTAAGGTATTGCCTTTTCTCCTAGTGTTTGACATACATCGGTGTATTCCAAGTCAAGAACAATAAATAAAACTTGCAAACATCACCAACTTCAATCAATAATTTACACCATCTTCCCCAGTAACAACACCAAAATCTGATGTTGCCCAAAAACTAAACACCAAAGAAGTGTACTGTGGTTAATGCCAAATTTAGTAACCCAAACCAGGTTGGGGTTGAACCCATGGAGAAAATGTTGAACAGTCTCTTAAACTTGACAAGATCCACGACCAGTATGAAAAAATATAGGGGAAATTGGAAATCAATAGTAAGTAGTAACCGAACTTGAATGCTTGGTTTGTAAATAGTAGAAGACAAACACTAGGACTGTATTCCCCCTGGATTCTTAACTTTGCAAACTTCTCATGCTCAACTCACCTATTCTCTTGCTTTGCATGCAATGTTGACAAGCTATGGATTATCAACCGTCTTATGAATGTGTTGATAAGTCTTACCCCTTTTCTTATGATTCTTAGGGTGTCTCCTTATTGCTCCTTGTGTATAACCTTAGTTTAAATTTCACCATTTGAGTCTCAAGTTGATCAGATGAGATGGTGGAATTATACGATGGATGTGAGTCCCAAATTAATGTTATAATCCCTTTTCCTAATCTTAAAATCCCTTGTAAGGACATTCTCGAATACAAGAAATCTTTAAGCTTCTTCAGTAGCTCTGAGGTTAATTAATATAAAGAAGATTAACATACATACAACCACAACACAATAGATGAATCACATATTTCCTTTACATAGTTAATCCACCAGGGTTCGCACAACCCTAGTAAAGGAAATTAGCTGCTTATGTTCATAAAACAATCCATGATAATCAATAAAGAACACATGTAATTAGTTACGCGAGAATGAGAAAAATAAAATTCGAAGTCTTAAACTAAATAAAAATTGAAAATCTCAAGAAAAAGAATCTCAATGAGCAAAGTAGTATAAGTAATGTAAAAGTATGTAATAGTGCATAGCGTAATAAAGGAATAACCCTAAGGTATTTATAGTATCTCAAAATAACCCATTTATCCTAATTAAAATGGAATAGGAAAAGTATGTCCGCATAAGATATGACTCGCGTAGTCTACTCATAAAGTCTTTTTACGAGTCGTATAGTGATTTTAGTATGTATTCTAGTGACTGATCTTTCAAGGATTTAGGTTTCTGTTGTCTTTACAACTAATCCTCACAATTCGTACCTTTACCATACAACTCGTGGTCTTCTCTCGTCACCACTCGAGCCTTAATCTTATAGTGATTTAGACAATTGTTAGCTTATAACTGGTCACTTGGAGTCATCATCAGACTTGAGACTGCTCTCATTCCATGACTTTACCTCTGAATGGGTTCTTGAGTTTCTGTTTTCTTTATAGTTGCTTGTCATAAACCATATCAATATATTATGGATTGTACTCCCCAATCGTATCCAATCTTTACTTAACTTCCATGATTGACTTTTGTTACTGTTGTGCTTACGACTACACCTACGAGTCATATGATGTGTTGATGACTTGTGCTCTGACTTGTAGGATTTATAGACTTCATCTTTGTCTAGGTCTTTTTCTTCCAATATCATTCCAAGACCATTACTTACCTGTTTCACCTACAACAACCACAAAACCACATTATATCTACCAAAATAACCTAAGTCCAACCATAAATTCTTTATTTTAAGCATCAAAGTATCGTGTTACCACAACGCATCAGAGAACTCCTATGGAGACATACTAGGGTGGATAAAAACCTTATCCAAAAGATCTTTCAATTACTCCTTAAGTTTCTTCAACTCAGCTAGAGCCATCTCACAAGGAGGGATAAAAATAGGATGAGTGTTTGGAAGAATATCAATCCCAAAATCAATTTCCCTATTGGGAGGAATACCAGGAAGATCATCAGGGAACACCTCTAGAAATTCACAGACCACAGGGACAGTCTGCAAAGAAGGAACTTCAGGTCTAGAATCCTTAACATGAACCATAAGTGTCAAGAAGACCCACACAACTAATAACAGATTTATTAATTAAGAAAATACAACTGAAGAATGATAAATAAAGTGTTTGTAATGCATTAACTGAAGACAATAAATAACAACTGACTTAATTTTTATATTCTAGAACCTTTAGTAAGTACAAAAATCCAGGTGGATGGTCTTTTTTAAAACAAAAATTTCATTGCCGAAAGCTAGTTCCTTTTCCCACTTTACGTTTAACCTAGCAACTCAACCATCAAGATACTAAGCCAACTCTGACAACGCTCATCTTCCCTCTTCAACGGTCACCTTTAATATTTAACGCTCACCTTCACGCTCTACCCCGACTGACCGGCAGCTTCTGACGTTGGCGACGGCGTCGATTAAGCTGGAAAAGGTAAGGTTGAACCTCTCATAGGTACTAGGTAACTACCTCCCATTCAATCACTGACTCATTAGGAAAGTTGAAATTGACCCTTCGAGTCCAAAAATCAAGAGATGCATAACACGAATGCATCCAATCTATCCCCAAAATCACATCAAAGTCTAATATATCCAACTCTATTAGATCCACTAAGGTCTCCCTACCACCGACAGAAATCACACAATCCCTATAGATATTTCTATCCATAATGGAGTCACCTACTGTGGTAGTTACAAAGAAAGGATTTGTAATAAACTCAGAATCAAAACCAAAATGAATAGCCACATAACGGGTCTCATAAGAGAGGGTAGACCTAGAATCAAGTAAACAATATATATCATGAGAGAAAAGTTTTATCATACCAGTAAAAATATCAGGGGATGCCTCAAAATCCTAGCGGGTGGCAAAAGTGTGTAGACGGTTCTATCCTGTGCTGGAGCCAGAAGTAGAAACAGTACCCTTTGGTGTAGAAGCTGAAAAAGTAGCAACATGGATCTTATTTGCTCCAGAAGCAACCCTTGAAGGACACTCCCTTTGCATATGACCAATTTAGTTGTATTTAAAGCTCTTGTTCCTCCCCTTTTCACAAACATCATAGTGCACCTGACCACCAAATTTACAAGAAGGATATAATGGAGTGGATTGAGCCCCACTAGCCTGAGACTAGGCTCCTACTGCTCTACACCCACGATAATCCTGAGAATGACAATCACCCTACAACTTTGGATAAGGAGCACTAGCCGTAGAGTAGGAAATAGAATTGTCCCACTTCTTTTTAGACCACTTTCGACCTTCTCTACCACTCTGCTATGACCTCCACCCTAATCCAAATACCAAAACTTCTTATTCTACCTTTCACTTATCTCTCCTTAGTTCTTCTTCTCATCTTCCACCTATTTCATATAAACAACCAACCTGGAGATGTCCATATCCTTGTTTAATAAGGCAGCCTTGCTCTCTAAGATCAACTCACGGAACAACCTAGAGTTAAACTTTCTTATTCTAGCTCTCATGATAGACATAAATTCCAGAGCATAACGCGATAGTTGATGGAACTTCAAGGCATGCTCCTTTACTTCCATCCTACCTTACTTCAAGTTCATAAATTTCTCATCATTTTCCTTCCTCAACTCTTGAGGAAAGAGGCGATAAAGAAAAGAACTAGAGAAGTCCTCCTACAAAGTAGACTCAACATCATCTACCTTAATCCGCTCCCACTCTTCATGCCATTAATATTCCACATCCTTCAACTAATAGGCAACAATCTCCATACCCTCCACATCCATAACATGCATCATACGAAAAAAAATTTCCATCTCATCAATTAAATTTTGAAAAACTTCCTCAAATTTAGAAATAGTGAAAGTTGGAAGACTTAGCCTCATAAATTATCCAACTCTAGTGACCTTAAAGGATGGAGTGATAGAAGCAATCTCAGTCAGACAGGCCACCAATTAGGTAAGGAAATGAATCAATTAGCAAAACTCAACATTAGATACATCATCTTGAGATATCCAAGAAGGGATAGGGAGAACAAGTGAAATGAAACACCCTGGGTTTTAATCCTCTAAAATTCCTTGAGTATTTGGCTTCTAGACATCATACAAATTGGATACTTCTCATCTAATAGGGTAGGACTAGCTTGGTCTTGGTCGTAGCTTAAATATTATGGGTTGGAGAGGTTTTGTTGATGGTACAAATGGACCATACTAGTCATATAATGGGGTACAAGTGGTATGATGTTGAGTCGTATAAATCCCTAAGTCTAGCCTTGGTGATTCTATTTTTCCTAGAGTACAGTTATATGGTAATAATCATATAGTAGGGTACAATTTGGATTGTGTGATCATATTTTAGATAGTGTTGGGGTTCAAGAGGAGGCCTAGTGTATGATATAAGGGTGCCACTCATACCCTAGGGTATGGTTGACGGGTGGTCATACCCTCTTACGGGAATTTTATGTTGTTTATATTGAGGATAATTTAGATATTTCCCCTCATAACTTCTTAAGGAACCAAGACTTATATCACTCTTGGAACATCATTTACGCTAATATTCTAATCTTAAACACTTAGAAACTATCTTAAATTCTCTCAAAGTCTCTTGGGTCAATGAAGGCTTGGGTTTCATCAATAAGATTAATTTGGGACATACAAGGGTGATTTGTCTCTGTCATCTTTGTAATCTAAGGCATGTTACTCCTCCCTCATTTTTAGTTCAACTAAAGGCATGATTTATTGTAGGGTTTTCATGTCATAATTATGGTATGTTTTTTGGTTTTGAATTATATGTTGGGGGTTTTGGTTATAAATGGTTTGGTTATGGTTTTCCTATATTCTTACTTATGATATCTATATTATAATGGTGGTTTGAATATGTGGTTGCATGAGAATGGTTAAATGGTACTTGGTTTTGGTTTAAGTCTTGGAAACTATATGCCCTCAATATGTTTGATAAAATGACTATGAGAATGCTTTTGATACATTATTGAACTTTTATTTAAACTTTGCATGGTATAAAGTGGTAATGGAACCCTAAATTGGTTTGGATGGTTTTAAATAATTAAATGGTACCATCTTAGTAGTCATGGTTATGGTTTAATTGAAAGCCTTTCAGGGTACATGGGAATCCCCTAAACAAACATAATAATGAACTACTTATGAGGTACATAGGAATCCTCCTAGGGAACTTATTGATAATGAGATCTACGGGTACATGGGAATTCCTTTTCTTTAAAAATTTTGGCTAAGGACATTGCTTGCAAGCTATAGTTGCTATGACGATACCACTACTAATAGACTTGGTTAATAATAAATAGAATTGTGGTTTTAGTTATGTGGTAATGATTTTAATTGGATAATAATGAAGGGATGTGATAACTAATCGTGAAGGTGTGAATCCAATTGCCAAACACTGGAAACTCATGTTTGCCAATATAAGGATTGGTCATGGAAACCATATATGATAATTATGGGGTACACAGGAATCCAATAAGTCACATTTGTATATATGTATCATGGAGAGTGAAGGGTACTTGGGAATCCCTTACTCCTATGGTATCTTTGGTTTGTGCAGCTACACACATCGAAGCCCATTCAAGAGGTTACACTGGATCCATATAGCCCATGGGTAGTTTTAGGATGTTAAGCAACACATACACAGGTTAATGGTTTTAAAGGCATACTAAATTCCGTTCCCTTTCCCAATATGTATATATATGTATGGACGTGTATGCATATGGTGGTTTACTTAGTTTTAAAGGTTGAAATTATTTTATCGTTATCCTGAATACTTGCTAGTGTTCACCCGCTAACCCATTTTCTGGCAGCTGTATCTCTACGCAATGTATGAATCAGCCATACTACTCTTCTTGTAATGTGATCAGATTTGAGATCAATTTGTGTTGGATTGAAATGGTGAGCTTCCATACTATGGAAGGCTCCATTTCATAGAATGGATTCCTTTACATACTTTCGTTATTTCATGGACATTTGTTTTGACTATGGTTTGGTGTATGTCCTACTCAAATATTGTTTTACTTTCGGTTAGATGCTTTGTGGAACTACTATGGGTTGTTATGGGTGGTTTTGGTAGTGGTTTTAGCCTTAGTATTGGCTTTAGATGTCAAATGGCAATTTTTAGTAAGGGTATAGGAATGAGCCCACGACGCGCCATTTTCTCCCTGGGAATAATCAAGGCGATGATACACTCTCTCCCTTGTAGCAAGCCATGTGATGCGCCACTCTCTTCCATAGAGAAACTAACATGGTGCACCCTTTATTCCATAAATGGCCAAAGCTTGTCTACTATATATAGGACACTTAGATTGGTTGTCAATCACTTTTGAACATCTTTGGACTTGGAGAGAGGCTGCTCAACACTTATTTTAGGGTTTATTTCACTTTACTAGATTTTTACTAGATTATAGCATGTATTAATTGATTTGAATTATGGGTATGTCTATTAGTGGCTAAACGCCCTCTTTCTGAGGTTAAGTCCAAGAACATGTTTATTTTCGCTTTGAGTTGAGTTTGTTTGGATTTCTTATCATATTTGGTTGTTTGTTTATCCTTGTTTTAACTATTTTAAGGAGTAACTAACCTTAGAATACAAATATTGTTGACCTTGTGATCTTGGGAGGGGGAATAATAAGATAGAACATGGGGATAGATAGAGCAAGGTTCTTACTCTCTTATAAAATAAGGAATTTGAATTAGCGACTAGGATAGGGATATACCTAGAAGCCTTTCTTGGTTCACATGTAGGATGTTAGCTTTATGTATCTAATTGGATTATTGCATCACCTCTCAATATGTAGTTGTAATTTTCAAGTTAGGTAGATGATTAGAGGTCGGAAGACCATGATCATGCGATAAACGCTGCAAATCAAAAATCAAGATAAGTAATCTAATGAATGAATTTTAATAGCATAGTATGATTGTTCATAGTGCTTTACCCTGGGTTTTCATCCTTTGATTGTCCAAAGTCTTTACTTTACCGCATTACTTACTTTACTTTAAGTTATAAACAATCAAAACTCTTTTGGTTACGTTTGCATTGATTAATCTTAATAGTTGAACTAGAATTTGATAGTTTCTAAAACAAGTCTTTGAGGGATCAATAATTGGATTTATTTAAGGCTATTGTATTACTTGGTGAGACCACGTACACTTGCATGTGCGCTTGGATAAAAAAATTATGGGGTGTGATTACTTACCATGAAGGTGTGAGTCTAATAAACGGACACTAGAAACTCATGTTTGCTGATATGAGGATTGATCATAGAGACCATATATTATACTTATAGGGTACACGGGAATCCCCTAAGTCACATTTGTATATAAGTATCATGGAGAGCTAAGGGTACTTGGGAATCACCTACTCCTATGGTATCTCCAAGTTATGCGACTATACGTATCAGGGCCCATTCAGGGGGTTACAATGGACCCATATAGCCTTAGGGTGGTTCTGGGATAGTTAATCTACACATATCCAGGTTAATGGTTTTTAAGGCATGCTAAACCTGGTTCCCTTTCCTGGCATCGATATATATATATATATATATATATATATATATATATATATATATATATAGATAGATAGATAGATAGATAGATAGATAGATGTGTATGTATATGGTGGTTCACTTGGTTATAAAGGTTGGGATTATTTTATCCTTATCCTGAGTACTTGCTAGCGTTCACTCGCCAACCCATCTTCGGGTGGTTGTATCCCCATTTAATGTAGGAATCTTCCATACTCCTCCTCTTGCTCAGTGATCGAATTCAGGATCAGCTTGTATTGGATTAAAGTAGTAAGTTTCCATACTCCGAAAGGCTCCATTTCATATCATGGATTCCTTTACATACTTTGTTTTTTTCATGGACATTGGTTTTGGCTATGGCTTGGGGCATGTCCCAATCGAATATTGTTTTACTTTCAGTTAGAGGATTTATAGAACTACTATAGGTTGGTATAGGCGGTGTCATTAGTGGTGTCAGCCTTAGTATTGACATTGGTACTGTTTGACTGTATTTATGAATGTTTTATCTTATTATGTTATGTTATATTATGGATATGAACTTGGTTATTATATCAGTTTGGTTGTGATTTTTTGTTGGCATTGGATAGTTGGACTATCTTGGGTTGGTCACGCTCATGGACCTATCCCAAAGAGTGGAATTATACAAAATGCTATCTTGTTATATGATCAGAATTCATCTGACTCAGGGTATATATTGATTTGTTGGGTTGGGCATCGAGGTGGTTTCTAGTACTGGTTAGACTTGAGATGCCCATTATAGCAAGACCCTGGTTTGGGTCGTGTTATGGAACTCCACTAGGGCAATCAGAAGTAGCAACTCTAGACTAAGTCTGAACTCCTTGAGTAAGATGAGCTATGTCCATGTTGTCCTCAGATAGGATAGAAGAGTTTCCATGAGCATATGATTTTCTAGGAGGCATGATTTGAAAAGTGAACATAAGGGAGATAAAGAATATTCAATACCTTAGACTCTATAGCTAGAAATAGAACAACAAGAAAGGGAAATATTCCTAAATGACTCATAGTCTCTCCCTTATAAGCGTGGTGTGCTACATACCCAAAAAAGAGAATCTACTTGATATGAAGTTTTGGACATACAATGACACTAATCCTGCCTCTGATACCAATATTTTCATGATCCGAACTAGGTCCTAGCCATGACGGGTATCTCAAGTCCCACAAGGATCGGAGACTACTCTCTGCACCTAACTAAGTGAACACAACATCTCAGTGTCGGATGAATTCCGAACATATAAAAAGATAGCATAGGAATAATCTTAATTATATTCAGATCATGTCTATCACTGATAACCAGTAACTAGCCAAACAACCTACCAACATCACCCAAGCTTAAAGTAATCCAACAAAGTCTTCTAATAAAAGAACCAAAAACTAGTCTTGATTGGGATATGTCCTCGACTCTAACAATGATAATGATAATGAAAACTCTAAGTTCTAAGCTATGATAAGAACTAATGAAATGCCTAAGTCTTTTAGAGAATGAAGGCTCACCACTTCACCATAACCAACCAATGAATCGAGTTAATCCACCTTACTCTGTGTAGGAATAGTAAAAGTATCTGCTGCCTGCATCGCATGGGGATACAATATCTGGAGATAGTTAGTAGGGTAACCACTAGCATGTAACTTAGGAATAAGGATAACATAATTTCTTCATCAATAGGTCACAGTCATTCAAATCCAATGCACATAATCAAATGCATATACATATATATCACACGTCGAATAGAGAATAAGGCTTTACATGAACTTTAAAACTTAGCCTAGATTGTGTAGCTCAATCGTCATAACACAAGAAGACACCTATGGTCTATATGGGCCCATCTCTCCCTAGCTGGTAGGGCCCTAGTGCATGTGGCAGCATGAATCAAAAGGTATAGATATTTACTATGGGGGACTCGAACCTCCCGACATATCAAGGTTACACAAGCACCAAATCATGTAATGTAATGTTGGGACTTAAACATCCCAATCATATGATAATAATAACAGGGACTCTACCACCCAGTCATATAGACCCCCGCATCGTCAACTGCGGTTTTATGTATTGGTCCTTCGGGACCTTCACTTTCATGACTCAGCTATGCAACCCTTATTAAAACCCAATTATCACATATTTCCATTCATTGAACCATGATACACATTTAGGCGGTACATTTTTTGTATCGTTATATTGACTATAGTTACAAGGCAATATCAATAATAATTACACCACATGAGGGAATTCAAAATCCCTTGATTTAATTATGCAATAGCTTGTTAAATCAAAAAACCCATAAGGTTTATTTCAAAACAAATATGCCTCATTAGACTTTTCAATCATACCATAGTTCAAATTAATTCAATGTGCATACTCTTCGTATCAAAAATTAATTTCATAAAATGGAGTTGAGGTAATAACCACTTCAAAAGTCACAAAATGGGGGAAATCATAATTCCTTAGTTTATTCACCAGACTCATGCACCCCATAGGTTCAAAAAACCATATTTAAAGCATAAACAATCATGTGTAAACCATGGGAAATATTATTCTACAAGAAGCATTCAAAACCCTCAACACATGTTTCAAAACCAACAATAATACCATATGAACAACACTTTAAAATATATGATTCTAACAAATTAACAATTTGGAAAGAGTAACATTCTTAAAATACAAAGTTTCACAGAAAGAAATCAACCCTTGAGCCCTTGGATGACCTACTTCTTGAAAATTAGTATCTTACTTGCAAGGATTTAGAGATAATAAAGAGAGTCTTTGATATGTTAAAGTGCAGAAAGAATGTCCCAATGGTGTTTTATGGATGTGGTATCTAAGTGGTTAAAGTGAGAAATGTCCAAAGTGCCCTCAACTTAAAATATGGAAAAGTGTCGCCAGTGACTACGGGTCACACGGTGACTTATAACAATACCTTACAACTTATAACCATGACTCGTAGCCAAGACAGTGTCAGGGGGAACCCATACTGTTGACCCTATGACTTAACCATACAACTTTTATCATAACCCTATAACTTATAGGGTCCATGTCGTATCCAAGATAGAACAACTTAGGTCTTATACTGGTCACCCTATGATTTTCTCCCAACAACTAGTAATGAGTCCTTATGAATTATAGTGATCCACTCATAGTCAAAGCAAAAATAAGCCACACAGACTATTTAGGCTACGATTGGACCCATTAAGACTCCCTATAAATCATAGGGTAAGTCACAGAATAGACAGTGAGGATTAAATTTTAGAAATTTTTGAGGACCAAAAAGTCGGGGTGTTACATATGAGGATGTGAGGCAAAGGGAGTTGGAGTTTGATGTTGGTGGTTGGTGTTCTTGAAAGTTTCTCCTATGAAGGGAGTGGTTTGGGAAGAAGGGAAAACTCAGTACCCATTATGTTAGCTCATATTTGATTTTGAGGAGAGTGAGGAATGTTAATTATGAATTAGAATTGCTTGCAAGCTTGGGTTCCATTCATCCAATTTTCCATGCATTGATGCTGAATAAGTGTGTGGGTGATCTTTCTCTAATTGTGCCTATTAAGAATATTGGTATTTTGGATTCCTTGTCTTATGAGGAAGCCCTACTTTAGATTTTGATAGGCAAGTTTGCGGATTGAGGACTAAGGATATTGCTTCGGTAAAGGTTCTTTAGAGGAATCAAATGGTGGAGAAGATACTTGGAAAGCTAAAGAGGATATGAAAGCCGGGTATCTATTTTTGTGCTTCGGATTGGATGACCATGTGTAAGGTATGCGCTTCTTTTATTCAAATTATTTTTTGGGTGTTGTTCATAGTTTTATGGTTTTTTTCTATCTTGTATTTGAATGAATGGATGCCTTAAGTCCTCATTTGTGGATGAATGATCCTAAGAAGGGTAATGTAATACCCCAGGTTCTTAATTCTAAATTTTTCTCAATAATTGTTCTTACTGCTCAGGGTATGACTCTGGTGAAAAGTCATGAAGACTCATCATGAGTCGTATAGATCTAATCGTGGCCTAACCATTAAGGTTTCCCTATATTTCTATCATGGTAATTATTAGGACCATATGTGTCGTAAGGTAATTTCACGAGTCATAGTAAGATGGCCCAAGGTTGCTTTCTAAGTAAAGAGTAGACTCCATGAGTCATAAGGTCTAGTGATGAGTTGTAGGGTAGGACTCGTATCCAAACCAGTTAGGTGGCCTTGAGTTTTTTCCCAGACTTTGAGTCCAGGAAACCACTCGTAGCCAGTCATTATGAGTCATCCCCAGACTCGTAGCTCTGGGAGTTATTTTTATGCACGTTTTTAATTTAAGGTAATTGGGTCTTTTACCTTCCCTTACACTATTCCCATGACATAAAACATCCCCTTATCCCTATTTCCACCCATTAAATATAACATAAATACTCTCTTCTCTCTTAAATTCCCCAATTAAAAACAAGCTAGGGTTTCAAGAGAATTGGTCATCTAGGTTTCAATTGTGGTTTCTTCTCCAAAATTCTTGGTGTCTCAGGCTTGGTTTTATATAAAATCATGTGTTTAATTATGGATTATGTGAATTTAATTATGGGTTTTGTATGATGGGTTGAGGGTTTTGTATGATTCCTACTTGGTTGGTTTTCCCATGGTTTTGGAATTGTTATTCATGATTTATCTCATAGTATTTGATTTAAATTTGTGCATGGGTATGGTGGATGGGAAGGGGGTTGTGCAATTTTCCCCAAATTGATGGATTTTGGTATTGAAACTGGTAGTAACCTCAACCCACTTTGTAAATTAGTTTTTGAACATGGAAATAGGTAAGATTTAACCCACCTTTGAACTATTACGTTGTCTAAAAGGTTAATGGAACATAAATGATTTTGAAAAGGCCTTGGTGACCATGGTTTGATTTTAAATGATTTTATAAGGCCCTGGTTGCCATGGTATGGTTTTTAAATTGGAACTTGGGGGTCGTAGATTCCCCCAAGTTGATGGATAATTGGAATGACGTAATTTTATAAGCTTGCAAGTATATTGGTATGATGATGCCCCTTGGTAATGCCTTAATGGAAGATCCTTTGGTTAAATAAATAGGTTATGTAAATGTTTTAATTGGGGGATTGTGTAGCAAGGTGGCGGTCCCAAGGGAATCAATACTGGAAACCACATTTACCGGCGTAGGGGTATTTAGACCGTGTGCATAGTTCACACTTATTATCTATATTTTGGATTGGTTGGGGTTGAGGCATTCTCGACCTATCCTTCAATTTTCCTAGTTTGTGCAGCTAACACGCACTGGGATCCTTTCAACTGGGGGAGTTAAACCCATATAGCACGTGGGTGCCCTTAGGACGATTAGAGCTACACAATCTAGGATACATACTATACATTGTTCCCTATACCAACATCTTATATATGAGTATGTACACATGTATGTGAACATGTTCACTAAGTTTGGATTTGATTTTTAACTAGCACTATTTTATCCCTTCCCCGAGTTATATGCTAGCGGTTACACTGCTAACTATCCATATACACTACATCCTTTCATGATATAGGGTCCTAGGGATTTCTTTTGTTGGTTTGTGCAGTGTTAGGTGGTACAGTCGTCTATCAGGTTTGCAGTAAAGTAGTAAGTTTCTATCTTTTTGAAAGCTTGGTCATTCTATCATTTTCTTTCCATATTTTAGAATTGAATTGTTCATATTAACATTATCATTGTCATTGTCACTATCATGGTCAGGGGCATGTCCCGACCTAGTCTTATAGTTGGATTGGTTTAGAGGCTTTCATGGATGTGTGTAGGTTAGGTGGCGTTGTTGACTCTTCGTCCTAAATTTTTTATCACATCAACTATTTTCTCTTATTTTTTTATTGTCTTCCTCTTTGTTATTATTTGGGTTATTTTGGATTAGACTGGCTATGGGGGTGGTCTTCCACTCTCAGTGAGCTTGAGATACCCATCACGGCTAGGTCCGGGGATGGGTCATGGCATATCACAACACATAGTTCTCAAAAAATTTAGGATGGGTATCATATTTTTCAAACACATAACACAAACATTTTGACTAAACTTAGTTTCCTTATGTGTCTTCCAATTAAAAAACAACACATAACACCTACCATTAACACAACTATGTCCTAAACATACTTGCTCTACTAAGTAAACATACCCTGAGGAAAAGAGACGACAACAAAAACCTCAAGAGGACATCTAGACCTACAAGTAGCCCTACCCCCATCAAATAAGCATGAATGTACCCAATGCATTAGGCCACCTTAAAGCAAGAGACCTAGGAACATTCATACGGTGCCTTAGGTGCGTAGATCTAGTGACAATCACAATAACACAAATTATCACAAATGTAGAGATAACAAGACACCTTAGGTTGCCTCCCAAGCAGCCCCTGATTTAAACGTCATGACACAACGTGGGAATCTTGATTACTCAGACTTCATTAAGGTAGCCATAGGGTTGGCCTTCAGGGTCATCAAGACTATTTATTACCAAAACCACCCTCATGTTAGTTGACTGCTTTATAGTTCTTTGAACATTAAATGTGACTTTCTCATTATTTAGCCTAAACTTAAGATCACCTCTTTCCATATATACTAACGCTCTACCCATGGCTAAAAATGATCTTCCCAAAATTATGGGTATCTTAAAATCAAAGACAACAAAGTCGACTGGAAAGGTAAAGTTGTTCACCGTGACCAAAACCTCAAATTATATGTCTACGAGCTTTTTTCACTATACGATCAGCCATTAATAATTGCATTGTCATTGATACAGGGTGTATCAAGCCCAATTATTTAAACACTACTAGCAGTATCAAGTTAATGCTTGCACCAAGTCACACAAAGACCTATAAAATCTAGATAACCTAATTTTACAAGGAATTATGAGAGCTTTGAGGTCACCTTTATTTTGCACAAGAGATTGAGTGTAATCGTACTACATAAATTTTGCATAGCCAAGCATATGTTCTAGAGCTTTGAGAATATGAATATTAACAGTCAAATCCTTTAGCATTGAAATAAACTTCTTATATTTCCCTTCTTCAGCTTTTTACTTTTATTCTCAGGGAAAACGTGAGGGAGGTCGCGGAATGGGATTCAGTGGTGGTATGACCTCCTTACCCTTTTCTTTTGTTATCAGCTCCTTTCTCTGTAACTATAGGTTTCTTATATTCCTAATCATTCATCACCAAGTTTTCAATTTTATCTTTTTCTGCATCATTAATGTCCACAAGGTCATTCCTCACATCATCATCCACAGGCATGGGTGGATCAATGATGGACTTACCGCTTCAAGTAGTAATATGTAAAAATGACTATTATTCTTTGGATTCTGAATCATGTTTCTAGGAAGAGTTCCTGGTTGATGTTGGTTTAATGTGGCAGATATCTTCTTAAACTGCTGCTCAAACTACTTAATAGCTTTGCATGCGATTCTACCTTTTGGACAAAACTAAAATATCAGCCCTAATTTCCTTAAGGAAAATCTCTTGGATCTATGAACCCTTCACAATATTAGACAGGAAATTTCCATTCTCAAGCTTTCATACTCAACATCACGGTTCCCCAGTGGAACATAAAGACCATTCTTCTCCTTCTAATCATTCTTTCTCCCCTAGTCACCATCGTACTCTTTACTTCTATCCCATTACTAATCTATAGTAGTATCAACCTTGATTCCCTTAACTCAGGTTCCAAGTGTCTTAGTTAGACCTTTGGCCCTTGGGTTAAAAACTTTCCATTTAAAAACTTTCCATCTCTATATCCAAGTACTTCATTTTCTCCTTAAAATTAGACTCATCATGTTTAGAAGATTTACCTTGTATGCCAACTGCATTCACCGTTTTTGCTTTAATAGCTATATATTACTTGGTAAGTAATCTAATATCAGTCTAAAACTATTCTAACTCTTAAGCCACTATCTCATTTAAGGATCTCTTCTCACTATAAGCACCAATAGCATAAGTACCAACCGACCTATTAACCTCTTAAGTATGCCACCCTTAGTTGGTTTTAGTGATCTTATCTAAGATTTCTACAGTCTACTCCCAATGAAGAATCATGAAAAACCCACCAGTAATAGTATCAGTCAGAACCTTATTTTTTGTATCCAAGGCTCTATAGATAGACAGGTACAACCAATCAATGACAAGTTTTCATGTCTAAATTACCTCAGAATAAGCAACCAGCAAATTGGCAGACTTAACACAAGTAACTAGCAGGTATGTTTTCTTAAACTAATAACAAAAATCCCCAAAAATGTAATATTGCTTCTGGAGTCCAGAGTCAATAACCCTAACCCCAAATTCTAAGCTTTATTCTGGCAATACCATTCACAAAAATTCCAACAACAATGTTGCAGTAATTCAGCAAAGCTAACAACAACAACAACCAGGTACAAATTCTCATTTTGTTAGCAAAATTCCCAAGGATTGTAATGCTGATTCTGGAGTCCAGAATTAGCAACCCCAACCCCTAGAGAATTGTGTTAAATATGGTAATTCTATTCCCCAAAGTTCCAAAAATAAACATAGCAATCAAGCAAATAAGAAGGTGCAAATGGAAGCTAAAATATCAAAGGAAAAAATAGAGAGATTTGGTACCAAAAAAGATGAAGTAAATGCTAGAAAACAAGCTGTAGCTGTTGGAAATGTCCTAGCTAAAAGGAACCAAGGTATTGACTCAATGCTCCATTAACCCCATCTTAATAAATTGAACATTTCAACAGGCGATAAAGTTGAGGATGAAAAAACTCAACCCCAAAATGATACAAGTAATGGAAATGTCCTTAAAAAGACCTCAGGTATTGACTCAATGCTCCATCAAACCCACCCTATGGTTATAGCTTATAATGAAGTTAATGGAGGTTAGGTTGCTGTGAGGGAGAAACCTTCTAACTTCTAGAAAGGGGTTTCCAGGGAAAAGAGTATTCTTAATATGGTTGACCCTAGGACTAACTTTAAATCCCCTACTACCACTGTTGCTGCTGATCTTAAAGCTAAAATGCTTGATTTTATTGAGCAAAATTCTGTAGATGGTTTTACTGGTAATAGTGTTCAGGATATGGGTTTGGATTTTCGTTCAGAAGCTAGGAAAAATAATGGTACTGGCTAGTTGTCTGAAGAGCGGATTATTTTACAAGTTTCTACTGAAAAAAAAGCAAGAGGTTGAATTGAATGTTACTACAGAGTTAAATGACAAGGTTCAAGGTACAATGGTGTTGAATATGAAGGATTCATCATATGTTCAAAAGAGTATGGGTGTAGCTGGTCCTAGTAATCTTATTAGTGAAATTTCAGCAGCTCAAACTCAGGTTGAAGGTATAAATACTAAGGTGGAAGAATTTTCCCAATCTCTCAACAATAAGGCTACTGTTGGGCTCAGCAAAAAAAAGAGAGATCAGCTTAAAAAGAGTCAAGAAAGAGGTGAGAAAAGTGATAACAATCTGCCACAAAAGGGTACTCATAATTTTGTGTTAGTCACTGAACAAGTAGGTCTCTATATTGAGCCTTTACAAACTGTTGTGAAGCTGGTGAATAGTTTTAAATATCCATGTACTTTCAATACCATTCCAACAATTTTAACTTCAGAAGAGAATATTATTGATGAGAATAGTGTCATTAACTCAGAAGATGAAATTAATGAGGATACTTTGCCTATAGATGAAGATGAGGAAGGTTATATCAGTGGTCAATTAACTAGAGCTTCTAGATCAACTCTTGATAATAAAATGCAAGAGGAAGTTCAGAAAATCAGTAATAACCAAGGTCTTTCTCCATAAGGTTAGAAGAAAAGACATGCAAAAATCAAGCATAATACCACCAGCACTTCTGCTACTATTGATAGAATCAAAACGAGGTCTCAGTGTAAAAATTTTGATGATTAGTACCATCTGTTGGAATTCTAGGAGCATCAATACTCAGGGTGCTCTTAAAAGACTTTAAAAGCTCAAGAATTTTCACAGAATTTCCATGATTTCTATATTGGAAGCTTTCTCTGATAATTGTCACTTAAATTTTTATAAAACTCAGCTTAATATGGAGAATGAAACTTGCAATGTAAATGGTAAAATTTGGCTATTTTGGAATCAAGATGTAAACTGCATGGTTTTAGATCAAGATGATCAGCAAATCACCTGTGAGATCAAGCATATTTCTCATCCTAGTAATTTTCTCAACACTTTTATTTATGATAAATTCAAAAACTACATGAGAAGACCTTTGTGGGAAAAAATTCTTTACTCTTCTAGGTTCAATAAACCTTGGTGCATTTTAGGTAACTTTAATGCTATTGTTGATATTGATAAGAAGTTGGGGGAGGGGGTTTAGATGTACAATATGAATAAAAGCTTCAAGTTCATTAGAGTAATTGAGGCTTGTGGACTTACTGACCTTGGTTTTAATGGTCAAAAATTTACCTGGTGCAATCATAGAAATGCTAATGCAAGGATTTGGAGAAGGCTTGATATGGCGATGGTTAATGACCAGTGGCTGGAGATCATTCCCCAACCTACTATTACTTATCTTTCTTCTATAGGTTCAGACCATTGTCCTCTCTTGTTGGAAATTGTTGAAAGACAAGAGAAGGTGATTAAATACTTTAAATTCTTGAACTGCTGGGTTGAAAATCCTACTTTTATTACTACTGTTAAGAGTTGTTGGTACATACCTATTAATGGCAATCCTATGTGGAGGTTTCACATGAAAATAAAAAAGGTTTCTCATACGCTGAGCAATTGGTCTAAGAGCGAGTGTGGGGATATTTATGCTACTGTGAAAGACTATGAAGAATTGGTCAAATATGCGGAAGAAGAAATTATTCACAATAACACTGAGGAGATTAGAGCAAAGTAAAATCGTACTAATGCTGAATATATAAGGTATCTCAAGTTGGAGCAAGATGTTTTGATACAAAAAACTCAACTTCACTGGTTTTAGGAAGGTAATGCTAATTCCAAGTACTTCCATGGTATTATTAGAGGTAGAAAAAGGAGATTGTATATTCACAAAATCAGTGACGAGAAGGGTAATACTATTAAAGGGGATGAAAATATTGCAAGGGTTATCTATTCCTACTTTGAGGGAAGCTTTACAGGTGAAGAAAAGGTGATAAATGAACAAGTGCTTACTTGTATTCCTAGGTTGGTCACATAAAATCAAAATCAAATGTTACAAGAAATGACTATTATGGAGGATTTGAAAAGTGTTGTCTTCTCCATGAGTCCTACTTCTACTGCAGGTCCCGATGGAATGGCATAAAAATTCTTTCAAGCTTGTTGGGAGGTGATTAATAAGGATCTGCTGGAAGTGGTACAATATTTTTTTTGTGGTCACTCCATGCCGAAGTATTTTTCTTACACTTGTCTGGTTCTTCTACCCAAACTAGAGAATCCTAATAAGCTATCAGTGTTCAGGCATATATCTCTCAGTAACTTTACTAACAAAGTTATCTTGAAGCTCATTTTCCTAAGACTTTCTCTTATTTTGCCTCTCCTTATTTCAGATAATCAGTCAGGATTTATTAAAGGTAGAAATATTTCTGAGAATATTATGCTTGTACAGGAGATTATTCATAGCATCAGTAATTCGAAGGAGGGTGAAAATGTGGTTATCAAATTATACATGGACAAAGCATACGACAGGGTTTCTTGGTCTTACATTTGTCTGGTTCTTCAAAAAATATGCTTTGGAGAAATTATTATTGATATGATATGGAGAATTATGTCTAATAATTGGTACTCAGTTATCGTGAATGGCTCTCGACATGGTTTTTTTTATTCTACAAGGGGTCTTAAGCAAGGAAATCTATTTTCTTATTCACAATTCATTCTTAGTGTAGAAGTGTTGAGTAGGTTGTTGAACAATCTGCATAATAATTATCTTTATAAAGGTTTTTACATGGAGAAGAACAGTCCTCAAGTGAATCATTTGAGTTTCGCAGATGATGTTATTATTTTTAAATCTACCACCAAGTATTAACTTCAGGTTATTATGAAAATGCGTTTGGTTTATGGAGAGACTTTTGGGCAGCTGATTAATAAAGATAAAATAAATTTATACTGATAGGGCGAAAATGATTACAGGTTTTAGCCTCAAAGATAGTCCTATTACTTACCTGGGGTGTCCTTTATACATTGGGGGTTGAAGAATCATTTACTTCACTGAAATAGTGGCTAAGGTGATTGCAAAAATCAAAGGTTGGCAAACAAAGATGTTGAATTATGGAGGTAGAGCTACTTTGATAAAATTGATTCTTCAATCTCTCCCTATTCATATTCTTTTTGCGATTTCTCCTACATCTACTACTATTAAGCAAATTAAGATCTTGATTGCGTATTTCTTTTGGGGATGGGACAAGGAAAATAAGAAGTACCATTGGCTTCTTAGAAAACTCTTAGTTTTCCATATGAGAAAGGAGGTATTGGTGTTAAGAACCTTGATGATATTTGCTTAGCCTTGCAATATCAGCAATGGTGGATCTTTAGTTCTAAGAGATCTTTTTGGGGTGACTTTCTTTGATCTAAGTATTGTCAAAGATCAAATCCTAGTAGCAAAAAATGGGATACCAATCAATCTCTTACTTGGAAGCATATGATGTTGAATAAAGGCAATGCTGAAAATTACATTCAATGGTACTCGAAGGGTGGAAATTGTAGTTTTTGGTGGGATGATTGACTTTGTGTAGGACCTATTGCTTTACACAATAACTGCATACCAAGTCTTGATAATTCTACAATTTCAGACTTCCTTGTTGATGGTTTATGGAATGAAGAAAGGGTTAGATAACATGCACCTCTTTCTCTTCCTCATAAATATCTCAACATGGTGTTCACATATCAAGAAGGTGCAGCTGATTGGTCCATTTGGAAGCTGAATTCTAGTGGTATTTTCTCTTGTTCTTCAGCGTGGAATTTGGTTAGAGAGAAGAAAAGCACCAGCTGGTCGGACTCTTTCATTTGGCATAAAAATATTTCTTTCAAGGCATCTTTTCTTTTGTGGAGAGCTCTAAGGTGTAAGCTACCTACTAAAGATAAAATTGTTACTTTTATGCATGAACTAGTAGCTTGTTCTTGTTGCTATAGGTCGGATCTTGATACGGTGGAGCATATTTTTATTATCGGTGATTTTGCTACACATATTTGAAGGTACTTTTCAGCTTTTTGGGGCATTCAACATAATACCACTCCTTTGATGAATTTGTTGATGAAGTGGTGGATTCATAAATATAATAATGAGGTTCATAGACTCATTCTTCAAGCAACTCCTATTTTTGTTTATTGGAATATTTGAAAAAACAGGTGTGCAAATAAATATGGGGGAAAGAAATCTAGTACTACTAGAGTTAAATTCTCCATTATTAAGCAACTTCATATGTTATTGATTATTGTTTATCCGTATATTTCTTGGCCGAATAATTGGAGTGATCTTTTTATTATTATTGAGAATTGTCAAGATGATATCCTATATGCTTATATATACATATGAGTCAGATATGTATTTCTGTAAATACATATGCATATATATATATATATATATATATATATATACATATATATATATATATGTATATTTTGTACTATAAATTTATATGCAGATCTGTATGTCATTTTATTTTGTATATATTTTTAAATGTGTATATGTGACATAATTATTTATCTTTTAAAAATAAAAGATAGAGATAGAAGAGTAAAAAAATAGAAAAAAGTAGGAAAAAAAAGAGGTGAAAAAGAAAAAAAAAAAAAGACAAAAAGAAGTTAGAAATACAAGTGTAAAAATAAAAGAAAAAAATAAATATAGAAAAAAAAAGAGAAGAAAATGAAAATAGGAAAAGAAAACAAATATGAGAAAGGACAAAAAAATAAGAAAACGAAAAAGAAAAAATGAAGAAGAAAAAATTAGAGAAATAAAAGAGAGAAAATAAAGTGAAAAGAAAAAAGAAATTAAAATAAAAAAGTAAAACAATAAAAAAAAAACTAACAAGAAAAAAAAATTGAGATATAAGAGAGTGAAAGAGAGAAAAAACAGTAATGATGCTTTATTTTGAATTTTTGAAGATCATCAAGCTAATAATCTTTCATATTTGAGTTTGATTTGAAAAAGAAATCTACTAATTGAAATAAGAGGAATTTATGAATAAGAAATTTACTACAGTAATTTATGAAAAAGGAATTTACTATTTGTTTATTTAACTCAACTGATTTGAGTAAAAGAAGAACAGTAAATCTTGTTGTATATGTATTTTAGTAGCAACACTTTTATAAAATATAAAATACAACTTGATATTTTTCGTAATTATGAAACAGTTGCTATAAAAATTCTAATTATAGCTATAAGTTTTCTTACTTATGAAAAATTCCTCTTCTTACTTTAAATATTTCTTCTTTTCCATTTGGACTTTTGCGTTTTAAGTTATTGCTTTTACGCCCTGAAATTATAATTGTGCTTTAGTCTTATTAGTATAGTTGGGAAATTGGTTACTGTTGCTATTAAATTTGAGTTCATTACATCCTTCTAGTTTCCAAAAGCATAAATTCAATCCAAATTTCTGTCTAGTACTGTTTTCAAACTCAATAACCACAACAAAACAAAAGAAAAAAAAATAATAAATGAAAATCAGAATCTTATCATTGTTTTCACAATTCTTTTGCCGAAATTCGCCCTTCTTAGAATTAAAGTCCAATAACTTGAAATCAAATATGTTAGTTCGAAATTGAAAAGCCAAAACCCTAACACACGATGCTATAGCTCAACTCACGGCATTCGCAAAGTTAATAAAAAAAGTTCTTTTCATATAATGATCATTTGATTTATTAGCCCGATTTAATTTAAATTTGTATCGCATGATACCTATTTCGCATGGGCAGCTATTTTTTTTTGTTTATTTTAGTTTATTTTGGAAATTTCAAAATCGATCAAATTGATTTGGTTATGATTTTGATCAATAACTAATCCAAATTGATCCGTGAACACCTCTATCTACTCCCTCTATGCACTTTTACTTGTCACTTTTTAACATGACACATTCATAAAGAAAACAATAATTTCTATAGTGAGTTTACAATATTGCCACTATTATATTTAGTACTCCCTCCGTTTCGTATTAGTTGACCTCTATAGATTTGACACACCCATTAAAAAACTAATAAATAGAAATGCATTTTACATATCTACCTTTGTATGCCTTTTAGGAGTCGTTAGGTAGAAGAGATTATTTTTCTAATCCATGTATTTAAATGTGGGATAAATTAATACAATATATGGTAGCAAATAAGAAACAATGTATAACTAATACATGGATTAGTTAGACACCCTACGGGGTCGTTTGGTAGACTGTATAGCAATAATGCAAAATATGGTGCATTAGTAATGTTTGTGTTAGTTATACTTGCGTTAGTTATGCTTGTATTTTTCTTATGCAGTGTTTGATTTGATGTATTAAAAATAATATATATTGTATAATTTTTTATAAAAAATTTTTGCGTGACTAAAATACGCTCTCCACTATTTGTCTATTGTTTTATTAAAACCCAAACCAACGAATTGGACTTCTTTGTCCATCAGTTCCTCAAACGGTTTATATCCATTCCATCTCCGTTAACAAAATATTTGTATGACAAAATTTGATTTTTCAGTTCCTCAAACAAAAGAGATAGTTAGAACATGAGGGAATTAAACAATTTATATGTACAACTTTAGAAAATCACCAAAAATAGTCATGATTTTGCAGATTAGCGTGAAAAATTAAGCAGCAAAAAATTAAAAAACAACCTTCAAAAATAAAGAATCTAATTTCACATTCAACATCTCAATAATAAAACATCTAATTCTAGTGTAGAAGAGCAAACAATGTCTAGTTATCTGAAAAGAAGAAGATGCAATGAAAATTTTTCATATTTTTCCATGGCAGTGTAGAGAAGAGAAGACAAAGTATAATAATAGAGGTAAAATACAAGGAAAATGAATATTCTAGTAGAGATTTGAGGGACAATTTAGTTATTTAATAAGTTAATGCTTGTATTGAAATCCTTTGTATTACTAATACACAAAAAATGATGGTATTAGTAATACATAGCATAATACACAATAGAATGTGTAACTAATGCAATCATTAGCTATAAAAGACATACCAAATAAGGTATTATTAGTACAGAAAAGCAATGCATGCATTAGATTTTTTAACACACTCTATCAAACGATCCCTACATGATATTATAGGGTATATAACTAATACACCCAATTTGATGGGATTAGTAATTCATGGATAAATATAAATAAAGACAAAAATACCCTCAAATTCTTTTAAATGTTTTTTAAATATTTTTTACTTTATTCAATGTGAGTTATCTCTTTCAATTTTCAAGATGATAATATTCCTCCAAATAATTTTAATCATAAAAAAAACTACTCTATTAACTTAAAATATACTTATTGGTTAAAATTCGAAACAAATTACATGGTTGGATAAAGCTTTAATTTTGTAAATAGAATATATCACAAATAAAAATAATTTTTTTGCTTAGATTTAACACTTTATGAAACACAATTTTATGTTAACAACAATTCAATTGTCTCATTCAAAAGCTACACATAGCCCCTCCAACTTAAGAACACCACAAAGTGCGAACAAAAAATAAATAAAAAAAGATAACAAGAAAAAAAATTGCAAGTCAATAATTAAATCTTAAAATTCCAAAGTAAGTTATTACAATAGTTATATTGTTGATTTTTAAAAAAGAATAATAAAGCTTTGCAAAGTAAATATACAAAATTATTGTCTGTCGAGAGTATTTTTGTAAACATATAATATTCTTTTTAAAATATAACAATACATATTATTTTTAATACATCAAACCAAACACTGCATAAAAAATACTCCCAGCATTACTAATCCTAGTATTACTAATCCCAGCATTACTAAGATGTCTTATTCAGTATTATCTTATACACACTACCCAATAACCCCTTAAAATCCAATAATCAATGCAGCGGTTAAACATTACGATTTGATACATACTTGTAATACCCCATATTTCCCTAGCTTAGATTAACTCTCAGTACATGAGCTATCCAATACAAAATTTTGAAATACTCAGTATTTTTTAGTTTCAAGCTTACCAATATGTAGAAAATTCAGTCAGCTTTCCAACGATATAAAATACGCCCAAATTTGATACTCGGATAAAGAGTTAGAGCAGTTTTAGTGAGACAGTGCACCACTTGGTAATTCAACACGTCGCAGAGGCTAGCCAAATGGCAGTTGGCAATTTTCAGTATTGCTTCATGATAATGGTGCATCGCGTCATAGACCCAGTTCATAATTATCACTTTCCAGTGTTCCAACATGATTTCACCGCGTCGTGCCAAGCCCTCAGTTCCTAATAATCTATTTTCAGCTACATGGCGCAATAATGCCGCGTCGCATCAGGTGCCCAAATTGGGAATTTTTTAGTAAAACTTTTAAATTATTTTCAAGGGTAATTGGGTATTTTTTTCATGACCCAAGTCAGCCTTTAACACGTAAATTACCCCCAAATTAATCTAGTTACATCATTATTATTCAATTTTCCCAAAATCAATGCATTCTCTCTCAAGAAAACAAACCCTAGCTTCAAGAATCAAGGTCAAAACTCAAGAATTTCTTCAAGCATCTTCAAGAACTAATAACCCGAGGTATGTTAGGTGTTCATCTATGGGCCCCTTTCACCTATAGAGTCCACGAATTTATTTTCAAACTACAAGATTGTTGAGTTATGAACTTCCATGCTTGGATTGAATTGAATTCATGTTCATGTTATTGTTGGTTTTTTTCCATGATTAAATTACAATTTTTCATGAAATTAATCATTATATGTGTTGAATTACATGATCCTCTTGATGAACCATTTAATTTACAAGTTGATTGATGTAGCCATGATAACTATGTGTGTTGATTGTTGTATAACCTAAGCATGCCCCCCATGTGTTTGATAAAATGCCTATGTGGATGAATTAGTGTCATTATAACATGATAGCATGTATTCCACATTCATGAATAAGTAGATGCCTTACAAGTGTTTGATAAAATGTCTCCATGGATGAAATTATGAACAAGTGAACAATGTTATATTATTCAAGATCATGCTATGCTTTACTTTTCATGCTATCGAGTCCTGGAGGTATTTAAAACCCAACAATTTAGCTATTTACCTAGAGCCGGTGTCAGTTAAAAAATAGTATCAGTCATGTCACGATCAGTAGTACTCTCAGTCAGTTATAGAACTCAAGAAAATTTAGTAAACTCAATATCAGTCCAGTTCAGTTAAGTATAATCAATTCAGTGTCTTTCAGATGGGAGTTGGATTCAACACCGAGTGAACCCAGGGATGGGGGCTCACCTGCCAATAGAGGGTGTGACCCTTAGAAGCAATCCTTGTATTCCAGAACTACGTAACTCACGTAGGTTAATACATCAACTTATCAGTTGAGGGTTGATGAGGTATTTTAACCTGTCAGATGAGGGTTCTACCGTTCTCATTAGAGTACCTGCCAGAGGAGGGCATCTCTTCAGTTGTCTTTACCCGTGGCACGATACTGATACCCTTCTAATTGGGGTTACAGATTGGAGCCCAACTCAGTTATCTTATCTTATTTGGGGCATGTCGGTTAGATGATTACCTCCCACAATTTCAGTCTCAGTCTTCAAAATAGAACTCAATTCAGTTCTACAGAATTAGGACTCTCAGATACAGTTAATCAATATCAGTAACTCATATATCATAAATCTCAGATTATTAGTTACTCTATATCAAAACTCAGTACTCAACTTCAGAAAAACTCATCTATAGTATATATATATATGCATAATATTGCATGCTCAATATTTACAGTAGTTCAGATTATCTACGTACTCTCATGTTTAGTTTCTCTATATCATTCAGTCAGTTATTGTTCATGGATATAAACCCTTGCATTCAGCCTTACCTTATCTAGCATAACAGTACATTCTATATACTGACGCATACTCTTTCTTTGTGCTATGATGTTTTATATCATAGGTTAAGATGCCTAGGTTCCCGACCACGCATAGACATATTCAGATTTAGATTCAGCCAGCATATCAGATATAGTAGTGAGTCTTCATCTATCGATGATATTCTTTTATTTCATTATTTTAGCTGACTCAGTATTTCAATAGATGGAGTTAGTTAGGGGATTGTCCCATTAACTCCACTTTCAGACAGTTTAGTTAGAGACTTTTCAGACTAGAGTTCAGACAATATTCAGTTTTATAGACTGTTATTTTAGTTGATAAAATTTATTAATATTTATAGATTTTAAACCTTATGGCATTTCAGCCTATTATTCTGCATTTATTACAGTATCATGTTTTAGTGCTCACAGCAGATATCAGTCATGGGTTAGATTGTGGTCCTTCGAGGTCGTAAGCACCGTGTAGCATCCGAGGTAGAGACTAGAGGGGTTACAAACTTGGTATCAGATCCTAAGATTCAATAATGTCCTAGGAAGTCTAACAGCCTTATCACGTAGAGTCTTGTGCATGGGCATGTAGTGCGCCACACTTATGGATAGGAGGCTATGAGATTTTTTAGAAAAAGTTTCCCTTCTTTCAATATTCATGTAGTATGAGCGAGCGTGAGCTCAAGTTAAACTCTCAGTATAATTCTTTCTTATTTTTGTTTACAGAACATGCCTGCCAAAAAGATCAATGGAAGAAAAATAGAAAACCAATCAGCACCTCAGTCCATTCAGGAAGATCCCCTGGACGAGCATGTTTCTCATGCAGAATTCAAAGCTGCATTCACTACTCTAGCTAATTCAATAGCAGCTCAGAATGAATGGCCAACTGGTGTTCTAGCCAACCCAGTGGCCAATACTGCTGCATCCAGGATTTGGGACTTCACCTGAATGAATTCTTCCCTATTCTCAGGATCTAAGTCAGAAGAAGATCCACTGGAGTTCCCCGATTAGGTTTAGAAGGTCACAAATATCATGGGAGTGACTTCTAGTGAGAGTGTTGAGTTAGCCACCTATCAGCTACAAGATGTAGCTCATACGTGGTTTAAGCAGTATAAGGTAAACAGGGGCACAGATGCAGAGCCCTTAGAGTGGGAAGAGTTTGCTACTGCCTTCCTAGATAAATTTTTTCCCTTAGAGCTGAGAAAAGCTAAGGTGTTAGAGTTCATTAATCTCATGTAGGGCAGTATGAGTGTGAAAGAGTATTCCTTTAAGTTTACTTAGTTATCCAGGTATGCTCCCCATGTAGTGGCAGACAGTAGGTCCACAATGAGCAAGTTCGTATCTGGGGTGTCAGATAGTATGGTTAAGAAGTGCAGGACAATGATTGTGATTAAGGAAATAGACATATCCAAACTCATGGTCCATGCTCAGCAGATAAATAAGGCTAAGATCAGAGAGAGAGAGAGAGAGAGACAAAACAAGAGAGCTAGAATAAGTTGCTTTAATTTCAATCAGCCTAAGTTAGAGGGTGGTAACCATTTCCAGTTTCATCCAAAGTCTTCAGTTCCAGCTCTATCCTCTGCCAGTGCTCATGTACCTAAGTTCAGAAATAGTAACAAATATAGGGTGGTATTTACATATTTATGCCTTATTCGATCTAGAAGCTTCTTTGTCTTTCGTAACTCCATATATAGCCGTTAACTTCGGAGTTAGTGCTAAAATTTTAGCAGAGAATTTCTCAGTCTCTTCCCCAGTGGGTAAGTCTATCATGGTCCGATGGGTATACAGGGACTATCCAATTATGATATTCCAGAAGGTCACTTCAGCAGACTTAATAAAATTAGAGATGAAAGATTTCAACGTCATTCTCGGCATGGATTGGATCCATTCATGCTATGCCTCAGTTGATTGTAGAAATAGAATTGTTCATTTTCATTTTTTAAATGAACCAATCCTTGAATGGAGGAGTAGTACTACAGCGCTTAAGGGTCAGTTGAGTTTATACCTTAGCGCGAGAAAAATGATATCCAAGGGGTGTGTCTATCATCTTATGTAAGTTAAAGACTCTATTTCAGAAACTCTCAGTCATAAGTCAGTTCCAGTAGTAAGTGAATTCTTAGATGTGTTTCCTGAAGATCTTCCTGGAGTTCCTTCCGTTAGGGAAATAGACTTCAAAATAGACCTTCTTCCGGATACTCAACCCATATTTATTCTGCCATACATAATGGCTCCAGTAGAACTCAGAGAGTTAAAAGAATAGTTAAAGGATCTCTTATAGAAGGGATTTATTAGACCTAGATTTTCCTCATAGAATGCACCAGTTCAATTCATGCGTAAGAAAGACAATTCTCTCAGAATGTGTATAGACTACCGTCAGTTAAACAAAGTTACAATCAATAATAAATACCCATTTCCTAGAATTAATAACTTGTTTGACCAACTTTAAGGTGCCAGCTACTTTTCTAAGATAGAACTCAGGTCCGACTATTATCATATTAGAGTCAGGGAATATGATATTTCGAAAATAACCTTCAGAACTTGGTATGGTTTCTTTGAGTTTCTAGTCATGTCCTTTGATCTTACAAATGCCCCAGCAGCTTTCATGGACTTAATTAACCACGTGTTTAAGAAGTACTTGGACATGTTTGTTATAGTTTTCATCAATGACATTTTTGTTTATTCTCTTAACAAGAATGATCACGCATATCACCTCAGAATTGTACTTCAGACTCTCAGAACTCATCAGTTGTTCGCCAAATTCAGTAAGGTAAATTTTGGATAAGGTCAGTAACATTTCTTGATCATATTATTTCCGGTGACGGCATTAGAGTTGATCCTCAAAAGACGGAGGCAGTGAGAAACTATCCTAGACCCATTTCTCCATTAGATATCAGGAGTTTCTTAGATTTAGATAGCTATTACCATCAGTTTTTTTGAAGTGTTTTCATCTATTACATCCTCCATATACAGATTGACTCAGAAGAAAGTCAAGTTTCAGTGGCCAGATTTCTGTGAGAAGAGTTTTCAAGAGTTGAATACTCGACTCACCTCAGACCAGTTTTGACTCTACCAGATGGTTTAGATGGGTTTGTTGTGTACTGTGATGCATCCAGAGTAGATTTAGGTTGTGTCCTTATGCAGAGAGGTAGGGTCATATCTTATGCCTCTAGATAGCTTAATCCCCATGAGAAAAATTACTCGACTCATGATCTTGAATTAGCAGCAATAGTATTTGCCTTATAGATTTAGAGGCACTATTTGTATGGGGTGCATTTTGATATGTTCACAGATCACAAAAGCTTGCAGTATGTCTTTTCTTAAAAATATTTAAATTTACATCAGAGAAGGTGGTTAGAGTTATTGAAAGATTATGACATGAGTGTTATGTATCATTCGGGCAACACTAATATAGTGGATGATGCTCTCAGTAGGTTGTCTATAGGTAGTGTTTCTCATGTTGATAATGATAAGAAGAGGTTAATTCAGGAAGTTCATCAACTTGCCCGACTAGGTGTCCGTTTAGTCGACCCAGCAGAAGGTAATGTATGGGTGAAAAATAGTTCCGAATCCTCTCTAGTTTTTGAGGTGAAGGAAAAATAGGATAGAGATCCCAAGCTGAAAGAGTCAGTCAAAGAGGTTTTCTCCCAAGGGGGAGATGGTGTTTTACATTGCCAAGGTCGGCTATGTGTGCTAGGTGTAGATGACTTAAGGCAACGAATTCTTGCAGAAGTGCATGGTGCGCGCTACTCTATTTATCCAGGGGCTACTAAGATGTACCGTAATTTTTGAAAAATTTATTGGTGGAGTAGGATGAAAAGAGATATTGCAAAATTTATAGCTAAATGCTCTACATGTCAGCAAGTTAAGAATGAGCACCAGAAGCCTAGTGGATCTATCCAGGAGTTCAATATTCCCACATAGAAATGAGAAGAAGTGAATATGGACTTTATGATGGGTTTGTCTCGTACTCATCATCAGCATGATTCTATATGGGTTATCGTAGACAGAATGACCAAATCAACTTATTTCTTGCCAGTTTATACTTTTTATTCAGCCGAAGACTATGCCAAACTCTATATCAGAGAGTTGGCCAGGTTACACAGAGTCCCAGTATCCATCATCTCAAATAGAGGTACTCAGTTTACCTCTTATTTCTGGAAAGTATTCCAAAAGGGTCTTAGTACCTAAGTTTATCTCAGTACAGCCTTCTACTCTCAAAAAGATGGTCAAGCAAAAAGGACCATTCATACTTTAGAAGATATGTTGAGAGCATTCGTTGTTGATTTTAAGGGCAGTTGGGATGACCACTTTCCTTTGATCGAATTTGCATACAATAAAAACTATCATTCCAGTATTCAAATGGTCCCGTTTGAGGCTCTCTATGGTAGGAGATGTAGATCTCCAATTGGTTAGTTCGAGGTAGGTACTAATCTAGTATTTCATGCCTTAGAGAAGGTTTAGTTAATCAGAGAAAGACTTAGGGCTGCCCAGAGCTGATAGAAATCATACGCAGATGTGAGGAGAAAGGATTTTGAGTTTGAGATTAGTGATTTTATGTACTTGAAAATCTCTCCCATGAAGGGCGTAAAGTGTTCGGCAAGAAGGGAAAGCTCAGTTCTCAATATATCAGTCCTTACAGAATTCTTAGTCATTTCTAAAAGGTAGCTTATGAACTTGAGTTGGCTTCAAATCTAACTTCAATACACCCAGTATACCATGTCTCCTTGCTAAAGAAATGCATTGGTGACCTAGCAGTCATAGTCCCCTTATAGGACGTAAATATTCAGCATGATCTCTCTTACGAAGAGGTTCCATCTCAGATCCTCAATCATCAGATTCGCAGATTGAGGAACAAAGAAGTTCCCTTAGTCAAAGTTCTTTGGTGGAATCAATCCGTTGAGGGAGCTACTTGGGAAGCAAAAGCGGATATGCAGACCAAGTATCCTCACCTATTCTCTGCAAACTCAGACTCAGCTTAAGGTAACAGTCTTCCTTAGTTTTACTCAGTTCCATGTTCAGATATAATTATAAACTTAGTATTCCTTACCGTTGTATATTCAGTCATGCATTCATGAATCAGTTCAGGCATGTACTCATACATCAGATATGCATGTTCAGTATGAAATCTTAGCTTATTAGTAGTTTCAGTCATATATTCCATGCATCAAATATGCATATTCAATGTGTCAACTTAGTCTATCAGTGTTTATCAGCTTAATCAGTCTTATTCGAGGACGAATGTTCCCAAGAGTGAGATATTGTAATACCCCATATTTTTCTAGCTTAGATTAACTCTCAATATATGAGTTATCGAATATAAAAAGTTTGAAATACTTAGTATTTTTCAGTTTTGAACTTTTTAATACGCAGGAAATTCAATCAGCTTTCCAACGATATAAAATACGCCCAAATCCGATACCCGAGCGAAGAGTTAGAGCCATTTTAGTAAGAAAGTATGCCACCTGGTACTTCAACGCATCGCGAAGGCCAGCCAAATGGCAGTTGGCAATTTCAAGTATTGCTCCGTAATAATGACGCATCGCGCTATAGACCCAGTTCATAATTATCACTTTTCAGTGTTCCAATGTGATTCCACCGCGTCGTGCCAAGCCCTCAGTTCCTAATTGTCTATTTCCTGTGACACTATGTGATAGCGCCGCGTTGCGCCAGGTGTCCAAATTGGGAATATTTTAGTAATGATTCTAAATCATTTTCAAGGGTAATTGGGTATTTTTTTCATGACCCAAGTCAGCCTTTAACACGTAATTTACCCCCAAATTAACCTAGTTACATCATTATTATTTAATTTTTCCCAAAATAAAAGCATTCTCTTTCCAGAAAACAAACCCTAGTTCAAGAATCAAGATCAAAACTCAAGAGTTTCTTCAAGCACCTTTAAAAATTAATAACCCAAGGTATGTTAGGTGTTTATCTATAGGTCCCTTTCACCCATAGAATCCACGAATTCATTTTCAAACTACAAAATTGTTGAGTTATGAACTTTCATGCATGGATTGAATTGAATTCATGTTCACGTTATTGTTGGGTTTTTGTCCATGATTAAATTACAAGATTTCATGAAATTAATCTTTATATGTGTTGAATTACATGATCCTCTTAATGAACCCTTCAATTTACAAGTTGATTGATGTAGCCATATAACTATGTGTGTTGATTATTGTATAACCTAAGCATGACCCCATGTGTTTGATAAAATGCTTATGTGGATGAATTAGTGCCATTATAACATGATAGCATGTATTCCCCATTCATGAATAAGTAGATGCCTTACAAGTGTTTGGTAAAATGTCTCTATGGATGAAATTATAAACAAGTGAACAATGTTATGTTATTCAAGATCATGCTATGCTTTACTTTTCATGCTATCGAGTCCTGGGGGTATTTAATACCCGATAATTTAGTTGTTTACCTAGAGCCAGTGTCAGTTACAGAATAGTATCATTCATGTCACGGTCAGTAGTACTCTCAGTTAGTTATAGAACTCAGTCAGTTACAGAACTCAGAAAAACTCAGTAAACTCAGTATCAGTTCAGTATAAATAATTCAGTGTCTTTCGGATGGGAGTAGGATTTAGCACCGAGTGAACCCAAGGATAGGGGCCCACCTGCCAATAGAGGGTGTGACCCTTAGAAGCAATCCTTGCGTTCCAGAACTACGTATCCAGCATAGGTTGAGACATCAACCTGCCAGTTGAGGGTTGATGAGGTGTTTTAACCTGCCAGATGAGGATTCCACCATTCTCATTAGAGTACCAGCCAGATGAGGGTATCTCTTCAGTTGTCTTTACCCATGGAATGGTACTGACACTCTTACAATTGGGAATACAGATTGGACCCCAACTCAGTTATCTTATCTTATTTGGGGCATATCGATTAAATGATTACTTCCCACAGTTTCAGTCTCAGTCTTCAGAACAAAACTCAGTTTAGTTCTACAGAATCAGGATTGTCAGATACAGTCAATCAGTATCAGTAACTCAGTTATCAGAAATCTCAAATTATCAATTACTCTGTATCAAAACTCAGTACTCAGCTTTATAAAAGCTTAGTTACAGTATATATATATATATATACACACACAGAGTATTGCATTCTTAGTATTTAAGTAGTTCAGATTATCCACGTACTCTCATGTTCAGTTTCTCTATATCATTCAGTCAGTTATTGTTCATGCATATGAACCCTTGCATTCAGCCTTACCTCATCTAGCATATCAGTACATTCCACGTACTGACGCATACTCTTTCTTTGCGTTATGATGTTTTATATCATAGGTTCGAACGCCCAAGTTTCCAATCGCGTATAGACAGATTCAGATTCAGCCAGCATATCAAATTTAGTAGTGAGCCCTCATCTATCGAGGATATTCTTTTATTTCATTATTTCAGTAGACTTAGTATTTTAGTAGATGAAGTTAGTTGGGAGATTATCCCATCAACTCCACTTTTAGACAGTTCAGTTAGAGGCTTTTCAGATTAGAGTTCAGACAGTATTCAGTTTTACAGACTATTATTTCAGTTGATACACTTTAGTAGTATTTACAGATTTTAAACCTTATGGCATTTTAGCCTATTATTCTGCATTTATTACAGTATCATGTTTCAGTGCTCACAGCAGATATCAGTCATGGGTTAGCTTGTAGTCCTTCGAAGTCGTAAGCACCGTGTAGCATCCGGGGTACAGACTCGGGGCGTTACAATATTACTCCATTTAATGCATTACGTCTAGAGCTTTGAGTATTTATAAGAGTAATGCATCTAGTAACCTCTTGAACTACAACTAAATTTGCTACGACACACTCCAACTTCACAGGATTCTATTACCCTCGAACAAAATTATAGCGTATTTTAGCCAAACTTTTTAGCGAACGTGGCACCTTTTGTTAATTTTTGTTAGCTAACGTGACACCTTTAACTTGGGCCTCATTTTATGTAATAAAGGTGTCACGCCAGCATAAAAGGATGACAAAAATATTTGCTAAAATTGAGTTCAGGGGGTATTAGCACCTCTATGAAGTTGGAGTATGTCGTAACAACTTTGGCCATAATTTGGGAGTACTGGATGCTTATCTCTATTTATAATTGAAACTAGTAATAATCATTTAATTTTGATTCTGAGAACTGAGATCATTTATGCACTATTCGATAATTTTAAAAATTGTGGATGTATTTAGTATTCCTACCAAGGATAAAATGGGACACATATGTATAAAATGCTCTTATTTTAGAAATTGAATAATTAAACTGAAACAAATATTTTTAAAAAAATAGGTCAACTAATACGAAATGGGGGGAGTAATAGATATTGAAAAATGATTTGGAGAATAAGCAAATAATGTTAAGGGTAAAACATGAAAAAAAATTATATTTTCTTGATTTATCAAAAATATCAAATAAAAATAAATATTAAATTAAGAAATGTTTCCTCTGTTTATAAATATTTGTCGACTTTTGACTTGACACACACCTTAAGAAATAATAAATAGAGAGGTGATTTTTCTATATCATTCATTTGAATATTAATTTTACTTTGAAAAATACAATGAATAATGTATTATATTTTATATTAAGGATACAATGAGTAAAATATATAAATTATTTATTAATTTTATAAATTGAACCATATTACTAGACATTTCAAAATTAAAAAGTGAATAAATAAAAATAGGTAGAAAATACTGACAAGTACATCCAAATGAAAGAAAGCAGTAATTGATTGCTGACGATGTTGTTTTACCATTTCTTTAATTGTCAGATGATCATTAAATTTTGAGCAATTCGCATTGGCAATCAATGTCATCAATCGTTTTTGTCCTTTCAAAAATCACTTACTTTATCTGATATTGCCTATCCTATTTTTACTTTTCTATTTTTTTATTTAAAAATATTTAATAATATTTATTCAATTTATAAAATCAATCTATAATTTATTTATTTTTATTCATTTTGTTCTTAGCGTTAAATATAATTAATTATCTTATGTATTTTATAAAATATTAAATTTATTATATCAAGGGATAATGTGATAAAATTACTCGTATCATTTACTATTTCTTAAATCGTCTGTCAATAGAAAAATGGATAAGTAAAGATGAACTGAAGGAGTAATTAGCTTCAAAGTGATCTTCATCAATTTTTGCTTTTTTTGATAATATTTAGTAACGATTTTTTTCTAGTAGTAGAAAAAATGGAAAAGGAAATTACAAGATGGGAAATCCCTCTCTCACCAATAAGATTAAAGTTCAGCTATTCAATCAAACTAAATTACTAAAATTTTTCATGACATGAAAAATTTAATTTTATTAAAATTTATGAACGTACATCAAACAAATAACTATTACGGCAAAATGGAAAGTTATTAACCATTCACTGCCCAAAATTCACATAAAAAATGATAGTAAATTTACTTGGTATTGACCAAAAGAACATTCTATATACTCCCTCCGTTCCATTTTACCCCTCCGTTCCATTTTACCCGTCCCAAATTGAGATGACATAGCCATTAAGAAAACAATGATTGATAATGTAATTTTACCACTTTGCCTCTCTTAATTGTGTCTTGTTATTAGTTCCAATATTGATGGATGACTAATACCAAAGCACCATTTATATTCTTAATGGTGTACTCTTAATGGTACTCCTTTTTGCAATATTTTTCAAGAATGCTAATAACAAGAAGTAATCAAGTACACTAAGGGTATAATGGAAAAAAAATTGTCTTGTCTTGATAAGTAAAAAAGGACAAGAAAAATGGGACATCAAATTAGAAAATTTAGAACGGGTAAAATGGGACGAAGGGAGTATGAAATAGTGTAAATCAGCGAATGAAATGTGAAGATGAATGCTTGGGGTGGATTCTAAACCAGTCCAAATACATACTGTTTTAACTAATTCTTTCTTAAAATTAAACTTGTCACGTAATTAAATCTCACCAAAAAAATTACAAAATTCAGTGAAGATGACCTTTGAAACAAATTAGGTAAACTGACTTTTGAAAGAAAAAAAAAATGATGACGAATTATCCTAAATTAAATGACCATAAGCAGCAATCAATTACTCCCTTTTTTTAGAAGCTTGAGAATTGCCCAAGAAAAAGTAACCTCATGCAAAATGTAAGATCTCCTTCACATTTATATCCTTTGTTAGTTACGTCATTACAACCTATGATATCGTTAGTTGTTGAAAAATATTTTTCAAACCAATTTATTTTTCTTAAATCTAACAAAAATGATTTTCCTTCGAAAAAAGTAAGAAAATAATTTTACAAAACTCTCTTTCAACTTCACTCTTAAATTGAAATTTTCATACAATTCTTAAAATCACTCAACCCTACTCCGAAACCCAATCTCCTACCATCCGCACCCCCACTACCCCAGTTCAAAAAACATATTTAATTTTTAAAAATATTTTAAATTTTTTTCCTACCCCAACCCCCAACCATACCAACCCCCTCTAAAAAATATTTTTAAAAAAAAATTATTTTTTTTCTTACTGCACCCTCTACCCAACCCTCATCCCTACCAGCCCCTCCTCCCCAAAAAAATATTTAAATTTCTTTGCTTAAAAAAAAATTATTTTTTTCTTACCCCACCGTCGCACCCTACCAAGAAAATCACCCCTACTACCCCCCCCCCCCCCCCTCCCTCCATAACAAAAATTATTACTTCAATTTTTTTATAAGAAAAGCTCAAAAAAATTCTTAACCTACCCCTACCATCTATTTAGACCCTCCCAACCCCCCTCCCCACCCACCACACCAGGCCCCTCCCCATCCAAAAAAAGATTTAATTTTTTAATTTGTTTTTTAAAACAGTTTCAAAACTTTTTTCTTGCCCCGTCCTTCTTATCCTGTTCGTTCTCATTGTTTTTTGTTAAATACATATAAATCCTTTTAGAAAATATTTTCCTACATGAATATCAAACGCAAGAATATAAGTAAGAAGCAGTTTATTTTCCTCGAAAATATTTTCCTCCTCCATATTGAACACACCCTAAAAAAATTATTTTTTAGAATAAAAAATTATCTTTATAAAAAGTATTTTCTGCTCTTCAGCTAAACACTAAAATATATTTTCTGAAAAATATATTTTTATTCACAAATCAAATACTAAAAAATATTTTTCAATCACCAACCAAACATAAAGAAAATAAGTAAGAAATTAACTTCTTATTCATAAAAATATTTTCAAGAAAATATTTTTCATGGAAAACATTTTCTTCATACCAAACACACCCTTAATAGTGTCTAGTTTTAATCGATGATTTTCTTACAGGAATTAAGGAAAAGAAATAATCAAGATTCTTGGTTAATCACTTTTGAAAGGAATATTAACTTCTAAAGGAAAAAAAATCATCCTTCCTCAGCATTTAATGTAACATCTCCAGCAAAGGAAAAGAATATCACTTCCTATTTTATTATGCATTATTCCGCGCCTCCATTAGGGTTTTGGTTTATCTTTATAGACATTATTTATTCTTGAAAATAGGATTCTGCTAGACTATTTGAGTAGAGCAAATGAAAATGTGCATAATGAAAATCGTTTAGATCAACTCAAATGCTAAAAATATGCTATACAATGCTATAAGTGGTGAAGAATATGAAAAGATCTCATGTTATTGAAACTACTAAGGAAATGTGAGATAAATTAAAAGTTATCTACGAAGGAACTGAGCATGTCAAACAAAATCTTGCAAGTTTATTGGTCTATGAACTCTTCAAGAAGAAAGATGGGGAGTTCATTAAAGAAACTTTTGCTAGATTTGAAAAAGTTATTGGAGAACTAAAGGTTGTAGGAAAAAAGCAACCTGTAGCAGATCAAATTACCAAGATACTCAGAAGTTTTCCCTCTTAATAGTTTTCTAAGGTTGTGGATTTTGAAAACATGAACTTAAACAAGATGACCTATGATGAAGTCAGATGAGATCTCATTACCTTTGAAAATCGAACCTATAATAAGGACCAATTGGAAGATGAAAAAAAAGAAATGTGGCTTTTAAAGCTACAAATGAAGAAGAAGAAGAAGACGAAAACTTAGATGAAGATGAACTTGCCCTCATCACCAAGATAGTAGTTGACAATTACAGAAGATTCAAAAATCAAATTACTTAAAAGGAAAACGATAGGAATGAATGTGTCACGATCTGAATCCAAACCTGGCCGTGACGGATAATCTCAAAGCCCCATGGGCCGGATACAACCCCCTTAGCCTTGACTCAAGAGCACCATAAATGTAAACAACGAAAGTCAACCAAAATAGCAATAACAAATATAAATTATCCAAGTGATAATTCTAAGAAACAAAACAAACAAACAACCCAATACTTGTCCACGAAGCCTCTAAACCAAGAATACCAAACTAAGTTGGGACATTCCCCCGTCTATGACAAAAAAAAATTCAACATTTCCAAAATTTGAAAAGAATCCTAATGAAATAGTAGGGCTTTTCAAAAGATGGAGGCTCACCACTTTACAATAACTCAACTGAAGAACCAAACCACTTAACGTTGCACAAAAGTAACAAGAAAATCCTTCAAACCTACATCATAAAATGATGCAGCATTCGAGAATGGTCAGAGGGGCAAGCACTAACATGTAACTCGAGGAATGGAATAAAGTAGTGCACTTATCAAAGATTAATCAAAGCCGCATGCATAATATTTATATACATATATAGGATTCTGAGATAGGGACAAGGGCCATGAACATGAGAGTTTAAATATTAACCTAAACTATATAGCTCGCTCTATCCTAAAAACACCCATGGGCTATATAGGTTCGACTCTCCCTGCTGAAAGGCCCCAGCGCGTGTTAGCCATACGTATCAAGAAAATCGATGAAAGGATAAAGACACCATAATGATATCCATCTAAATTATAAAGTGTGCACCCAGAACATAATTACATAGACCCCATGTCGATAAATGTGGTTTTCAGTATTGGTCTTCCTGGGACTACACCTTCATAGTGAGCTACACAATTCCCTTTAAGCCTAAATTAAAATAGTTTACACATAACCCACTCATTAACCAAAGAGTATTTATGAAGGCATTTTTCAATATAGTATTGTCATACCAATATGCTTGCAAGCTAATTTAATTAGACAAACCAATCTGTATAACCATTAGAATCCCAAGTTTCATTCAAAATATAAAACCATGGCCACTAAGGCCTTCCAAAACTATTTTTATCCATTCAACATTTTATGTACTGCAATATTTTCAAAAGGTAAGCTAAATCATGAAAATATACAAATTTAAGATCAAGTTTACAAGGTGGGTTGAGGTTAATGCCATTACCATGCCAAAATTCATCCATATTATAAAACCCAATTCACCCATTTGCAAACATTGTGTCAATGCCTCAATTCAATTTCAAAATCCACCCATTAAGCATAAATACCCCATTATAACAATGAATAAGCAATTCAAGTGTTAACCACCAAAAATACTCAACCCAAGTTCAAATCCATCATTCAAAACACATGAATATTGAGTAAAAAAATTCCACAATATAAAAATACAAGTTACGTATGAGCAATATGCCTGAAGTATAGATGAAATTATAGAGAATTTGAAGTTTGAAGCCTGAATGTTAAATTCCTTATAAAACCCTAATATCTCTTGCCTTGGGAGTTAAAGAGAAAAATGTAAGGTTTGATTTTTGATAATTGATGGTAGATAGGCCATTTGGGTGTTTTTAGTTGTGAAAAAGAGTTTGGAGGGAGAAAAAAACAAAAAGACCTTACTTAAAATGTGCGAGAAATGTCTGGGAACAATCATCACGGCTTAGGTAATGACTTGAATGGTCTGACCACGAGTCATGGCCTGGAATCATTACCCGAGGATTGAAAATCTATTCTTTCAATGTTATGGCAATGGGTCCCTCATAACGACTCGCTGTGTCTTACAACGAGATTGTGAGACCCCATAAAATTTAGATCATTTTATTTTTTACCCTCCCACATGCGTAATATCATTTTTGACTTAAATTTTTGACTTGATCACTAAATTATATTTGTTATAGTCTTCATTGATGACATCTTGGTGTACTCTAAGAGTGATGAGGATCATGTCAATCACCTCCAAATTGTGTTGCAGACTCTTAAGGACCAGAGGTTGTATGTGAAATTTTCTAAGTGTGAATTTTGGCTAAATGTTGTGACCTTTCTAGACATATTATTTCTAGTGAGGGGATCAAGGTGGATTCACAAAATATTGAGGCAGTTAAGAAGTGTCCTAGACCCACGACTCCAACCTATATTAGGATCTTCTTGGGCTTAGTGGGTATTATAGGAGGTTTGTGAAGAGTTTCTCATCTATTGCTACTCCACTAACGAAGTTAATTCAAAAAGGTTAATTTTTTATGGTTTGATGCTTGTTAAGGTAGTTGTGAGAAATTAAAGGATAAATTGACTTCTACTCCAGTTTTGACCCTACCCAAGGGTTTAATGGCTTTATGGTGTATTGTGATGCATCTCGTGTGGGTCTGGGTTGTGTTTTGATGCATTATGATAAGGTTGTAGCCTATGCTTCTAGGCATCTTAAGGTTAATAAGAGGAAATATTCAACTCGTGATCTAGAGCTGGCGGTTGTGGTCTTTGATTTGAAGATTTAGCGTCATTATTTGTATGGAGTGCATGTGGATATTTATTTAGACCATAAGATCTTGCAATATGTGTTTACTCAGAAGAAATTAAAACTCTAGTGGAGTCGATGGCTCAAGTTGCTTAAGAATTACGACATGAGTTTGCATTATCATCCAAGTAAAACTAATATGGTTTCTAATTCTCTTAGCAGGTTATCTATGGGGAGACTATCTTACGTTAATGAGGGGAAAGGGGTATTGGTAAGGGATATAGGTTGGCTAACTTGGGAGTTCTTCTTTTAGACTCTGAGGATGGAGGAGTGATTGTTTAGAAAGTGGTTAAATCATCTCTTGGTGTTGAAGTGAAGAAGAAGTAGGCTTTAGAACCCATACTTAGTAGATTAAAAATGGTGTGGGTCAGCAAAAGTATGGCTTTCAAGATTGGGGGAGATGGCATCTTGAGGTATAAAAGAAGGTTGTGTGTTCCTAACGTTTATGGGCTATGGTAAAGAATCTTGGATGAGGCTCATGAGTCTAGGTATACAGTTCATCCAGGTTTGACTAAGATGTATCATGACTTGTAGGAAATCTACTTATAGAATAATAAAAAGAGAGATGTAGCAAATTTTGTTGCTAAATGTATAGTTTTTCATCAAGTCAAGGTTGAACATTTGAGGCCTGGTGGTATGTATTAAGAGATAGAGTTGCCTATGTAGAAGTGGGAGATGGTTAATATGGATTTTTATAGGTCATCTGCAATCTCGCAATTAGTAATGATTCTATTTGAATCATTGTGGATAGAATGACTAAGTCTGTTCACTTTTTACCTGTGAGGACTAACTTCTCAGGAGAAGATTATGCTAAGTTTTTCATTCAGGAGATAGTAAATTTGCATGGAGTGCCAGTGTCCATCACTTCAGACCAAGTTACACAATTCTCATCTTATATCTGGTGTGGGTTTAAAAAGGTTTGGGTACTCAGGTAAACCTTAGCACCGCATTCCACCCTCAAACGGATGGATGTGAAGCGAACTACTCAGACTTTAGAGGATACGCTAAGGTCCTGTGTGATTGGTTTAAGGAAAGTTGGTTTGACCGTTTGCCTCTTATTGAGTTTGCGTACAATAAAAATTACCATTCTGGCATCCAAATAGATTCTTTTGAGGCTCTTTATGGTAGGAGTTATAGGTATCCTATTAGATAGTTTGAGGTTGTTGAGACTAGGTTATTTGGTCCTTACTTTGTTCATCAAGCCATGGGAAGGTAAAGGTGATTAGAAAAAGGCTTAAGACTACTCAAAGTTGCCAAAAGTCTTATACGAATGTGAGGTAAAGGGAGTTGGAGTTTGAAGTGAGCGATTGGGTATTCTTGAAGGTGTCTTCTCTGAAAGGAGTCATGAGATTTGGAAATAAGGGAAAGATCAATCCCTATTATATTGGTCGATATTATATTTTGAGGAGAATTTAAAATGTCTTTTATGAGTTGGAATTGTCTGTGAGTTTAGCATCGATTCATCCTTTTTTCCATGTGTCCATGCTGAAAAAGTGTGTGGGTGACCATTCTTTGATAGTGCCTATTAAGAATGTTGGTGTTACGTATTTGTTGTCTTATGAGGATGTCCCGATTCAGATATCAGACAAGAAAGTTCATAGATTGAGGACAAAGTATATAGCTTCGGTGAATGTTTTTTAGAGGAATCAAAAGGTGGAAAAAGCTACATGAGAAGCTGAAGAAGATATGAAAGTCAAGTACCCATTCTTATTCCCCACATTAGATAAAAGTGTTTGAGGTATGAGTTTCATTTCCCTCTTATTATATATCGAATTTGTCATTTGATTCTGATGTGCTCTCACTACTATCGTGCTAAAAATGTCCTAACTTCTTATTCAAGGAGGAATAATCCAAAGGGGGGAAGGAATAATGTGAGACCCCATAAAATTTTGATCATTTTATTTTTAACCCTCTCGTGTGCATAATGTCAATTATTGACTTGAATTATGTTTAGGGATGTTAAAAGATTGTTTTAGGAAACTTTTGGAATATTTTAAAGGGGTTTGGGGTTATTTTAGGACCCCAAGGTAGTAACCCTCTATGATAGTGACATGCCATGGAGGTTAGCCGTAACACCCTTGTAATACCCCGGGAAATTTTTTGTTGAAATTTTGTGCGTAAACGTGTTGGGTTCTATCTTCTAGAATGAATTATAAATTTTTCATGCGGAATTTCTTAGATTATGACCCACCATTGCGTAGAGTATTAAATAAGATTTCCAACGATATGTGTGTCATCCAAAATGGACACCCGAGCGACGAGTTATGAACATTTCGATCGAACCGTGAATAGTAGTGAGCAGTAAAACGTGCAGGAAAAAGTACTGAGGCCTAACGTATTTTTTCACTAAATTTAAATGATCATAACTCCTCGTACATAATTATCTGGGTGATCTACTATATATCAACGGAAAGCTCTGCGAGTCCTCTTTCCAATGAAATTGGTTTCATCCAATTTGTCTATCGGAGCAAAAAGTTATAGTCGATCTACTTCAGCCTACCAAAAGCAAATTTTTGGGTCAACTTCAAATGATTATAACTCCTTGTACACAATGATCTGGGTGAGATACTATATATCAACGGAAAGATATGAGAGTCTTCTTTCTAATGAAATTGGTATCATCCAATTTGGATATCGGAGTAAAATGTTATGGTTGATCTACTTCAGACTATCAAAACAGTCCATCAAAGGACAGATTCGAGAATTATTTGATTTTTAGGGGCGTTTTGGTCATTTTCCCTCAACCAAAATCTGTCCAAACCCTATATTAAATCCTATTAGAAGCATTATATGTTATATTGCATCAAATTCGCTCAAAAAAAAATCCTAAGCTCCTACATCCAACTTCAAGAACCTCTAAAGTTCACCATTAATTCTGCAAATTTATTCAAGATTCCAAGTTCCTAGTTCAAGAACTCCAAGAACCATCATTCAAAGGCATGATTAACATCTCAAAAATGAGTATCGATTTAAAGTTCATCATTCAAGGTATGTGAAGTTTTTCAACAAGAACTCTCTTTCGTTCTTGTGCCCAAAAGTAATTTTCTTTATAAAGGCATGATTTTTATTTGATTTTTATGAATTTGAAGCATAAACACATATCTTATGATGATTATTATAAAATCTTGATGTTTATGATTTTGAAAGATAAATTTACATATGTGGAGATATAAAGCATGAATCTTGAATGATATTAATCATGATTTTGATATTTGGGTCGTGAATCCCCATTGGAAATTGTGTTTTTTTGAGAAAGTGTGTGTTATAAGCACGTTGATATTGAATATTTGAGATATTTTGAATGATTTGACCTTTTGGTCTTAATGGCGTTGTTTTGAAACCGAGTGTGAAAGAAATCCACAACGTGGTTGATTTTGATAAATGGGAAGCATGATGGCTCCTGATGTATGTTTATATATTACTGAAATTGTTTTGTTGTGGATTGTCTTTGAAATAATCTGAGCTAAGTCCGGGAGAAATTTTTAGCACTGAGTGAGACGTATAAAGCGACCTTACTTTCCTAGAACTATGTGCCCCCATAGGAGTGAGCCTGAGGCTGATTTATATAGTGATCACTAGTTTGTGTGGCTTTTATATCGATAGTCCTACTCTGATGGCAAGGATAGGATGACTCTCCCCAATGTGGGTTGTGCGTTGGACTCCATGTAGCTCACATGGTTTATGTCGGTTGTAGGATCTCCCAGTGTGTGTGTGTTTCCTTGTGTCTATGGTGAATGGTGAAGTGATTTGAAAGTGGAATTGTGAAAGTTATTCTTTCAAAAGATTTAAATGATATTTACATTATGAGAATTGATATTCTTGATGAACTGAAAGTGATTGACAAATTATATGATGACTCACATGTGTTATTGTACTTATTTCATCCTCTCATGATTATGATGATTTTCTTTGGGCTATGTGAGTCTTTCATACATCCTGTATAATTCTTATCAATATTTATGATGATGATGTTTATACAACTGCATACAACCCCATATACTCAATTTCTTTCTATAGTACTAACCCACATCTTCGGATGTGGGCTGTATTTTCTCGGAATGTAGGTTTAGGTGCTCAGTTCCAGGTTCGACAGTGATTCTTCGGGCATGCTGTTCTACATTCTCTGTTGTTGTGAGACCTCATGTTTTAAGGACGTGATGTCTGATGTTGGTTTCACAGAATTATTTATATTTGATAACTGAGTATGAGTCAGTTGGGGCATATCTCAATGGCTCGCTGGTTTTATTGATTTTCTTAGAAGCTTGTCAGACTAGTATAGATATTGGGAGTTGACTAATAAGTCGTATCTTGTTATCTTTCTGAAATTCTTTTATTCTTGGATGATGATTACTCTGTTGATATTTTAGCGTTATTTATGGAAACCCCATTAATTTGTTTTGAACTGAATAAAAATGGCTCAAAGGGTTAGCTTGGGGCTACTCGTAGCCTCAAGCACCGTGTGATGCTCAGGGACTCATTTTTCGAGGCGTTACAAACTTGGTATCAGATCCTAAGGTTTTAAGGTATCCTAAGGAATCCGACAAGTCGCGTTAAGTAGAGTCTTGATCATCGGTGTATAGCGTGCCACATCTATGAGCAAGAGGCTACAAGACTTTTTAGGAAAAAGTGTGATTCTTTCTTTCAGAAATTTATTATGCTTAAAGTGTCTCTCTCTGCTATTGATTCGTGCTCTCCTCTTTTAGAAATATGCCTCCACGTCGAGCGAGAAGAAATAATGATGGTTAGCAACCTCAACCCGCTGACCCATTGAATGAAAACGTGTCTCATGCTAAATTTTGGGCAGCCTTTCAAGCGCTGGCCTAAGCTGTTACTGCAAATGTTTAGGCCAACCCGAGCTCGGCTCCATAGTAGCAGGGAGGTGATTCAGCTGCTTCCAAGATCCATGACTTCATGCGGATGAATC